>NC_137110.1:140000-147500 GCF_949357685.1 Gobio gobio
CAGCGGATGTCACTCCTGAAACTTTGCAGTGTGTATGTGGTTTACTCAAAAGAGTAAACCACATACTTTAAAAAAAGAGTATTTTACAACAGTCCAGGTTAGGGTTGCAGCTCTGGAAAATGGTGGCGCTGGAGACTAAAGGGTTCCTGATGGTTTGACACTTAATTCTTCATTCTTTTGCAGTGAACAGGTGTCTTTTCTCTGCCACATGTTTTTGTCTGACCCTGCTGACCCAACGAGCATTTCACTGTCCAATGGTCAGGCCTTAACTGCAATGTCTAGTATTGCATTAGTATTGTATCCTCATGGGCATTTAATAATTTTTGACTATTCAGTCTGAGTTAAATCTCTTTTTTGGCTCAATTTATCTGTAAAAGAAAACATGCCTAATAATTCTGCACACCTGAATATAAGGTGTTTTTCATTTCCAGCCTTCATGAACAATTATATATCACTTATAAATGATTAAATACTAAATGAATAGTATTTATTCAGTTTAATGCAGTTGGAATTGGTCAAATGTGCCTGGAAAAAAAATATGATCAGAAAATCAACGTGCCTAATAATTCTGCACACAATGTATATCGCATAGAAAGCGCACAAAAAGCGTCCTCTTTATAGGCTGATCACTAAAAAGATGTCACTCGATTCATCTTAGTTCATCGCAATGACACGGTCTCATGAAATTCCACTATTATCAATAAAGCCGTCTACACTGCACAAGGAATCTCATATTTACATAATCTACAATATCTACACTTATAATGAGTGGATTTGTGAATGTGCAGAAATCAGCGTTTTGAGTGGATTCTAACTTAAACACTTCTGATTGGCCATTGCATTCAAGAAGTCAACAGCCATGGCTGCGATTGGCTACATTGCTCAACGCTGCAAAAACTTGTCAATTGAAACCTTTGACACTCTCCAGAGCGCAAACACAGACGCACTGGATGCAAAACCACCAATATACTATTTTTATGGCGAAAACTGATCCTAGACCAGATGTTCTGAGCAGCTTTTCACTCTAAAAGCAACAGAAGCAGCAGTTTGAGTGCGAAAATCCCCTACTGGCCAGGGGAAGCTATGCCTTATTTTATTTATATTGTTGTTTTCATGAAACTGTGGGCTGATAATAAATCACATTTAACTAATCTTAATTATTTGTATCCCTTGTATTGTAAAATGATGTAATTTGCGAGTAGGCATTAATGTCCAGCCCATTTCACCAAGGTACACACACACACACACACACACACACACACACACACACACACACACACACACACACACACACACACACACACACACACACACACACACACACACACACACACACACACACACACACACACACACAGAGAAGAGTGGGTGAAAAGTTGCAGACCCAATGATCCAAATTCAGTTACAATTCAATTCAAATAAAAAAAAAAGTGTTATATTCCTAAAGCAAAATATATGAGATAGCACGATGCTCTTGCAGCTGTATGCTAACCTTACATTTGTCAAGTGCTGTATTGGTATAAAGTTCACAACGGACTTCCAACACTTCAGTGTAGATGTAGACAGGACAAATGACCTCAGGACCACAAGGAGAATACACCAGACCAAACAAATAGTGTGATAATAACAGAACAGAACTCTGACCACATTCATAATTGGACATTTGTTGAAATCAGGAAATCTATTGATAGTAATTGTGATGATGGTAATTGTATATTGTGGTGATTGTGTCTGTTGTTTGTACAGTTAGGGTGTTCAGCATCCCATCTGTCAGATTGAGATGGTCTGTATTTGCTCAATGTTTTTTACTTGATTTTTTTGTCAGTCACCATTTTCTCTTTGTCTCTCTCATCATGTACCCCAGATATCACTTTCATTTTGGATAAAACAATTCATAAAATCATGTGATGTAATAGCAGAGAATGTCCTGCCTAGCTGAAAGGTCTGGTGTGAGACAGATTCAGGATCTAGCCCACCATAAGGGCTGTGAGGGGCTGTAGTCTAATGATCATACACTTCACACTGAAAACCTTCAACCTTCAACTTTTTCTAACTTTCTGGTCAGTTTTCTCAAGCCTCATGTCTTGACAAACTTTTAAAAAAATCGAATCTCTAGTATCATGAGATATTTGAGTAAGCTGAAACCCAATGCTTACGTTTAAATGTGTTCTGTAGTCGGGCTCGTAATGAATTCTGGGGTAGGCAAGGCGGCGAAGGATCCGTCTGTTGTATCCTTCATTTCATGGGAATCGGGACACCCTTCGTTGTGCCGCGGTCACAGTGAATTGGGACGCAGCTCATGTTTTCCTCTTCAGTTTCCTGTAGGGTCAGATCAGGGGACTGGGACGGCCATGGCAGAACCTTCATTTTGTGCTCAGTTTCCCATTTTTGTTGTTGATGTTGTTTAGGATTATTGTCCTGATGGAAGATCCAAAGAAGTCCCATTATAAGATGAGTAGCAGATGCAGGTGCAGATCCAGGACCTCCGGCAGAGGAACAGGCCCTCAACATTAAAGATCCGGCCGTTTCTCGTACACATGGGGACCTTTATTATCCCTTTGTGCACAAAACACATCTTGAGTGTTTGCAGTGTTTATTATATATAATTATAATTAATTATATATAATAATAATAATTATAATAATAATAATAATTTGTTACATTTATATAGCGCTTTTCTAGGCACTCAAAGCGCTTTACATATAGAAGGGGGGAATCTCCTCATCCACCACTGATGTGCAGCTCCACCTGGATGATGCGACGGCAGCCATATTGCGCCAGAACGCCCACCACACACACACCAGCTGATGGTGGAGAGGAGACAGAGTGATGAAGCCAATAGTATATGGGGATGATTAGGAGGCCATGATGGACAGGGGCCAATGGGCAAATTTGGCCAGGATGCCGGGGTTACACCCCTACTCTTTATCAAAGGACATCCTGGGATTTTTAATGACCACAGAGAGTCAGGACCTCGGTTTAACGTCTCATCCGAAGGATATATATATATATATATATACAAACACTATTATATAACACTATTTGCCAGTGTTATATACATGAACTGTATCTTAACTTGAACTAGAATTAACTTTGATGAACGTGTTTGAAGTGTTTTTGCCGTTAAGCAGATGTGGTGTGACACAAGCCTCGTGTTTGGAGGGTCTGTGGCCATAATTAGCTTCACTCTTTAGATTCATGTGCATCTGGGACAAGTGCCAATGCCTGAACCAGACAGAAGCCTGACACACACACACACACACACACGCACGCACGCACGCACGCACGCACGCACGCACGCACGCACACACACACACACACACACACACACACACACACACACACACACACACACACACACACACACACACACACACTCACACTTTACATGCTCAGCTGTGACAGAGATGAGCTTTACACCCATAAACGCCTCTAACCACACACAAATGAAATACACTGCCCTTGACAGACAGAGCAGGAGTGTGTGTCTGTACCAGATTTATGGCAGATAACTGTGTATCGATTCCTGTTGAACAAAAGCACAAATGATGCTGATGAAAATATCAGAAAATTGTAAAACTGAATTAGGCTTGTCTTAAGACATTAATGGAACATTAGTAGAGTTTTGCTCTCATGATATAATCATAATTTCCTACTGAAAACAGTGAAGGAGTGGCTGATGTCCTCGTGTGTGTTTGAGGGAGTATACGCAGGAATCATACAAGAGTTTTTTGTTGATATTCATCAATATGCATCATTCCTGACTGCACACATGCATCCCCCCTCAGGGTCAGGGTCAGGGTCAGGGTTATGAAATCAAATAAAATGAAATATACTTTATTGTCCCATAAAGGGAAATTTGAGATGGACTTCATAACCAGCATTGAACAGGACCTGATACATTATAAAATTGTACACCATAGTCATTCATTATAAAAATCATTCATGATACATTATAAAAAATTGTACACCATAATTTACTCACACAATACATACCCTACACATGAAAAATAGCAAGAGCATCACTTATCCATATTCAACAATCTAATTGATACGGGCACAAAATAATTTTTAAACCTGTTCCGTTTATAGCGGAGAACTCTATACCTTCTTCCAGAGGGTAAGAGATCATAACAGGGATGAAGAATATGTGATGGATCACTTAAAATCTTGTTTGCCTCATTTAGAGTGCATTGCTGGTACAGAGACTGAATACTGGGATACTCTTTCAGTTCTTTCACTTTCATCGCAGTTCGAACAATATACATTATCTTTGATTTAGAATTTTTGATTTAGGGTCAGGGCCAGGGTCAGGGTTAGGGTTAGGGTCAGGGTCAGGGTTAGGGTCATGGTTCAGGGTTAGGTTAGGGTCAGAGTTAGGGTCATTGTTAGGTTTTTTGAGAAAGCAACGCCTCCCCCCAGACCACCCTTTCGGGCCATCCAGTTTTGTTTAGGGAGGATGCCGCAAGCCACTGGCCGGTGCATGTTTTTGATGAGGTTGCTCCACTCTTGCCGCTGGTTATGCCTCCCCCCTCTTTTTCTTCTCTATCACAATTTGTTGGGTTAGGGTCAGGGTCAGGTTAGATTGGACATTAGAAAGCATGTCCTCTGAACGACAGACTGATATCTTTTACTGTTTCTGCATGTTCTGCACTTACAAACCTTTGTGAGGAATTAAATACACACATATAAAACATGCTAAAGTCTACCTGTGTGTCTCTGATTGAAGCTGTTCTAAATCTAAATTTATCTCATTTGATTTTGACACAGAATGACATTCATACACTGCCGGATGAATCACATTCACATCTAGACTTTTCATCAAAAATCAACAGAAACAGTGAAGGCCAATGACACGAATGACTCCAGGTCTGCTAACAGAGTCTGGCGTTGGGTTTCCATGTTTTATGGGGAGTTTCCATAAACATAACGATTGTATACTGTACAAACTGTATATTCTGCCCCACTAACCCCATCACACAAAACTTTCTGCATTTTCACACTAAGGCTGCTTGTCCACCAAAGCGTTTTTATCCGGCTGAAAGCTCTAGGCGCTCTGCTGAAAACGTCTCGCTGTGGCCGCTTGAGAGCGTTTTGGCAGTGCAGGGTTTTTTTCAGGTGAGACTCTTTGCTTGTTATGATACGGAATATCCGCGGAAGTGTTACTAGCATCTCATGTCACAGATAGTTTTTTTCTGTATTGATTCTATATAAAAATACTGATACAATGTAAAGTATTTGCTCTGGCTCTTGTTTTTAATTATTTTGTTCCATTATTACACTGCTTCGCGCATTCTGTTGACGTTGTACAGTACAAGCAGGATGTGGCGGTTGGTTGTTGTTCTATTTGTCCCGCCCATCCTCCACTGTGATTGGACGGCTGGGTGAAAAGTGACAGTGATAAGCGCTGCGTTTTACTCAAAGTTGAACATTCTTCAACTCTCGACGACCAGTAAAAAACACTGAGCGCTCAGCGCTTGAGCGTGAAATACTTGCTCAGCACCTCGTTACGCTCATGGCGTTCTTAAAACGCGGCGCTCCCATTGAAAACAGTTGAATAGGATATTATCCCAAGGATTTTGGATATAAGAAGGATCAGAAAGAGCTTTATTGCCAAGTGTGCTTGCACACACAAGGAATTTTTCTTGGTGCTGAAGCTTCCAGTGCACATATACAACACAAACACAACAAGAACATAGTAATACAAATTCTAAGAATAAAAATATGAAAATAGCATTAAAAAAATAATAGGTCACAGTTAATTAATCATTTGTAATAATTTGTTACATTTATATAGCGCTTTTCTAGGCACTCAAAGCGCTTTACATATAGAAGGGGGGAATCTCCTCAACTACCACCAATGTGCAGCATCCACCTGGATAAAGCGACGGCAGCCATATTGCGCCAGAACGCCCACCACACACACACCAGCTGATTGGTGAAGAGGAGACAGAGTGATGAAGCCAATCTGTATATGGGGAGGATTAGGAGGCCATGATGGACAGGGGCTAATGGGTAAATTTGGCCAGGATGCCGGGGTTACACCCCTACTCTTTATCGAAGGACATCCTGGGATTTTTAATGACCACAGAGTCAAGACCTCGGTTTAACGTCTCATCCGAAGGAAGGTGCTTGTTACAGTATAGTGTCCCCATCACTATACTGGGGCGTTGGGAACCACATAGACCACAGGGTGAGCGCCCCCTGCTGGCCTCACACACACCTCTACCAGCAGAAGCCCAGTTGGTCTCCCATCCAGGTACTAACCAGGCTCTGCCCTGCTTAGCTTCAGTGGGAAACCAGTCTTGGGCTGCAGGGTGATATGGCTGCTGGTTACGTTTAGTCAGAATAAGCATTTACAGATTATAAACATATTTACAGTATGTGAGTAGTATGAATAAATATAAATATAAATATCTCTTGAGTTTTGAAGATATTGCACTAAACAGTGGGAGTATTGCACTTGGCATATGCCTTGGAGGTGTGTGGGGGGGGGGTGTATTTTATCTATTCAAGAGTGAAATGGCCTGTGGGAAGAAACTGTTCCTGTGCCCAGATGTTCTGGTGGCCAGTGATCTGAGTCGCCGTCCTGATGGTACCAGTTCAAACAGGCGGTGTCCAGGGTGAGTGGAGTCTTCCTCATTCTGGAAGAGTACAGGTCCTGGAGGGTTGGCAGGGGAGCACCAAAAATCCTTGTGCGGATAGTGCGGATTGTGCGTTGTAGTCTCCTGATGTCAGATTTGGTAGCTGAACCAAACCAGACAGTGATGGAAGTGCATAAATCAGACTCAATGACAGCCGAGTAGAACTGAATCAGCAGCTCCTGTGGGAGGTTGAGCTTCCTCAGCTGTCGAAGGAAGTACAGTCTCTGCTGGGCCTTTTTCACAATGGAGTCAATGTGATTGTCCCACTTCAGGTCCTGAGAGATGGTAGTGCCCAGGAACCTGAATGACTCCACTGCTTCCACAGTGCTGTTCATGATGGGCTGTTCCTCCTGAAGTCCCCTATCATCTCCACCGTTTTGAGCGTGTTGAGCTCAAGGTTGTTGTAACTGCACCAGACAGCAGCTGTTCAACCTCCAGTCTGTAAGCAGACTCATCACTGTTTAGGATGAGGCCGATGACAGTGGTGTCGTCTGCAGATCTCAGGAGCTTCACAGAGGGGTCTTTAGAAGTACAGTCATTGGTGTACTGGGAGAAGAGCAGTGGGGAGAGAACACACACCTGGGGGGCGCCAGTGCTGGTAGTGAGAGTGCTGGATGTGAGTTTCCCCAGTCTCACGAGCTGTTGTCGGTCAGTCAGGAAGCTGGAGATCCACTGACAGATTCAAACAGGCATATGAGATGACGTCTGGGCCTGAAGCTTTCCTTGTCTTCTGTTTTTTGAAGACTCGGCTCACATCCTCCACACAGACCTTAAGCTCGGGTTGGATGGCAGGAGGGGGGAGGAGAGGGGGTGCAGGAGGTGATGGTGAACGTGTGAAGTGCAGATCAGAGCGGGT
>NC_137110.1:152500-225000 GCF_949357685.1 Gobio gobio
TTTGTGAAAGTAAAACCTTCCTTATGTAAGACAGAACTAAATATCGACTATAACACATGATCACATGAGGAGCTGTTTTATTTTTCACACACTTTTGAAAATCTGGGCGCAAGATAGAGCGTGTGTGTGTGTGTGTGTGTGTGTGTGTGTGTGATGAAAGGGTCACCGGGTGCTTTGACTGTTATTCTCACATGCAGTTATTTTAATGCAATTCTTCTAGTGTGAGCTCATCATCCACTCCTAAAATATCATCTTAAATAACATCATCTACCATTAATATTCACACCTACTTCAAGTAAACAGAAAGGGTTAGTAGGTTCATATAGGCGCACGTTACACACACACACACACACACACACACACACACACACACACACACACACACACACACACACACACACACACACACACACACACACACACACACACACACACACACACACACACACACACACACACACACCTGTGTAACTCAACAGATAAAACGAGATGTGCCAGTCACAGCGGCGTCAGACAGAGATCAAGCTCATCTGATTTTAAACAAATCCCCTACAGCACACACATCATGTGATTCCTGTTTTTAAACACACGCACACACACACACACACACACACACACACACACACACACACACACACACACACACACACACACACACACACACACACAGATTCATGCCATAATCGTGTGCTGACATGATCAGTGCTGTTGAACGAAAGCCACACTCTCATAATCTAATCAACAGTCAAAGTCACGATGAAAAGATAACCTCTCAGAAGATTGTGTTTAGCTCGTGTAAGCATTAAGAGTTAGGCTTAGGGTTAGGGTTAGGTTAATGTGATGTTAGGCTTAGGGTTAGGGTTAGGTTAATGTGATGTTAGGCTTAGGGTTAGGGTTAGGCTTAGAGTTAGGGAAAGGGAAAGGGTTAATGTGATGTTAGGCTTAGGGTTAGGGTTAGGGTTAGTGTGAGGGTTAGGGTTAGGCTTAGGGTTAGGGTTAGGGTTAGTGTGAGGGTTAGGCTTAGGGTTAGGGAAAGGGTTAGTGTGATGTTAGGCTTAGGCTTAGAGTTAGGGAAAGGGTTAGTGTGATGTTAGGCTTAGAGTTAGGGAAAGGGTTAGTGTGATGTTAGGCTTAGGCTTAGGGTTAGGGAAAGGGTTAGTGTGATGTTAGGCTTAGAGTTAGGGAAAGGGTTAGTGTGATGTTAGGCTTAGAGTTAGGGAAAGGGTTAGTGTGATGTTAGGCTTAGAGTTAGGGAAAGGGTTAGTGTGATGTTAGGGTTAGAGTTAGGGAAAGGGTTAGTGTGATGTTAGGCTTAGGCTTAGAGTTAGGGAAAGGGTTAGTGTGATGTTAGGCTTAGAGTTAGGGAAAGGGTTAGTGTGATGTTAGGCTTAGAGTTAGGGAAAGGGTTAGTGTGATGTTAGGCTTTGGCTTAGGGTTAGGGAAAGGGTTAGTGTGATGTTAGGCTTAGGGTTAGGGAAAGGGTTAGTGTGGGTTAGGGTTAGGCTTAGGGTTAGGGTTAGGGAAAGGTTAATGTGATGTTAGGGTTAGGGTTAGGCTTAGGGTTAGGGTTAGGGAAAGGTTAATGTGATGTTAGGGTTAGGGTTAGGCTTAGGGTTAGTGTGAGGGTTCTGTTCTCACACACACTCACTGCATGAAAACACTGAAATCCGGCACTATCCGGGCATGGTATACTCCTGTGTAATTTGATGTTTACCGGATGTATGTGGGAAAAAGCGGATCAGAGTAACACGGAACAGTATATTTCCAGAAAAACCCGGAAACCTCACGTATGCGGACGTATACAGGAATCCGTGAAATTTCACGGACATATACAGCTGAAACACTGCTGGGTGTGCTTGGACTGAAGACTGTTAGGTGTGAAGAAGACCTTTCATATGTTAATGACTGACACTAGTGCTGGCTGTTCTCAGAGGGAGGGGGGCAGGATTGAGAATTATCTCTGGTCTACTGTAGGCTACAGCAAACAAGCTTCTTGCACAGAAAAATAAATTCTTAAGGCCCTGAAACACTAAACTGAACTAGCAATGACTAAAGCCGACTGTGGGGTTGGTTCACGTTGCCTGGGTCTGGGCCAAACCATCAGAATGGTGTGTCAGGACCTTAAAACCACTGCATGAAAAGAGTCTCTTAATCAAATATTTTTTATAAAAACAGTACAAAATAAAAACCCTGTCTGAACATATACGTTCACAAAAAAATCTGAATATGTAATGAAATAAACAAAGAAATGTAATGGAATTAACAAAGGATAATTAACCAAACATTTTAGACTATCCCCAAACAATTTTTGCAAAGTTTTACAAATTGTAGGCAATAATAGAATTAAATAAAAAGGAGATGAAATGTGGAAAATGAAAAAGTTTGTTTTAAAAACACCAAAAACTGATATGCTCAAAATAAAAATATGGAATAAAAAAGAGCAGGGATTCACTTGCTCAAGAAACACAGAAACACAAGCAGATCTTTCAGCTCTGCAACTGTTCACAAAAAGTGTCACTCCAAGATTCTTAACTTTAACACACTGCAAAAGAGGGGCGTTTTGAGGTTTGAAATCCACCACTCACAATAGATGTAGGTGCAACCAATTAGGTTACCAATAAAAATAAGGCAACCAATAAAAATAATCCTAATTTTACAGAAAAAAACTATTTTCTTGTAATTTTGAATTATGTTTAAAACGATGTAAAATTACAAACAATATCTAAATAAACAACTTGACTGTTATTTTAAGGATTATATCATTAATGACAAATTACAGTAATTCTCATTTTTTTATACAGGAACATCACTGTATTATTTTTCTGTTTTCATAAATAACAAATTCATGCAAAATTACAAACAATATCTGTAAATTAACAACTGTAATACAATATTTAGCTCATTATATTAAAGGTTTATGTTTATGTCCATACTAACAATTTAACATTATTCTTTGTCATTTTAAAGTAAATCTTATTAGTTTTATATTTACACTGTAAAAATAAAAACCTAAAAAAAACAGCAGCTACAGCTGCAAAACAAAAACCGTAAAATTAAAGTCAAATATCTAAAGTCAAATAAAGTTAAAAAACGTCACAGAAATTACATTAAACGTTTTAGAGAAAACACTATTAGTTTACAGATTTTTCCTTATTTAAATTAAGATATTTTACTTTAATTTTCTGTTTTACAGTGAAGGTGTATTTTTACATTCAAACTGGTTTTACATTCAATTCTGGATACAAATATAACAAAATATATAGCAAACTAAATATCAAACAATAATTGTTTTTAAAGAGTACAAATCTGCACTGCTCTCCAGGTTGAAACTTCCAGGCCTCTGCCCACACCACAAAACACCATTTGACCAATTAATTAAATATAACAGCAAATAAAAATAAATATACACATTTTCTAACTGTTGTTTAAAACAAGTTTTTTCTATATTTGCAAGGCTATTTGCTGTCTTTCCGTGTTCTTTTGAGCGTGATTGGTCAATCTGAACGTCATCCAGAAATCTGGCCAATGACAGTGCGCGCCTTCAGTTTGATTTATACACCCGTTGTCTTGGAGTTACTCGTGGCTCGCGGGGACGCGACGCGATCGCGGCTTCTAATCTTCACGTCGGTCTATTAATGGCATTGCATGGACCATTTAAACCTGTTAAAATCTTATTTTGGACGAATTTTGATTGTGGGATGTCGACTGAGAACGAAAAAACATGAATACGAACAGACTAAGTTTCCAATGGCGGACAGCAGACGGCAGAAGGTAACGTAAATCCCTTTATATTGTTTCTACTGCTCATCAAGATATAACGTTAGTGCATTAAAGTCATATGCTAATCATGATTAACTTACATATTCTGTTTCTGTGTTTTGTTGTAATATTGTTAAGCTAGGGCTGGGTGTTATGGCGATCTGATGATACTGACTATTGTTAGCGATTTTGCTGTAAACGTTAACATTACCTTTTTATATTGCGGAATGGGAATATAGCGTATATAACGCAGCACTGACTGTACTAAAACTTTTTGACATTTTGACAAGGAAACATGCATGAATGTAGAATAATGAACGGGACGTGTTAAAATAAGCCTCTCTCAGACAGCATGCGATCCCGAAATCAATTATCTTTCTGTAAAATGCACACAATTATCTCAGAAACCTTGTCATGTGAGGTATTCACTTGATTTAAACAGTCAGTTATGTCTTAAGTAAAGTCAAACAGTTTAAGTTAACGTGGGGAAACCCGGATGAGTGTCATTCTGTGCATCCGTTCTTAAAGGGGCTGCAGCTTTGTCATCATTTTAATAAAACAAAAGAGATAGAGAAGACCTTCTGCTTCTTTAAGAATCAAGTGATATTAATTAATTGAATATCATACAGTGAAGACTTTTAAAGCAGTATTATTCTGTAGCATTTTAATAAAATATCCATCAAAATAAATATATTGTGATATCGTTATTGTAAAATATAATTTCTCATGTATGTATAATTATATGGTCATAATGCCCATCCCTACTGTCAGCTAGTTTTAAGATCAAGCTTGTCATAAATGTAACAGAGTTTTGGAAAGAGTAATCTGAGAACACTGTCATGTACACTTGTTCAACAGAGAGGACAGGAATCCACCATCCTTGGGCTCTGAAGAATTATAGGCAAACCAGGATTTTGGATCTACTGTAAAGTTTTTCTATGGGCCTGGTGAGTATGTTTTGCAAGTCCTTGTCCGTAAGTTGATAATTAATATTAATGTTTTATCAAACAAATTAATATTCATTTGTGTGTGTGCATGTTTCTTCCCCCCTCATGATCCAGAAGTTTTGGATCCATGATCGTGAAGAACTTTTACAGATGTTGACCCTGAATGTGTAAAAGGTAATCTTAAAAATTATTTTAATGTTCTCTGTTTTTTTCTGTAATGTAGACGCATGCATTTTCTGTGAAGTTGCTTTGAAACAATATCAGGGTTTTTCCTACATTGAAAAATGTTTGCCGGCCGCCAAAACAAATTTTTGTCCCGCCAAAGCCTTATTTGATCAGTTATTGTGATTTATGAGTGATGTAGAACAGATGAGTGCTGCACTTGAGTTAACTGAGTGACAGAGAGAATGACCAGAGAGCTCCTCCCCCGCGCACACTCTCTCTGTCTTCAAAATAAGCATTCTTAGCTTTCTAATGTTTCACATATTACGTTAATCAAAATCAAAAGGTCGGAAGACTGAATCCATGTTGCACGTGGCGCTATCAGACAATGTTTTCCTTTAATTACCGCTGGGTGTGAAATGCGCTCAAAAAACATTGACTGATTCTCTGACCAGCTGCATAAAGCATACTTTAAATAAACAGGAAACAAATCCTATCCGGTTATGAAGTGTTTTCTGTGTGTTGACAAATCTTTCGCGATGTTCTAAAGACGGGATTCACACACAACGCGTCTGCTAATGTCCGATTCGCCACCTAATGACTCCTTTGAACTGAATCATTTTAACGACTGGTTAGAACAACTGATCTGTCCAACACTGAACTCACGAATTAGTTTAATCATTTACTCAGAACAACACCTGAAATGAGAACACAAGTGTGCTTACCCAATTTAGCAAGAGTGGATAGTAAGAATTATTTTTAATTATCAACAGTCTTTCAGCTTATTTATGTTCATAATGTGTAGTAAAATAAATAGCCTAAAATAATTTAGTTTAGACTGGAGTGAGGTGAACCCAGAACAAATTTGTTGTTAGCTAGCTGATTGTATATGGCAGAAAATTAGGCTATTTGTTCATTTTTTTAATATTGATATGATTACCAAAACAAACAATTATCAGTAAATAGTGTAAAAATGAGGAAAAAAAACAAACATCAAGGTATCAAAATAAGATAAGCAAAAGTTACAAACTTTCTTTGAATTTATTTCAAATTTATTGTCAGTTTTGCGCTTGCAGATCAAGTGGGTAGGGTATTTTTTTTTTTACTGTGCGTATGTGTGTGTATGGATGACCATGTCTGTCAGCCACCACCGAAGACCATTTTTGACCCAGGAGAAACCCTGAATATGTATTGTGAAAAGCGCTATACAAATACATTTTAATTGAATTGTTTTACTTACTTTTATTGGCATTAACTATATATTATTAATGTATTATTTGGCAGGTCGCAAGATGTATTTTATTTTGTGAGACTTTGCTGAGGAAGTATTCTTTGGCTCAGTCTGAAAAGGCCCAGAAAAGAAACACTATGAAGAACATCACACAGAACCGTCAGAGAAAGAGACGGGTAAGTTAAGAAACCGGTTAAGCTTTTTCCCTCCAGAATGTTACTATACTCCTCTCTGAGTTTTAGTGGTTAATTTACTGTCATGTTTTACAGTTGCTGGAGACCAGGTCCAGGGTTGCACAAACCAACACAGAACCTGTGGGAGACCGCAACTATAGACCTGATGAAGATGATGCTGTTGTTGATGGAAGGCCAGTGTGGATGGTTTGGCTAGCTCAAACAACATTGTGTTAGAGTTGGTCACAATTATTTTATAATTATAATTTTAATATTCAATTGGTCCATTTTATATTTTCTTTATTCCTATGTTTATATACTTATACTTTTATTGGTTCCCATATATAGAACATTTACATATATTTTATATACACTTTTTAATTTATAGATTTCTTTGTCTCGTTTTATATTGTATACTTTGTATGTTTGTTCCTTTTTAGATGTCCATGTTGCTTTTGATCTCCACGTTTTGTATTGTTGTTCCTCTTACGTCGCCTTCCTTTAGAAACATTTTGTTCACTTATCTTTTCCCCCATTCATTTGAATGTATGTTTATAATGCTCTTTGTTCTTTTTATTTGGTTATATTGTTTACTTGGAATATTTATGTGTATTTTATATACACTTTTTTTTGTCTTATAAATTTATTGTTCTCATTTTATATTGTTTAATTTGTATATTTATTCTTTTCCTTTTTATGTTCACTGTGTATTTTATTCCTTTACATCTGTCTTTTAAATGCATTTTGTTCATTTTTTTCCCCTTTTTGTTTCTTTACCAATTCATTTTAATGTATATTTATGTTCTTTGGACTGTTTATATTTTTACATTTGTTCCTTTACATTTTCATCCCTTTTAAATACATTTAGTTCACTTGTTTTTGTTTCACCATTGTTTTAATGTTCGTTTATAATGCTGTAAAGAATGTTTTTTTTTTGTTTTTTTTATACCTTTTTAATAAATATTTCAGACTTTCTCAAATTGTTTTGTGTGTATTTTTCTTTTGGGAGGGAGAGGGGATTCTTTTTTATATATATATTATATATTAATTAGCAAAATCTGCATAGCTGGCCTATAACCAATCAAGTCCCTATGCTACAAAACCTAGCCCACCCTTAGCCTTAGAAGTAACCAATAAAGTCACTTGACTGGGTTTTCAATGCGTCCTGTCCTCCAATAGCAGTCTGGGTTTTGGGAGTGGTTTTAAAAAAAACAACCAATCCAGTTTGAGATGAAGGACCAATAGGGGGTGGAAGGCAAAGCTGTTTAGAGGTGTGAAAATGTCTCCTGGGAAAAACTTGATGGGATTATTTGCCATGGCAACAAATGGCTGTAGCATGGGAGTATACGGCCACAACATACATCCGATTTGGTACCATTTCGGATGAATACGGACATATACGGATCCATGGAATTTGACCTATCCGGCCAGTATACTCCTGGATTCTTCCGAATTTCAGCAGTGTATACAGGAGTATCCTGGTCCGGATACACCTTTTTTCATGCAGTGACTGCTCTGGTTGATGTTCCTGTAAAATCATTGCATGAGGATGAATATGTTTGTCAAGTCAGGTCACCTTTATTTATATATCGCTTTATACAATGCCGATTGTTTCACAGCAGCTTTACAGTGATAACAGGAAATAATGCAGCAGAATTAGACTAACCCCTAACTTTGCAACTACATGTCAACTAACTGTTATTAGAGTATTTGTAGACTGTCTGATTAATATTTACTAAAACTTTATTTTGTTGGTCCCCCAACAGACATTCTACTGACTATAAGTAACTTGGTAACTACAATTCAACTTGTTCTACTAACCCGAACCCTAACACCTAACCATAACCTACCAGTCTACTGACAGTCAACTAATACTCTATTGACAGTTAGTTGACATGTCGTTGCAAAGTTACTTATAGTTAGTAGAATGTTTAAAGTGGACTATCGAAATAAAATAAACCCTTGAATCTGAACTGTCTGTCAATCTATGTGTGTGTGTGTGTGTGTGTGTGTGTCGTTCCCTGATGATCCACGACTGTGTGTGTGTGTGTGTGTGTGTGTGTGTCGTTCCCTGATGGTCCACAACTGTGTGTGTGTGTGTGTGTGTGTATGTGTCGTTCCCTGATGGTCCATGACTGTGTGTGTGTGTGTGTGTGTGTGTCGTTCCCTGATGGTCCATGACTGTGTGTGTGTGTGTGTGTGTGTGTCATTCCCTGATGATCCACGAGTGTGTGTGTGTGTGTGTGTGTGTGTGTGTCGTTCCCTGATGATCCACGACTGTGTGTGTGTGTGTGTGTGTGTCATTCCCTGATGATCCACGACTGTGTGTGTGTGTGTCGTTCCCTGATGATCCACGACAGTTTCATGTTCAGTCATTTGTTTAGGTAATTGTAACTTTTAATCTCACAATTCTGACTTCTTTTCTGAGAATTGTGAGCTGTAATATCGCAATTACGAGTTATGATGTACAACTTTGAGGGGAAGATGTTTTTCTAAGAATTGAGACTTATAACTCACAACACACAATTGTGAGGAAAGAAAGTCAGAATTGCAATGACCTTTTTTATTGTTATATTTAGTGCTGTAAGAGCAGGGGGTGAACACTTTTTAACAGGATGTGTACAATTGTCTTATTTTGTTTAAAGATCATATTTTTCATTTAGTACTGCCTTTTTAAAAGCTAATAACTACTTGATTCCCAGAAGACAAAATGAGTAGACTTGACCCTGTTCATCCGATTCAAAACGTGTACACACCCCAGATCTTAATGCGTCGTGTTTCCTTCTTGAGCATCAGTATTTTTTATTTATTTTATTTTTTTCTAAGATTGTCTGTATTTTTTGCATCAAGAAATATTGTGGAAGACTGATGTTGTTTAAAATAATATGCAGAGGAAAACCCAGTCCTGTGCCTTATTATTAGTATTCTAAAGTATTTTAACGTATTTAGATTTAGTTATAAAACTTGTTTAATCAAAAGAAATACGTTACAAATGACAAATTACTTATATTTTATAATCTTTAGTGAAATACATTTTAAAAGTCACCTTCCCAACCCTGGTCTCGCGGTCCGGCTGAACCATCTAGTGCAGGGTTTCTCAACCCTGGTCCTCAAGGCCCACTGTCCTACAGAGTTTAGCTCCAACCCTGATCTAACTCACCTGCCTGTAATCCTGAAGAGCTTAATTAGCTGGTTCAGGTGTGTTTGATTAGGGTTGGAGCTAAACTCTGCAGGACTGTGGGCCTCGAGGACCAGGGTTGAGAACCCCTGATCTAGTGTGTGTGTTCTGAGGATTATAATGCTAAAAATCATAATGTCTGTGGCCTGGCCTCCCACAGTTTTAAAATCGGTTATGATGTGAAAATCTAGTCTAGTGTGTCCCAGGCCTTTAGTTTCTGTGTGTGGTGTCAGCTGACTCTGAGCTGATTCATGTCTACTATAGGAATGCTTTCACAGCATTCATGTATAAGGTCCTTATCGCGTTGCTCAGGAGCTAATGGCCCTCCTCCATCCCCAGCTCCTCTTCTCATCCAGTCAGGATTTGGCCTTTTGATTCCCCTTCAAATCACACTAATTTCACGGAATATATTGTATATTAACCCTTAACCTGCGCCCCTATTTTTTGAGATTTCTTTGAAAACGACATACCCAAATGAAAATGTCTGCAGCTCTTAAACCCTGTTGTCTATATTCATAAATCTGGTCTTATTTTAAACTAGACACTTGAAATGTTGCTACCCAAGAGTCATAATATCTCAAAGTAATATGGGAACAGAGTAATATACATGTAAGTGACTCACGTTTTTTTTTCTTTCACTTAGGGAAAAAAATATGAGAATTTAATGTTAAGAGCCTGAAAATAACTTAAATATAAAACTGAATGTGTAATCATGTCATGATTCAAATGTGAGGATGATTCTCTCAGTAATGGAGCTTCTGTGAGCTTTTATGTCAAGAAAAGTCTAGGCGTCCTTTCAAAAAGGCCATTTATTTCAGAACAGTTACAATTGTAAAGAGTAGTTTTTCATTCAAATAAATCTGCAATAAACTGCAATAAACTGCTAATTATAATGGATAAACAGTTACTGGAAAAACTAAAGCAACTATTTACAGAAATTACAAAGTGTAAAAAACTCATTAAGCTGATTAGATGTGTCCGTCATAGAGTCTCCACTGCAGTTTCTGCCCTGAACACTAGCAGGCGCCATAGACAGCGTGCAGACAGACAGCGTGCAGACAGACAGCGTGCCGGTGTTATGAAAGCGTAAGCACTAGTAGTATTCACCAAATCCTACTTACATAAACTGCGCAAGATAATGCCTTTTGATTGGTTACTAAGTCCATCAGTCAAACCTTTGTTGGAAAGGCATTGGCTAGGCACAGAGTGCCTTTATCCAACGAAAACCATGGGCGCAATGATTGACAGCTCACCAAGCCTGTAAGGCGCTTCCTCTATATGATGCATCACAGGAGAGACTCTGATTGAAGGAGAGAGACGAGGGAGGATTCATTTCACGTGGAAGAGACTATTCTTGCAGGGGGAGTTTGCCAGACACGGATTAGAATCGATATTTCATTGAAAATGGACATGATTGATTACGCTAACTCAAAACTCTCTTGCAAACAACGGAGGATTTTTAGTTTTTTCCCAATTTTTTCGTTGTTTTGGATTAAAAAGTGGGATGCATTTTGAAGAGTGGACCCTTACACAGAGATGTATGCAGGTGTTTATTGGATTCGTCCGATCTGATCTGAACGACAGGAGATGAAAAATGAGTACTGCTAATATTATGCTAATGTAAATTCTTCTGTCTGGAGCAGAAGTGCCATTCTCTGGAGAACCACACAAGATTTTTTGGATTTGTTGTGCCAAACACACGCGCCTTCCCGAGATAAAGATTTTGCAGCTTTTGTGGACTGGGTGCTGGTAAACACAGCGCATCACAGATGGAGAGAGCGAGAGAGCCAGACATGAGGACTGAGCCCACTATCACCCTGGAGCCCGAGCCCCCAAGATAGTGTGACCGGGTGTGTGAGTCGGCAATATCATGTGCCGCTGTGGGAATGCTAGTGGAGTTCAAGGGAATGGAGGAAGTCCCCATCCACATTCCCACCGCTGAAAGTGAGCTGCAGCTGGCCTCTATCTCCCGTCCCCATTGGTCCTATCCAGCTCAAAGTCTCCTGTGTCTCCAGAGTTCCAGTCCAGCCTCCCTCGCCCGCCTCCTCTTCAAAAATCAGCCAGTTCCTCTGCCCCGCCTCCGCTGGTTCCTTTCAGCCCATCGGCTCCTCCTCTGACACCACTCCACAATGTGGATTTACCTCGGGTCTTCCGGTCTTAGCTCTGCCCAGTAAAGAATATCCCCCGGCTCCGCCTCCAGCTGCTTATCTCGTCACTCCACCTCGGCCTGTCAACCTATCGGCTCTGCCCTGGCTCCTCCCTCCCTCGGCTCCACCAGATACCATTGTCCCTCCAGACGTCACCGTGCCTGTGCCAAGGACTTATGAGCCGTCCGCTGTGTGTGTGTAAGTTATAGTGCTACCTCTAAAGAGACAATCGCCCTTGAGTGGGGTTAAGTGTCTTCCTCAAGGGCACAATGGAGATGAATCATTGAGCAGCCATTATGGAGTTTGAACCTACAACCTTTAATCACCTCCCCAGATGTTTAACCACGAGGTTACACCATCTTCATTCTTCATCCAACTGGACAGCACTGGACCACAGTGAGTCTGAATGATCTTTCAGCTGTTGTAACTGTATCGCAGCATCATGATGATTGAGCCATGAGACGTGTTGCTTTAGCTGTGACTTTAGTATGTCTCAGGATCATTGAATATCAGGCAGATGAGATGGACGAGTCAGCTGTCAGCATGTTTATGATGATCTACGGAAGCACTGTGAATGAAAAACACATGACTGTAGCTGTAACTGATGTTGACACTTTACTTTTTAAACATCCAGAATTCCACATAAATGCGGATGTCAACATTGGTTAATGTGACTATCATAACCAGGTAAACAAGCATGTGTGTGTGTGTGTGTTTGACGTTCGTGGTTAGTCTGAGATGGTATCCTGATAACTGGCGCCAGTGTGGTGATCTCACCATCTCTGGACATGGCTCATTTCTCTCTCTCTCTCTCTCTCTCTCTCTCTCTCTCTCTCTCTCTCTCTCTCTCTCTCTCTCTCTCTCTCTCTCTCTCTCTCTCTCTCTCTCTCTCTCTCTCTCTCTCTCTCTCTCACACACACACACATACACACACACACACACACACACACAGAGACATACACACACACTCTGCCCTCCACAGTCCGGGCTTGACTCCAAAAAATGCAAACTATTTCCCTACATCAGGACAAGCTGTACAGAATAAGGCATCATGCAGTTGCCCCGCGGCCATCACTTCTCCTGCTTAGACCTCTGCAGAGACAATTCACAGATTGTCTTCAACTTTATTAGTGGTGTTTGCTAAGTTAAGCATCTCTATTACAGTTTTTTTATGATTGGTTGCACACTAAAATTAAAATTAAAACACAGTTAGTGAAATCTGACACCAAAGGAGCTTAACCTCAACCCAGATCTGCACAACTAAAAGCACATTCTTAGCCTCACACTTTTTTCAAAACACTACACACAGTATTTCACAGTATAAGCACTATAAAAAGGCAACATTCACAGCTTCCATCATATAATTAAAAAGATGTATTATTATTATTATTATTATTATTATTATTATTATTATTATTATTATTATTATTTAAAATTATTATTGCCCCTGGTTCAGTAAAGAACTCTTGTAATAAAGTAGCAGTGGCTGGGACAGATTTTAAGTATCACCTCAAGATGCAATCTAATCCTAATCCAAGATGCAGGTTTGATTTTACGGACCTGTTGCCATGACAGCAAGTCCAGGATGAGCTTCGAAGAACCAAACAATCCAAGATCACGCCAAATCATCAACAATCAACATACGAAGAATGGACCCCTGGTCTTGTGTTTACTGTTTGGTCAATATATTCATATACTTTACTCTAACAATACCTAAAAAAAAAATCCAATCCAGACTTTATAATTAGAAAAGTAGAAATTTTACAAGTGTTTAAGATTGAGAACAGCAGTGTGTAAATTAGTTAAACAGAATCAGATTGTATGAACCTTGTGGTTTCCATACGGTGTCAGAATTAGGTTTTGTTAAATCATTGTAAAATTTTGAATGAAGTGTTTCATTTTGCAAAAGAAATGGGAGCTCTAGCGTAGTTTTACCTGGAAGATTCCAATGTCACGTCGTTCACTAATTATCTATCAGCCAATCATTATTAGTCTTCTGTAGTATATAAGTTCTGTTCCCACACATTACTACGTTTGCAGATAATGAGGCCAGCGTTCACAGTTGAGGTATGTTTTTCTCATTGATTACTACTCATCGATTCCGTTTTCGTTAGTCTCTATAGCCTTTCATGAACTTGTCTGTGGCCTAACGTGGTCTCTGTCCAGGTGGCATATCGTAGCCTTCATCTCTATGTGGGCTTTGTCTCCATGTGGCCTACCGTGGCTTTTTCTGTGTGGCCTAACATGAACTATCGTGGCTGTCTCAAAGCACGTCCCTGCACCCCTAATCATTCTGCACTTTTCAGACTCCCCAACGGGTCTCTCCCATATCAAGAAGGTGGTTTAAAACTCATCTAGTGACAGTTCTACGGAACTGCAGACCATTTCATCGGACATTCATTCAGGATCACGTGCTGCTACAACGACAGCCGAATGTGGGATTCCATGATGGTCAAGATCTTCAGCATTCGAATCCTATATAAGATGTAATGCTCAAACCATCAGACATGCATGGGATCATGGGATCGTCTTGCATCTCAGACTCTATACTAAACATCAGTAACAAATTATATTATATTATACATTACATCCTTTACAGGTAATACTAAGATTACCTATGTGTTTTAACAAGTATCAGGTAAGTTTACAGCATATCAATTAACTCCTAATACTTAAATCTTATGTGGTAAGTATACTATCTACACAAACTTCTGGTCATGGTGGTAATTCCTATATCTATTATTTTATAGATTTATATAGCTCACTTTTCCATTTAGTCTATCGAGGCCAACTCGGGCACCCATGCTGTCTTCTCCTCACTATTTACCCTTTTCGGACCCCGGCCTATCGCCTCGAGGAGAGGAGAAGACAGCATGGGTGCCCGAGTTGGCCTCGATAGACTAAATGGAAAAGTGAGCTATATAAATCTATATAATAATAGATATAGGTATACACGGCCTAACGGGGCAATCTTTACAGCCACATGGCTTTCTCATACCCCAGCCTACAATGGCATGCTGAGGCTAAAGTTGATATCTTATTGTTAAAATAAATGTTATGCACATACCGCTACTCTCGCTTGTATTCTCCGTCTGTACAAACAACGCAACGTCCGCCATTGTTGATGGTGTGTTTGGTGTGCTAGTGTTGCTGGGAAAGATGTGAAGAATACAGTGACGTAAGACCTGGCTCTGTGCTAGCTCTCTAGCCCGTGGAAAGGCAAACCGGTTCTTAGAAGGCTCGTCATTCGAACCAACTCTGAACCGGCAGTAGCACTAGCTCTGAACTAGCACCTGGTTCATTCTGGTGGAAAAAGGGTAAGAGTGGATGTGTGAATTGTGTGTAGTGTTTTGACAAAATGAGCCTTGTTTTTAAAATTGTGCTTAAGCAATCGTAAAAAACTGTAATCTTGCTAAAATCGAGAGTCAGGGCCTCATTTATAAAATGTTGCATAGAAATCGTCCTACACTTACAATCATTTCTCAAATTTCGGTACGTGTGATTCAGAGAACAAACATACGCACAAATAGTGTGCACATGCCTCTCTTCCAGATGTGAAATCTATAAATCACAAATGATCGAGAAACTGTGCATTGCTAATTAGTGTCATTAATATAATAAGCACCAGTCAACTTCCAAATCCCTTACCTGAGAACGGCGAGCGTCAAGAATTGCTTAGATTGCGAAATGCCTGCAGTTCTCCGACTCTCTCACAAGGAAAAGTGTGTACGTTTGCTCAGACCCTGATGTGCCGCTGAGCACTGTTCCACGTCTAAGACCATTTTTTGTAAACATGAATGTTGTGCATTTTACAACATCAGACTTATGGTTTTCACCTGGATGATGAATACGGGTTTAAATCCCCACCGATTTACACTGAAGGATGGACCCGAGCTATATGTAGAGAGCAGAATAATGCACAGACTCTTTACACTTCAGTAAACAATCACCAAGAAACAGCCCAGAGATGCCCTTGTACCCAGAACAGTATCCGCATAGCAACACCCTGGTAACCACACACAAGAAACTAGCACTGTGGATTTCATTCAATTCCTGAATTTAAATTGAATTTGGATTGAGGTAGAAACGACCTGAACTCACAGAATTCCGTGAAATGAACACGGGCCTTTTACCTCAAAATCTGTGGTAGTTTCACGGAATCGCTGAAAATTCCGTGATGGGTCCATGGAAGGGATGCCAATGTAAGTCAATGACAGCATACAGACATGTTGGGCATGGTTATCATCATGAAACTATGATTTTGCCATTATGAATCTCGATTTAATCAGCTAGCATAATTTTATTTGCAATTATTTTCCTTTTTTTTAATTTAGGGTAACGTTATTCAGACACGTTTTGAACACGTAACCCAATCCCTTCCCTAAACCTATCCATTTGTGTATTATAAAAAAACAGGATATAACAGGCAGACACGACTGCAGGCACAATTTATTCAAAAAATACAAATATTCCAAGTGTTCCGAGGCTAAACAATTGATTGTGTGAAGAAAATTCCCAAAAGCGATCAGCGTCTCCATCCGCCGAAGATCATACGGTAAACACATTTCAAATTTTACCGCCGGAAGAAACTTTACGTCAGGTTTGACAGCATTGGCTGTCATACATCTTGTGACCAATGGCATCGTTACGTCAGCTTTGATTGTAAAATACCATTGGCTCTTGTGTGTCTCGTGACCGATCATGCTCAAGAGTCGTGTGTATTATTTGAATGAGATGTATGAATGAGTGCGTGCACGGAGCGGCGGGATCATCATTTCCAGGCCCGTCGCGACAAGGCAAGGCAAATCAAGCAATTTCTTGGGGCCCCGAGCTGGCCTGGGGCCCCAAGACAACGACAGGTTAAGAATAAAATGCAACGACAAACTGTGTGAGCGCCCCTTTGATAGTCAATGCAGTAAAGTGCAATGACACTGTTATCGGGATCCCCCTCAAGGGGCCCCTCTCAGTAGTCACTGACAGCAGCCAGCCAACCACGCGATCTCTGCTGCCGGCAAAATACAAAACCTCCTCAGCAGTCATCATGAAGCGGAATTTTATGCTTCAGGAAGCCAGAAAAGAAAAAAGAGAAAGGAAGAGGATGATAAGAAAAAACAAGATAGTGGTAAGTGATAAATTACACTGGATAAAATAGCTCTACTTGTCTTGTACAAAAATGGTGTAATTTTGCAGCAGGTAGGCTAGCAAAAATATGTAACTTACCTGCCTGACGGCAAATTAAATACTGCTTGTGTAACGAAAACATTGGAAAACCGTTACATACTGTTTTTTAACGGGATAAGGAAGATGCAATTCTGTTCCAGAATCACTGTTTATCGTAATTAATGACATTGCTATAGCTTTGTATGAACTGATGACATCACCGTTTTCTCCAGAATAGCTGTACGGCTGAATACAATTCTGTGTCATTATTTTCCTGTTTAACACTGTGAAGCTGCTTTGAAACAATCTGCATTGTTAAAAGCGCTATATATATAAAGTTGACTTGACTTGACTTTGTAATAGGTTTTGATGAAAGTGGCATAGCATAAGCTATACTAACTATTATTTATGCTATGCATAAATAACCTGGAATAGTTCATATAGTATTCTATATTAACTATTATTATAAACATTATTTAACCAGAAAGAGGCAGAGGAACATGATTTTTTCATAGCTTATCTTAATGTGCTAGTGTCGGGATATACGGTAGTGACAGTTTATGCAAATATTACATTATTTTTATAAGTTACCAATGGATCTTGAACAGTTACTTTATTCTGTGTGGCAATTTTTACACTGTTACATTTTGAAGTACAGTATAAGGACAACCCACATGTTTTACTGATACTGTTTATTAACTATTTAACAAGGTATTATAGTCATCTGTTGCAACTTTATAATAACCATCCAGATAATGTTTATAGACAGTTTACAAATCAACTAGTAACCCTTAACTAAGTGTTCGGAATATCTGGTCCGTCTATCTATGTAATGTTTATAGATGTTTTAAAAATGGTTTCTTAAAGGTTTACAAATATTTTTTAATGGTACAGTGGTGTTTTTTGCAAATGTTCAATTGTTGAAAATGTTCACATTTTATGCACATTATATGCAACAGCAGTATTTGCATTATATAAAGTGTGGGTGAACTTAAACTGTATGGCTATGCTGTGGTTCCTGTAGGCTTTGTGAGCATGCGGGATGGTGGTATTGGGGGGGCCTCCATGTCCATTTTGCTTGGGGCCCCCAAATTCCTTCAAACGGCCCTGATCATTTCAGCGAGTAAAACATTAAGATCAACCCTGTTCTTTACATAAAGATATTGTATGACGTTAGAAGACTTGGAATGCAATACTGTTACTGTTTTATACTGTTTTGGGTCAGTTTTTGCAGTAAATACCTGTGGCTGTACTTTTATTTGCCTGTAATGTGTTTTGTATTGTTGAGAGGGGGTAGGTTTAGGGTAGGAGTGGAGTTAGTTGCTCCAAAATATAAAAGTAGCCTATAAATATTCATAATATCTTACTTTTTACTGTCATTGACTTACATAGGCATCACTTCCGTGGACCCATCACGGAATTTTCGGCGATTCCGTGAAACTAGAGGTGAAGGACCCGTGTTCATCTCACGGAATTCTGTGAGACCAGGTTGGGTAGAAAGCATGATGCCGAATATGTTCTTCCCTCAATACCATTAAACTACAAACCAGTCTCAGTTGTAGTGGCAGTCCTTGAGACGCTTGGCCTTCTGTTGCACTGAAGATGGGCTTACGCACACTGGAGAACAGGTCAGTCGAGTTCATGTGGTCAGTCTGACTGTGAACACTGGAGTAAAACTGAGCTCAGACCATGAGAACGGAAGGGACAGTCCACACAGGAAAAGGCATCTTGTGTTACGACGGCAGCGAGCAGAAGGCCAGCTGATGAGTGATGGAGGTCTGTCCGTTCGGCGCCACAGTATTGACTGGTGCCGAGTTGAAGAGGAGTGGTGTGACAGTGGAGTGTGAGGTATCAGATGGACTCTCTGAGCTATTGGGTGTCCTGTGTGTGGGATTTGGAGCTTAACAGGTTTAAGTGCATCATTGTAACAGACCTGGAATCCCTCCAGATGAATTATCCACAGATGGATGGGACCACAGCCAGCCAACAAACATCATTCTCCAGCACACATCATCAATCAACCAGCGGATCCGCTCCACACGAGAGCCGAGAGCCCGTCACGCTCCTTTTGCCCACAAGAAATGTTCATGTAACTCACACTTTATCTAAAGACACTTCTTGTTTAGGGTCAGAGGAAAGAAAAGTAGATGTTTAAATGAAGCTCACCCATGCAAAACTCACTGCCATTCACTGTAAAAAAAAGAAAAAAGAAATGTTCTAACAAATTGACGTAGTAGGAAGAAAAAAATCTTTCTAACAAAAGTTGTTGTGTTGTCCTGTAATTTGGGGTCCGTTCTTTGTACCAAATTTGACAGATGCCTAATTGTGATAACTGATCTCTGGCTAATTTAGTTCTTCAAACATATTTGCAGATGTGATTAAAACATCTGGGTTAAGTTGTCTGAGATTACTTGTCTTAATTGGAAAGGGTCAGGTATATCGATCCTCTAAACCATGATCAGTAATGCAGCGACTGGCTGGCGGCAAGACATCAACGTAATGACATCATATTATAAAAAGAACATCACACACCTGACGAAAAAATTGATGAATTTCTGGACCTTTATAAAGTAACAGCCATGCGACCAAAACAACAAAAGTAATAAAAGATAAATTAAATGTACAATTTTTGTACAGGCTTTACATTTGTAATTAGCAATTTATTTAAGTTGTTTGATGAAGCAGATTTATTACGTGACAGCATTCATTTGTGATTTGTTAGTTAAAAATAAATTGATTGTAATGCTTACACGACACCGTCTTCAACTGGTCCCCAGGACAGGTTTGAGAACCGCAGCACTAAATGGTGCAGGCTGAGGGGTCCATAACTCAACCTGCTTGCAATCACATCACTATTTATAGGGCACAGGTGATTGGTTCATGCTTTATCAGTAGCCAATGAGCTCGCTGCTCAACCTTTAAATACTGGTCAGCAATTTCTGTAGCTGTAGCAGCTGCTGCTTTCAGAAACCCTCCACATTCCCCAGCTCCACCTGTGTAGATCTGCTATGGGTAATCATGTTTGCTATATTGTACAGCAACAGCATGTCTAGCTCATAGCAGCATGTCTAGCTCATAGCAGCATGTCTAGCTCATAGCAGCATGTCTAGCTCACACCAGCATGTCTAGCTCATAGCAGTATGTCTAGCTCATAGCAGTATGTCTAGCTCATAGCAGCATGTCTAGCTCATAGCAGTATGTCTAGCTCACAGCAGCATGTCTAGCTCACAGCAGCATGTCTAGCTCATAGCAGCATGTCTAGCTCATAGCAGTATGTCTAGCTCATAGCAGCATGTCTAGCTCACAGCAGCATGTCTAGCTCATAGCAGCATGTCTAGCTCATAGCAGTATGTCTAGCTCATAGCAGCATGTCTAGCTCACAGCAGCATGTCTAGCTCATAGCAGTATGTCTAGCTCATAGCAGCATGTCTAGCTCAAAGCAGCATGTCTAGCTCATAGCAGCATGTCTAGCTCATAGCAGCATGTCTAGCTCATAGCAGCATGTCTAGCTCACAGCAGCATGTCTAGCTCATAGCAGCATGTCTAGCTCACAGCAGCATGTCTAGCTCATAGCAGTATGTCTAGCTCATAGCAGCATGTCTAGCTCAAAGCAGCATGTCTAGCTCATAGCAGCATGTCTAGCTCATAGCAGCATGTCTAGCTCATAGCAGCATGTCTAGCTCACAGCAGCATGTCTAGCTCACAGCAGCATGTCTAGCTCATAGCAGTATGTCTAGCTCATAGCAGCATGTCTAGCTCACAGCAGCATGTCTAGCTCATAGCAGTATGTCTAGCTCATAGCAGCATGTCTAGCTCAAAGCAGCATGTCTAGCTCATAGCAGCATGTCTAGCTCATAGCAGCATGTCTAGCTCATAGCAGCATGTCTAGCTCACAGCAGCATGTCTAGCTCATAGCAGCATGTCTAGCTCACAGCAGCATGTCTAGCTCATAGCAGTATGTCTAGCTCATAGCAGCATGTCTAGCTCAAAGCAGCATGTCTAGCTCATAGCAGCATGTCTAGCTCATAGCAGCATGTCTAGCTCATAGCAGCATGTCTAGCTCACAGCAGCATGTCTAGCTCATAGCAGCATGTCTAGCTCATAGCAGCATGTCTAGCTCATAGCAGCATGTCTAGCTCATAGCAGCATGTCTAGCTCATAGCAGCATGTCTAGCTCACAGCAGTATGTCTAGCTCATAGCAGCATGTCTAGCTCATAGCAGCATGTCTAGCTCACAGCAGCATGTCTAGCTCACAGCAGCATGTCTAGCTCATAGCAGCATGTCTAGCTCACAGCAGCATGTCTAGCTCATAGCAGCATGTCTAGCTCATAGCAGCATGTCTAGCTCACAGCAGCATGTCTAGCTCATAGCAGCATGTCTAGCTCACAGCAGCATGTCTAGCTCACAGCAGCATGTCTAGCTCACAGCAGCATGTCTAGCTCACAGCAGCATGTCTAGCTCATAGCAGCATGTCTAGCTCACAGCAGCATGTCTAGCTCACAGCAGCATGTCTAGCTCACAGCAGCATGTCTAGCTCATAGCAGCATGTCTAGCTCACAGCAGCATGTCTAGCTCACAGCAGCATGTCTAGCTCACAGCAGCATGTCTAGCTCACAGCAGCATGTCTAGCTCATAGCAGCATGTCTAGCTCACAGCAGCATGTCTAGCTCATAGCAGCATGTCTAGCTCATAGCAGCATGTCTAGCTCATAGCAGCATGTCTAGCTCATAGCAGCATGTCTAGCTCATAGCAGCATGTCTAGCTCACAGCAGTATGTCTAGCTCATAGCAGCATGTCTAGCTCATAGCAGCATGTCTAGCTCACAGCAGCATGTCTAGCTCACAGCAGCATGTCTAGCTCACAGCAGCATGTCTAGCTCATAGCAGCATGTCTAGCTCACAGCAGCATGTCTAGCTCATAGCAGCATGTCTAGCTCATAGCAGCATGTCTAGCTCACAGCAGCATGTCTAGCTCATAGCAGCATGTCTAGCTCACAGCAGCATGTCTAGCTCACAGCAGCATGTCTAGCTCACAGCAGCATGTCTAGCTCATAGCAGCATGTCTAGCTCATAGCAGCATGTCTAGCTCATAGCAGCATGTCTAGCTCACAGCAGCATGTCTAGCTCATAGCAGCATGTCTAGCTCATAGCAGCATGTCTAGCTCACAGCAGCATGTCTAGCTCATAGCAGCATGTCTAGCTCACAGCAGCATGTCTAGCTCACAGCAGCATGTCTAGCTCACAGCAGCATGTCTAGCTCATAGCAGTATGTCTAGCTCATAGCAGCATGTCTAGCTCACAGCAGCATGTCTAGCTCACAGCAGCATGTCTAGCTCATAGCAGCTATGTCTAGCTCATAGCAGCATGTCTAGCCTCACAGCAGCATGTCTAGCTCACAGCAGCATGTCTAGCTCACAGCAGCATGTCTAGCTCATAGCAGTATGTCTAGCTCATAGCAGCATGTCTAGCTCACAGCAGCATGTCTAGCTCACAGCAGCATGTCTAGCTCATAGCAGCATGTCTAGCTCACAGCAGCATGTCTAGCTCACAGCAGCATGTCTAGCTCACAGCAGCATGTCTAGCTCATAGCAGTATGTCTAGCTCATAGCACCATGTCTAGCTCACAGCAGCATGTCTAGCTCACAGCAGCATGTCTAGCTCATAGCAGCATGTCTAGCTCACAGCAGCATGTCTAGCTCATAGCAGCATGTCTAGCTCATAGCAGCATGTCTAGCTCACAGCAGCATGTCTAGCTCATAGCAGCATGTCTAGCTCATAGCAGCATGTCTAGCTCATAGCAGTATGTCTAGCTCATAGCAGTATGTCTAGCTCAATAGCAGCATGTCTAGCTCATAGCAGTATGTCTAGCTCATAGCAGCATGTCTAGCTCATAGCAGGCATGTCTAGCTCATAGCAGCATGTCTAGCTCATAGCAGCATGTCTAGCTCACAGCAGCATGTCTAGCTCATAGCAGTATGTCTAGCTCATAGCAGCATGTTAGCTCATAGCAGCATGTCTAGCTCATAGCAGCATGTCTAGCTCATAGCAGCATGTCTAGCTCATAGCAGTATGTCTAGCTCATAGCAGCATGTCTAGCTCATAGCAGCATGTCTAAGCTCATAGCAGCATGTCTAGCTCATAGCAGCATGTCTAGCTAGCAGTATGTCTAGCTCATAGCAGCATGTCTAGCTCATAGCAGCATGTCTAGCTCACAGCAGATGTCTAGCTCATAGCAGCATGTCTAGCTCATAGCAGCATGTCTAGCTCACAGCAGCATGTCTAGCTCATAGCAGCATGTCTAGCTCATAGCAGTATGTCTAGCTCATAGCAGCATGTCTAGCTCATAGCAGTATGTCTAGCTCATAGCAGCATGTCTAGCTCATAGCAGCATGTCTAGCTCACAGCAGCATGTCTAGCTCATAGCAGCATGTCTAGCTCATAGCAGCATGTCTAGCTCACAGCAGCATGTCTAGCTCACAGCAGCATGTCTAGCTCATAGCAGCATGTCTAGCTCATAGCAGCATGTCTAGCTCAGCTCATAGCAGCATGTCTAGCTCACAGCAGCATGTCTAGCTCACAGCAGCATGTCTAGCTCATAGCAGCATGTCTAGCTCATAGCAGTATGTCTAGCTCATAGCAGCATGTCTAGCTCAAAGCAGCATGTCTAGCTCATAGCAGCATGTCTAGCTCACAGCAGCATGTCTAGCTCATAGCAGTATGTCTAGCTCATAGCAGCATGTCTAGCTCAAAGCAGCATGTCTAGCTCATAGCAGCATGTCTAGCTCATAGCAGCATGTCTAGCTCATAGCAGCATGTCTAGCTCACAGCAGCATGTCTAGCTCATAGCAGCATGTCTAGCTCACAGCAGCATGTCTAGCTCATAGCAGCATGTCTAGCTCATAGCAGTATGTCTAGCTCATAGCAGCATGTCTAGCTCAAAGCAGCATGTCTAGCTCATAGCAGCATGTCTAGCTCACAGCAGCATGTCTAGCTCATAGCAGTATGTCTAGCTCATAGCAGCATGTCTAGCTCAAAGCAGCATGTCTAGCTCATAGCAGCATGTCTAGCTCATAGCAGCATGTCTAGCTCATAGCAGCATGTCTAGCTCATAGCAGCATGTCTAGCTCACAGCAGCATGTCTAGCTCATAGCAGCATGTCTAGCTCATAGCAGCATGTCTAGCTCATAGCAGCATGTCTAGCTCACAGCAGCATGTCTAGCTCATAGCAGCATGTCTAGCTCACAGCAGTATGTCTAGCTCACAGCAGCATGTCTAGCTCATAGCAGCATGTCTAGCTCACAGCAGTATGTCTAGCTCATAGCAGCATGTCTAGCTCATAGCAGCATGTCTAGCTCACAGCAGCATGTCTAGCTCATAGCAGCATGTCTAGCTCACAGCAGCATGTCTAGCTCATAGCAGCATGTCTAGCTCATAGCAGCATGTCTAGCTCACAGCAGCATGTCTAGCTCATAGCAGCATGTCTAGCTCATAGCAGCATGTCTAGCTCATAGCAGTATGTCTAGCTCATAGCAGTATGTCTAGCTCATAGCAGCATGTCTAGCTCATAGCAGTATGTCTAGCTCATAGCAGCATGTCTAGCTCATAGCAGCATGTCTAGCTCACAGCAGCATGTCTAGCTCATAGCAGCATGTCTAGCTCATAGCAGCATGTCTAGCTCACAGCAGCATGTCTAGCTCATAGCAGCATGTCTAGCTCATAGCAGTATGTCTAGCTCATAGCAGCATGTCTAGCTCATAGCAGTATGTCTAGCTCATAGCAGCATGTCTAGCTCATAGCAGCATGTCTAGCTCACAGCAGCATGTCTAGCTCATAGCAGCATGTCTAGCTCATAGCAGCATGTCTAGCTCACAGCAGCATGTCTAGCTCACAGCAGCATGTCTAGCTCATAGCAGCATGTCTAGCTCATAGCAGCATGTCTAGCTCAGCTCATAGCAGCATGTCTAGCTCACAGCAGCATGTCTAGCTCACAGCAGCATGTCTAGCTCATAGCAGCATGTCTAGCTCATAGCAGTATGTCTAGCTCATAGCAGCATGTCTAGCTCAAAGCAGCATGTCTAGCTCATAGCAGCATGTCTAGCTCACAGCAGCATGTCTAGCTCATAGCAGTATGTCTAGCTCATAGCAGCATGTCTAGCTCAAAGCAGCATGTCTAGCTCATAGCAGCATGTCTAGCTCATAGCAGCATGTCTAGCTCATAGCAGCATGTCTAGCTCACAGCAGCATGTCTAGCTCATAGCAGCATGTCTAGCTCATAGCAGTATGTCTAGCTCATAGCAGCATGTCTAGCTCAAAGCAGCATGTCTAGCTCATAGCAGCATGTCTAGCTCACAGCAGCATGTCTAGCTCATAGCAGTATGTCTAGCTCATAGCAGCATGTCTAGCTCAAAGCAGCATGTCTAGCTCATAGCAGCATGTCTAGCTCATAGCAGCATGTCTAGCTCATAGCAGCATGTCTAGCTCATAGCAGCATGTCTAGCTCATAGCAGCATGTCTAGCTCATAGCAGCATGTCTAGCTCATAGCAGCATGTCTAGCTCACAGCAGCATGTCTAGCTCATAGCAGCATGTCTAGCTCATAGCAGCATGTCTAGCTCATAGCAGCATGTCTAGCTCATAGCAGCATGTCTAGCTCACAGCAGTATGTCTAGCTCACAGCAGCATGTCTAGCTCATAGCAGCATGTCTAGCTCACAGCAGTATGTCTAGCTCATAGCAGCATGTCTAGCTCATAGCAGCATGTCTAGCTCACAGCAGCATGTCTAGCTCATAGCAGCATGTCTAGCTCACAGCAGCATGTCTAGCTCATAGCAGCATGTCTAGCTCATAGCAGCATGTCTAGCATCACAGCAGCATGTCTAGCTCATAGCAGCATGTCTAGCTCATAGCAGCATGTCTAGCTCACAGCAGCATGTCTAGCTCACAGCAGCATGTCTAGCTCATCAGCAGCATGTCTAGCTCACAGCAGCATGTCTAGCTCATAGCAGCATGTCTAGCTCATAGCAGCATGTCTAGCTCATAGCAGTATGTCTAGCTCATAGCAGTATGTCTAGCTCATAGCAGCATGTCTAGCTCATAGCAGTATGTCTAGCTCATAGCAGCATGTCTAGCTCATAGCAGCATGTCTAGCTCACAGCAGCATGTCTAGCTCATAGCAGCATGTCTAGCTCATAGCAGCATGTCTAGCTCATAGCAGCATGTCTAGCTCACAGCAGCATGTCTAGCTCATAGCAGCATGTCTAGCTCATAGCAGCATGTCTAGCTCATAGCAGTATGTCTAGCTCATAGCAGCATGTCTAGCTCATAGCAGCATGTCTAGCTCACAGCAGCATGTCTAGCTCATAGCAGCATGTCTAGCTCATAGCAGCATGTCTAGCTCATAGCAGCATGTCTAGCTCATAGCAGTATGTCTAGCTCATAGCAGCATGTCTAGCTCATAGCAGCATGTCTAGCTCACAGCAGCATGTCTAGCTCATAGCAGCATGTCTAGCTCATAGCAGTATGTCTAGCTCATAGCAGCATGTCTAGCTCATAGCAGTATGTCTAGCTCATAGCAGCATGTCTAGCTCATAGCAGCATGTCTAGCTCACAGCAGCATGTCTAGCTCATAGCAGCATGTCTAGCTCATAGCAGCATGTCTAGCTCATAGCAGCATGTCTAGCTCATAGCAGCATGTCTAGCTCACAGCAGCATGTCTAGCTCATAGCAGCATGTCTAGCTCATAGCAGTATGTCTAGCTCATAGCAGCATGTCTAGCTCATAGCAGCATGTCTAGCTCATAGCAGCATGTCTAGCTCATAGCAGCATGTCTAGCTCACAGCAGCATGTCTAGCTCACAGCAGCATGTCTAGCTCATAGCAGCATGTCTAGCTCATAGCAGCATGTCTAGCTCACAGCAGCATGTCTAGCTCACAGCAGCATGTCTAGCTCATAGCAGCATGTCTAGCTCATAGCAGCATGTCTAGCTCAGCTCATAGCAGCATGTCTAGCTCACAGCAGCATGTCTAGCTCATAGCAGCATGTCTAGCTCATAGCAGCATGTCTAGCTCATAGCAGCATGTCTAGCTCATAGCAGCATGTCTAGCTCATAGCAGCATGTCTAGCTCATAGCAGCATGTCTAGCTCATAGCACCATGTCTAGCTCATAGCAGCATGTCTAGCTCATACCAGCATGTCTAGCTCAGCTTATAGCAGCATGTCTAGCTCATAGCAGCATGTCTAGCTCATAGCACCATGTCTAGCTCAAAGCAGCATGTCTAGCTCATAGCACCATGTCTAGCTCAAAGCAGCATGTCTAGCTCATAGCAGCATGTCTAGCTCATAGCAGCATGTCTAGCTCACAGCAGCATGTCTAGCTCATAGCAGCATGTCTAGCTCATAGCAGCATGTCTAGCTCATAGCAGCATGTCTAGCTCATAGCAGCATGTCTAGCTCATAGCAGCATGTCTAGCTCATAGCACCATGTCTAGCTCACAGCAGCATGTCTAGCTCATACCAGCATGTCTAGCTCAGCTTATAGCAGCATGTCTAGCTCATAGCAGCATGTCTAGCTGACAGCAGCATGTCTAGCTCATAGCAGCATGTCTAGCTCATAGCAGCATGTCTAGCTCAAAGCAGCATGTCTAGCTCATAGCAGCATGTCTAACTCATAGCAGCATGTCTAGCTCACAGCAGCATGTCTAGCTCATAGCAGCATGTCTAGCTCATAGCAGCATGTCTAGCTCATAGCAGTATGTCTAGCTCATAGCAGCATGTCTAGCTCATAGCAGCATGTCTAGCTCACAGCAGCATGTCTAGCTCATAGCAGCATGTCTAGCTCATAGCAGCATGTCTAGCTCATAGCAGTATGTCTAGCTCATAGCAGCATGTCTAGCTCATAGCAGTATGTCTAGCTCACAGCAGCATGTCTAGCTCATAGCAGCATGTCTAGCTCATAGCAGTATGTCTAGCTCATAGCAGCATGTCTAGCTCATAGCAGCATGTCTAGCTCACAGCAACATGTCTAGCTCACAGCAGCATGTCTAGCTCATAGCAGCATGTCTAGCTCATAGCAGCATGTCTAGCTCGCAGCAGCATGTCTAGCTCATAGCAGCATGTCTAGCTCACAGCAGCATGTCTAGCTCACAGCAGCATGTCTAGCTCACAGCAGCATGTCTAGCTCATAGCAGCATGTCTAGCTCATAGCAGCATGTCTAGCTCATAGCAGTATGTCTAGCTCACAGCAGCATGTCTAGCTCATAGCAGCATGTCTAGCTCATAGCAGCATGTCTAGCTCACAGCAGCATGTCTAGCTCACAGCAGCATGTCTAGCTCATAGCAGCATGTCTAGCTCATAGCAGCATGTCTAGCTCATAGCAGCATGTCTAGCTCATAGCAGCATGTCTAGCTCATAGCAGCATGTCTAGCTCAGCTTATAGCAGCATGTCTAGCTCACAGCAGCATGTCTAGCTCATAGCAGCATGTCTAGCTCATAGCAGTATGTCTAGCTCACAGCAGCATGTCTAGCTCATAGCAGCATGTCTAGCTCACAGCAGCATGTCTAGCTCGCAGCAGCATGTCTAGCTCATAGCAGTATGTCTAGCTCATAGCAGCATGTCTAGCTCACAGCAGCATGTCTAGCTCATAGCAGTATGTCTAGCTCATAGCAGCATGTCTAGCTCATAGCAGCATGTCTAGCTCGCAGCAGCATGTCTAGCTCATAGCAGCATGTCTAGCTCACAGCAGCATGTCTAGCTCATAGCAGCATGTCTAGCTCATAGCAGCATGTCTAGCTCATAGCAGCATGTCTAGCTCATAGCAGCATGTCTAGCTCACAGCAGCATGTCTAGCTCATAGCAGCATGTCTAGCTCATAGCAGCATGTCTAGCTCATAGCAGTATGTCTAGCTCATAGCAGCATGTCTAGCTCATAGCAGCATGTCTAGCTCGCAGCAGCATGTCTAGCTCATAGCAGCATGTCTAGCTCACAGCAGCATGTCTAGCTCATAGCAGCATGTCTAGCTCACAGCAGCATGTCTAGCTCATAGCAGTATGTCTAGCTCACAGCAGCATGTCTAGCTCATAGCAGCATGTCTAGCTCATAGCAGCATGTCTAGCTCATAGCAGTATGTCTAGCTCATAGCAGCATGTCTAGCTCATAGCAGCATGTCTAGCTCGCAGCAGCATGTCTAGCTCATAGCAGCATGTCTAGCTCACAGCAGCATGTCTAGCTCATAGCAGCATGTCTAGCTCATAGCAGCATGTCTAGCTCGCAGCAGCATGTCTAGCTCATAGCAGCATGTCTAGCTCATAGCAGCATGTCTAGCTCATAGCAGCATGTCTAGCTCATACCAGCATGTCTAGCTCATAGCAGCATGTCTAGCTCGCAGCAGCATGTCTAGCTCATAGCAGCATGTCTAGCTCATAGCAGCATGTCTAGCTCATACCAGCATGTCTAGCTCACAGCAGCATGTCTAGCTCACAGCAGCATGTCTAGCTCACAGCAGCATGTTGTGTATGTATTTGCAGTAGCAAATCCTGTACTTCTGCAGCAATATCAGCAGCGGAAGCAATAACCAACAACAGCAATAACAGCAGGAGCAAACTTGGGAGATATCATTAGCAAACATGGCATTAGTTGTCACTATTATGCTGACGATACTCAGCTCTATATTTCTTCGCACCCCAACAAAACTTACCAATTCACAAAATTAACGTAATGCAGAACTAATATAAAAAATTGGACGACTAATAATTTCCTACTACTTAATTCTGAAAAACTAAGATTCTAATTATTGGACCAAAATCCTCTGCTTGTAGTAACCCAGAATACTGTCTAACACTTGATGCTGCTCTGTCCAGTCCTCTGGTCAGTGAGGAACCCGGGTGTGCTCTTTGATACCAATCTCTCATTTGAAAGCCACGTTTCTAACATCTGTAAAACTGCATTCTACCATCTTAAAAATATATCTAAATTATGGCACATGCTCTCAGTGCAAAATGCTGAACAGTGAGTTGATGCGTTCATGAGCTGTAGATTATTGTAATGTTGATGAGCTGTAGATTATTGTAATGTTGATGAGCTGTAGATTATTGTAATGTTGATGAGCTGTAGATTATTGTAATGTTGATGAGCTGTAGATTATTGTAATGATGATGAGCTGTAGATTATTGTAATGTTCATGAGCTGTAGATTATTGTAATGTTGATGAGCTGTAGATTATTGTAATGTTTATGAGCTGTAGATTATTGTAATGTTGATGAGCTGTAGATTATTGTAATGTTGATGAGCTGTAGATTATTGTAATGTTGATGAGCTGTAGATTATTGTAATGTTGATGAGCTGTAGATTATTGTAATGTTCATGAGCTGTAGATTATTGTAATGTTCATGAGCTGTAGATTATTGTAATGCTCTACTGGGTGGTTGCCCTGCTCGCTTAATAAATAAGCGTAGAACCAGGAAGTGTGACCATATTAGCCGGTTCTGTCAACACTGCACTGGCTGCCTATTAAACATCGCATACATTTTAAAATCTTGCTTATTACTTACAAAGCACTAAATGGTTTATCTCCAGTACTTGAGCGAGCTCTTAACACATTATACTCCATCACGTCTACTTTCCTGTAGCTCAAACATTAGAGCATGGTGCTAGCAACGCCAAGGTCATGGGTTCGAATCCCAGGGAAAGCAAGAACTGACAAAATGTAAAATGTGTACCTTGAATGCAATGTAAGTCACTTTGGATAAAAGCGTCTGCCAAATGCATAAATGTAAATGTAAATGTCTACTGCGCTCTCTAAATTCTGGCCAGTTGATCATACCGAGAATATCCAAATCAACTGCAGGCCGTCAATCCTTTTCCTATTTAGCACCTAAACTCTGGAACAGTCTTCCTAACATTGTTCGGGAAGCAGACACACTCTGTCAGTTTAAATCTAGACTAAAAACACATCTTTTTACTATGGCATACACACAGAACATTATCAATTTATATTATTCAAATCAGTTAAATGATTGTTAGGCTGCATTACCTAGGTCAGCCAGAACCGGGAACACTTCCCATAACACCTGATGTACTCGTGACATCATCAGAAGAATGGCATCTACGCTAATGCTAGTCTCTCTGATTATCCTGAGGTTTACTGCAGTCAGCCGGATCTGTGCTAGACACGACCACAACGCATCCCTGAAGTGTCTGAGAGACCGTGACTAGACTCTCCTGTGTGACGCCTCATCGACACGACATCCTCAATAAACCCGTCTCCGGCGTGATGACTCCGATCTTCTATCAGATGGACCCGGACAAGTCCTCTGAATATTCCAATCTAATATGACCTCTGACCTGTACTGTTTGCCTGAATCATAATCACACACTGTTTGTCCGTTGGCCAGAGGAGAACTGAGCGACTGAGTCTGGTTTCTTCCAAGGGTTTTTCTCCATTCGGTGACTGATGGAGTTTGGGTTCTTGTCACCATCGCCTCTGTCTCCTCTGGCTTTTGGCTTGCTCAGTTGGGGACACTAAATATTCAACTATTACTGATCTGCCCGCTTTGACACTATATGAGAACTGAACTGAGCTGATGACATCACTGTTTTCTCCAGAGCGGCTGTGTGGCCCAATCAAATTCTGTTTAACACTGTGAAGCTGCTTTGAAACAATCTGCATTGTATAAAGCGCTATATAAATAAAGTTGACTTGACTTTTGAGTAACAAAACTTGAAGTATCTAGTTTAAAATATGACCAGATTTATGAATATAGATCATACGGTTTAAGAGCTGCAGACATTTTTATTTGAGTATGTCGTTTTCAGAAAATGCTCAAAAATAGGGGCGCAAGTTAAGGGGTTAAACTGGGCAACGGCTTTCTTCTAGAGCAGCTGTACAGCCAAAACATCTTTGTTGCACTAATTTCCTGTTATTACTGTAACGCTGCTTTGAAACAATCTGTATTGTAAAAAGAGCTATATTAACACACACACACACACACACACACACACACACACACACACACACACACACACACACACACACACACACACACACACACACACACACACACACACACACAGACAGACAGACACACAGACACACACACACACACAGAGACACAGACACAGACAGACACTCACACATACACACACACACACACACACACGTGACGTATTTCAGTCGTCTAAAGTGCTTCTATGGTTCCAGACAGGCGCTCTGTATTAAATTACTACTAATTTGTGTCAGGTTTTGGCTGCCTGAAGTTTATCTCATGTGGATCAAAGACCATTAATTCCTGGTTTATACTCTAAAGTGTTCATTCCCAGAAGTCATAAAGAATCCCACAATACATCTGCAATTCCTCATTATGGATGTGACTGAATTCCTCAGACTCGGCTGGACGTGGGACGGGTCGAGATCTCTGGGTTCTGATCGTATTCTTCATCCTCGACGACTCGCTGGCACTAGAACTGACGAATGCGCCGGCGCATGGAACTGATGCATTGTGGGAGCAGATCGTATGGCTCAGTCCTGATATACAGCACGACGTTTTGAAAAATTAACATGCATGTGTTGTAATAAAAGCGTGAAATACTGCCATGACATATATAGATAATAATTTGATTATTTACATAATGACAAGAAAATGAAGAGGAGAACATTGATCCAGAGATGAAGTTAAAACTTAAAGTTAACATTTTCTAACATTTATTATTAATCAACATCTTTTGAATCAAAATGAAAATGATAAGAGACACAAACCCACTAACAGCACAGAATTTTCTCCTGTTTGGTGAAGGAACTAGCTTTTGTTTGTTAACAAACTGAAATGTGAAGGAAAGTGATATAGAGGATTATATGTTTTTCATTTTAGAAATTGCAAAAGGAACATCCACTCAAACCGAAGCAGCCTAGTATAGTTAGGATTTTTAAGTATACCAAATTATGCTTTTAAGTATATCTGGATCAAAAGTATATAGTATATAGTCCAAATATACTTGTAAGTCAATTATACTTGAGTGCAATTTTAAGTATATTTCTGAGAAGTACGTAAAAAGGAGACTGAACATGTCCTTTCTTATTTTTAGTTTAAAAGAAGTATACTATAGCACACTTGAATAAAGTTATTTTGTGTAAGGGCTTCATCTTTCAATGATGAGTTAAATGTTTGATCTATTTTACGATGGTTATAATGTTCTGCAGAAAAGGAATGAGTGTGATATCGAGTGTGAATTCAGCACAACTGTAAGTTCAGTCTCATGATCCTGACATGGAGCGCCCTCTGGTGGCGCTGCTCTGCCATCACACGCTTCACATATGAACACAGAGAACCTTCATTAATGCTGAGGGTGTGTATCTGTCTGTCCTCTGGGATTATTCTGAGGTGCAACATTAGGAGTGTTTGGAGTAAATCTGCTCAGTGACCAGCATCTGTACTGAAGTTTCCTCTGATCAATGTTTAAAACATTTGAACTGCTGAATTACAGTAAGTCATCACTGAGTAATTGAACATCTTAATTCTAGGATCAATATTTTAGTAATTGTAATGAAATGAACTGCTCTATAAATATGAAGCTGTCCCAAATGGATGTGTAATTAGACGGGGTAGATAATTAAAGGCATTAGTATAATAGCATCTCATGTGATGGGTTAATTAGAAAGTCAAGGCTTGCATTAATTAGTCAAATTAAGATTAATTTAGTTGTTTACTCCCAAGAGTGAAAAGATTAGCATATTTAGTGTTGTTTGCTAAGTCAATCATCACTATTATTATGCTCATATTTACGGTTAGTGATTTGAACACTCAGGATTAAAGTCAACAGCACAATAAACCCATGAATCTCCATTAAAATGGCCAAGCAACACCATTTGCTCTCATTGTACCATTTGTTTTGCAATGTGTTAAAACATCCACAGCCCCAAAATCTATATCTGAAACAAAATAAATAATATTACCTAACTGTGTTCACAGGTTTCAATTGGTTTATTTCATTACCAAACATGTAACTATAATTGAGGGTCCGAACGTCAGAGGGTCAGAGGGTCAGAGGGTCAAAGGGTCAGAGGGTCAGATGGTCAGATGGTCAGAGGGTCAGAGCGTCAGAGGGTCAGAGGGTCAGAACGTCAGACGGTCAGAGCGTCAGAGGGTCAGAGGGTCAGAGGGTCAGAGCGTCAGAGGGTCAGAGGGTCAAAGGGTCAGAGGGTCAGAGGATCAGAGGGTCAGAGCGTCAGAGGGTCAGAGGGTCAGAGCGTCAGAGGGTCAAAGGGTCAGAACGTCAGACGGTCAGAGCGTCAGAGGGTCAGAGCGTCAGAGGGTCAGAGGGTCAGACGGTCAGAGCGTCAGAGGGTCAGAGGGTCAGAGCGTCAGAGGGTCAGAGGGTCAAAGGGTCAGAGGGTCAGAGGGTCAGAGGATCAGAGGGTCAGAGCGTCAGAGGGTCAGAGGGTCAGAGGATCAGAGCGTCAGAGCGTCAGAGGGTCAGAGGGTCAGAGGGTCAGAGCGTCAGAGGGTCAGAGGGTCAGAGCGTCAGAGGGTCAGAGGGTCAAAGGGTCAGAGGGTCAGAGGGTCAGAGGATCAGAGGGTCAGAGCGTCAGAGGGTCAGAGGGTCAGAGGATCAGAGGGTCAGAGGGTCAGAGGATCAGAGGGTCAGAGCGTCAGAGGGTCAGAGGGTCAGAGGATCAGAGCGTCAGAGCGTCAGAGCGTCAGAGGGTCAGAGGGTCAGAGTGTCAGAGCGTCAGAGGGTCAGAGGGTCAGAGCGTCAGAGGGTCAGAGGGTCAAAGGGTCAGAGGGTCAGAGGGTCAGAGGATCAGAGGGTCAGAGCGTCAGAGGGTCAGAGGGTCAGAGGATCAGAGGGTCAGAGGATCAGAGGATCAGAGCGTCAGAGCGTCAGAGGGTCAGAGGGTCAGAGGGTCAGAGCGTCAGAGGGTCAGAGCGTCAGAGGGTCAGAGGGTCAGAGCGTCAGAGCGTCAGAGGGTCAGAGCGTCAGAGGGTCAGAGCGTCAGAGGGTCAGAGGGTCAGAGGGTCAGAGCGTCAGAGGGTCAGAGGGTCAGAGGGTCAGAGCGTCAGAGGGTCAGAGGGTCAGAGGATCAGAGCGTCAGAGCGTCAGAGGGTCAGAGGGTCAGAGGGTCAGAGGGTCAGAGCGTCAGAGGGTCAGAGCGTCAGAGGGTCAGAGGGTCAGAGCGTCAGAGCGTCAGAGGGTCAGAGCGTCAGAGGGTCAGAGCGTCAGAGGGTCAGAGGGTCAGAGGGTCAGAGCGTCAGAGGGTCAGAGGGTCAGAGGGTCAGAGGGTCAGAGGGTCAGAGGGTCAGAGGGTCAGAGGGTCAGAACGTCAGAGCGTCAGAGGGTCAGAGCGTCAGAGGGTCAGAGGGTCAGAGCGTCAGAGGGTCAGAGCGTCAGAGGGTCAGAGCGTCAGAGGGTCAGAGGGTCAGAGCGTCAGAGGGTCAGAGGGTCAGAGGGTCAGAGCGTCAGAGCGTCAGAGCGTCAGAGGGTCAGAGCGTCAGAGGGTCAGAGGGTCAGAGCGTCAGAGGGTCAGAGCGTCAGAGGGTCAGAGGGTCAGAGCGTCAGAGCGTCAGAGGGTCAGAGCATCAGAGGGTCAGAGGGTCAGAGCGTCAGAGGGTCAGAGCGTCAGAGGGTCAGAGCGTCAGAGGGTCAGAGGGTCAGAGGGTCAGAGGGTCAGAGGGTCAGAGGGTCAGAGGGTCAGAGGGTCAGAGCGTCAGAGGGTCAGAGCGTCAGAGGGTCAGAGGGTCAGAGCGTCAGAGGGTCAGAGCGTCAGAGGGTCAGAGGGTCAGAGGGTCAGAGCGTCAGAGGGTCAGAGGGTCAGAGGGTCAGAGCGTCAGAGGGTCAGAGGGTCAGAGGGTCAGAGGGTCAGAGGGTCAGAGGGTCAGAGGGTCAGAGGGTCAGAACGTCAGAGCGTCAGAGGGTCAGAGGGTCAGAGCGTCAGAGGGTCAGAGCGTCAGAGGGTCAGAGGGTCAGAGGGTCAGAGGGTCAGAGGGTCAGAGGGTCAGAGGGTCAGAGGGTCAAAGGGTCAGAGGGTCAGAGGATCAGAGGGTCAGAGCGTCAGAGGGTCAGAGGGTCAGAGGGTCAGAGGGTCAGAGGGTCAGAGGGTCAGAGCGTCAGAGGGTCAGAACGTCAGACGGTCAGACGGTCAGAGCGTCAGAGGGTCAGAGGGTCAGAGGGTCAGAGGGTCAGAGGGTCAGAGCGTCAGAGGGTCAGAGGGTCAGAGGGTCAGAGCGTCAGAGGGTCAGAGGGTCAGAGCGTCAGAGGGTCAGAGCGTCAGAGGGTCAGAGGGTCAGAGGGTCAGAGCGTCAGAGGGTCAGAGCGTCAGAGGGTCAGAGGGTCAGAGCGTCAGAGGGTCAGAGCGTCAGAGGGTCAGAGGGTCAGAGGGTCAGAGCGTCAGAGCGTCAGAGGGTCAGAGCATCAGAGGGTCAGAGGGTCAGAGCGTCAGAGGGTCAGAGCGTCAGAGGGTCAGAGCGTCAGAGGGTCAGAGGGTCAGAGGGTCAGAGGGTCAGAGGGTCAGAGGGTTAGAGGGTCAGAGCGTCAGAGGGTCAGAGCGTCAGAGGGTCAGAGGGTCAGAGCGTCAGAGGGTCAGAGCGTCAGAGGGTCAGAGGGTCAGAGGGTCAGAGGGTCAGAGCGTCAGAGGGTCAGAGGGTCAAAGGGTCAGAGGGTCAGAGGATCAGAGGGTCAGAGCGTCAGAGGGTCAGAGGGTCAGAGGGTCAGAGGGTCAGAGGGTCAGAGGGTCAGAGGGTCAGAGCGTCAGAGGGTCAGAGGGTCAGAACGTCAGACGGTCAGAGCGTCAGAGGGTCAGAGGGTCAGAGGGTCAGAGGGTCAGAGGGTCAGAGGGTCAGAGCGTCAGAGGGTCAGAGTGTCAGAGGGTCAGAGCGTCAGAGGGTCAGAGGGTCAGAGCGTCAGAGGGTCAGAGCGTCAGAGGGTCAGAGCGTCAGAGGGTCAGAGGGTCAGAGGGTCAGAGCGTCAGAGGGTCAGAGCGTCAGAGGGTCAGAGGGTCAGAGCGTCAGAGGGTCAGAGTGTCAGAGGGTCAGAGCGTCAGAGGGTCAGAGCGTCAGAGGGTCAGAGCGTCAGAGGGTCAGAGTGTCAGAGCGTCAGAGGGTCAAAGAGTCAGAGGGTCAGAGGGTCAGAGGGTCAGAGGGTCAGAGGGTAATAAAATTAAAATTAAAATTAATAAATAAAACATCGAACAAACAAATAAACATTATTTACTTCATTTACAAATGCAGACACGAGGAAGCATCATCACAGAATGAGCTCAATGTGCACAGAAATCATAAATCTCAACATAAATCTCAACATAAATCTGACCCTCTGACCCTCTGATAACTATAACTTCCACCATTATAACTGCAGCCTATATTCCTCCGGATGCTGATGCCAAGCTTGCTATGAAAGAACTTCACGCAGCCATCAGTAAACAACACAGACTGATCATCCGGAAGCTGCTTTTATTGTTGCAGGTGACTTTAATCACTCAAACTTAAAGTCAGTGCTACCCAAGTTTCACCAGCATGTTTCCTGCCACACCAGAGGAAACAAAACCTTAGACCATGTTTACACGAACATGGCGGGAGCTTACGTTGCGACACCCCTCCCCCACCTGGGACAGTCAGATCACCTTTCTTTGTTCCTCATCCCCAAATATGCACCCCTCATCAACCGTGTGAAGCCATCAGTGAAGACCATCAAGGTGTGGCCTGCGGGGGCAGACTCCACACTCCAGGAAAGGTTTCTACACACAGACTGGAGTGTGTTTGCTTCTCAGGCCACCAGAGGCGCTCACACAGACATTGACTCCTACACCTCCTCTGTATTGGATCATATCAACACCACCATTGACAGTGTTAAAACCCAGAAACAGATCACCACATACCCAAATCAGAAGCCATGGATGAACAGGGAAGTGCGACTCCTGCTGAAGTCACGCAATACTGCCTTCAGATCAGGAGATGCACAAGCCTACAGCACATCCAGAGCAAACCTGAAGAGGGGCATCAAAAAGGCCAAGCACTGCTACAAGCTAAAGATAGAGGGACACTTTTCCAACTCTGACCCTCGACGCATGTGGCAGGGCATCCAGGCCATCAGTGACTACAAACCCCCCCACTCCACCCCCGCAGCCACTGATGTCAACTTCCTGAACGAGCTAAATTACTTTTATGCTCGCTTTGAAAGAGACAACAGAGAAACTGCCACCAAGCTCAAACCCTCAGCTGACCACCCACCAATCACACTCTCCACCACAGATGTCTGCAAGGCACTGAGCCGGATCAGCGCGCACAAGGCTGCTGGACCAGACAACATCCCTGGACGTGTTCTCAGGGCATGTGCGGAGCAGCTCGCTGGGGTTTTTACAGACATTTTTAACCTGTCTCTTGCCCAAGCAGCTGTACCGACATGCTTTAAACGCACTTCCATTGTGCCAGTGCCAAAGCACTCTAACCCGAGGTGCCCTAATGACTACCGCCCTGTAGCACTCACACCCATCGTCATGAAGTGCTTTGAGCGGCTGGTCCTGGAACACCTAAAAGACTCTATACCATCCACATTGGACTCACACCAGTTTGCCTACCGCAGCAATAGGAGCACAGAGGATGCCGTTTCCATGGCACTGCACTCTGTGCTCACTCACCTGGACAATAAAAACACTTATGCACGCATGCTGTTTGTTGACTTCAGCTCAGCATTCAACACTGTCATCCCATTGTCAGTTAATAGCCAAAAAAAGCCTTGGAGACCTGGGCATCAACACCTCAATGTGTAACTGGATTTTGGACTTCCTAACTGACAGACCCCAGAATGTTCGATCAGGACTCACCTCCTCCACAATTTTATTTTTTTTATTTTTATTTTTTTTTATTTGAAAGGCAGTCCTTCCAGAAAAATGCGGCTTTTTTTGTGATTGTTGCGGGCAAAAATCCTTGATTATGCGGCACGTTTTCTTAAAAAATGCGATGAAAAATGCGGGATATTTATGCAATTTTATGCGATAAAATTGCGGGAACTTGCAAAAACTGCGGTTTGATGAGAAAGAGAAAAAAAGCACTGCATCACAGAAAGTGCTGGAATATTTAAGTTCTCATCTTGTTTTATTGAAGACCTTAATAATGGCTCAAATTTACAAAACATTTAGTCAATCAAGTTCTGTAGCTTTACAAAAGGAATATGCTACAACTTCTGAAAAAATTAATAAATAACTTCCTGTTTTACAGATGTCGCTATACAAAACAGACATTTGAGTGCTTCCAATGCACAAAGTGCAATCTCTTAAAGGGTTAGTTCACCTAAAAATGAAAATTCTGTCATTAATGACTTCCCTTTATGTTGTTGGACACAAATTAAGATATTTTAGTTGAATTCCGATGGCTCAGAAAGGCCTCCATTGGCACAATGTACACTCTCAAGACCCATAAAAGGTAGCCTACTAAAGACGTCGTTACAAAGTCCATCTCACTACAGTGGTTCTACAATAACTTTATGAAGTGACGATAATAGTTATTGTGTGCAAAAAAAACTAAATAACGACTTATATAGTGATGACTGATTTCAAAACACAGCATCATGATGCTATGAATTATCGAGTCGATTCATGATTCGGATCGCGTGTCAAACTGCTGAAATACGTGACTTTGGCGATCCAACCCGCTGAATCGACTCATTGATTCATAACGCTTCAAACCGCTGAATCAACTCATTGATTCATAACGCTTCAAATCGCTGAATCGACTCATTGATTCATAACGCTTCAAAGCTGTGTTTTGAAATCAGTCAGCACACAGGGAAACTGCTTTGCTCTTTTGCTGTTATTTTTGTTGGCCAATGGGAGTTTGTGCTTCATCATGCACTGCATGAAAAAAGGTGTATCCGGACCAGGATACTCCTGTATACACTGCTGAAATTCGGAAGAATCCAGGAGTATACTGGCCGGATAGGTCAAATTCCATGGATCCGTATATGTCCGTATTCATCCGAAATGGTACCAAATCGGATGTATGTTGTGCCCGTATACTCCCATGCTACAGCCATTTGTTGCCATGGCAAATAATCCCATCAAGTTTTTCCCAGGAGACATTTTCACACCTCTAAACAGCTTTGCCTTCCACCCCCTATTGGTCCTTCATCTCAAACTGGATTGGTTGTTTTTTTTAAACCACTCCCAAAACCCAGACTGCTATTGGAGGACAGGACGGATTGAAAACCCAGTCAAGTGACTTTATTGGTTACTTCTAAGGCTAAGGGTGGGCTAGGTTTTGTAGCATAGGGACTTGATTGGTTATAGGCCAGCTATGCAGATTTTGCTCATTAATATATAATATATAAAAAATAATCCCCTCTCCCTCCCAAAAGAAAAATACACACAAAACAATTTGAGAAAGTCTGAAATATTTATTAAAAAGGTATAATAAAAAAAAAAAACATTCTTAACAACATTATAAACAAACATTAAAACAATGGTGAAACAAAAACAAGTGAACTAAATGTATTTAAAAGGGATGAAAATGTAAAGGAACAAATGTAAAAATATAAACAGTCCAAAGAACATAAATATACATTAAAATGAATTGGTAAAGAAACAAAAAGGGAAAAAAAATGAATAAAATGCATTTAAAAGACAGAGATGTAAAGGAATAAAATACACAGTGAACATAAAAAGGAAAAGAATAAATATACAAATTAAACAATATAAAATGAGAACAATACATTTATAAGACAAAAAAAGTGCATATAAAATACACATAAATATTCCAAGTAAACAATATAACCAAATAAAAAGAACAAAGAGCATTATAAACATGCATTAAAATGAATGGGGGAAAAGATAAGTGAACAAAATGTTTCTAAAGGAAGGCGACGTAAAAGGAACAACAATACAAAACGTGGAGATCAAAAGCAACATGGACATCTAAAAAGTTACAAACATACAAAGTATACAATATAAAACGAGACAAAGAAATCTATAAATTAAAAAGTGTATATAAAATATATGTAAATGTTCTATATATGGGAACCAATAAAAGTATAAGTATATAAACATAGGAATAAAGACAATCTAAAATGGAACAATTGAATATTAAATTTATAATTATAAAAGAATTGTGACCAACTCTAACACAATGTTGTTTGAGTTTTGAACATTTTTTCAAACTGGCATGATGGGCTGGTGATGTGACATGTAGTGTGGGTCAGTCTAGTCTGGTTTGTAGTAGCTAGCCTAACCATCCACACTGGCCTTCCATCAACAACAGCAGCATCATCTTCATCAGGTCTATAGTTGCGGTCTTCCACAGGTTCTGTGTTGGTTTGTGCAACCCTGGACCTGGTCTCCAGCAACTGCAAAACATGACAGTAAATTAACCACTAAAACTCAGAGAGGAGTATAGTAACATTCTGGAGGGAAAAAGCTTAACCGGTTTCTTAACTTACCCGTTTCTTTCTCTGACGGTTCTGTGTGATGTTCTTCATAGTGTTTCTTTTCTGGGCCTTTTCAGACTGAGCCAAAGAATACTTCCTCAGCAAAGTCTCACAAAATAAAATACATCTTGCGACCTGCCAAATAATACATTAATAATATATAGTTAATGCCAATAAAAGTAAGTAAAACAATTCAATTAAAATGTATTTGTATAGCGCTTTTCACAATACATATTCAGGGTTTTTCCTGGGTCAAAAATGGTCTTCGGTGGTGGCTGACAGACATGGTCATCCATACACACACATACGCACGGTAAAAAAAAAATACCCTACCCACTTGATCTGCAAGCGCAATACTGACAATAAATTTGAAATAAATTCAAAGAAAGTTTGTAACTTTTGCTTATCTTATTTTGATACCTTGATGTTTGTTTTTTTCCCCTCATTTTTACACTATTTACTGATAATTGTTTTGGTAATCATATCAATATTAAAAAAATAGTATTAAAAAAATGAACAAATAGCCCAATTTTCTGCCATTTACAATCAGCTAGCTAACAACAAATTTGTTCTGGGTTCACCTCACTCCAGTCTAAACTAAATGATTTTAGGCTATTTATTTTACTACACATTGTCCACATAAATAAGCTGAAAGACTGTTGATAATTAAAAATAATTCTTACTATCCACTCTTGCTAAAGTGGGTAAGCACACTTGTGTTCTCATTTCAGGTGTTGTTCTGAGTAAATTATTAAACTGATTTGTGAGTTCAGTGTTGGACAGATCAGTTGTTCTAACCAGTCGTTAAAATGATTCGGTTCAAAGGAGTCATTAGGTGGCGAATCGGACATTAGCAGACGCGTTGTGTGTGAATCCCGTCTTTAGAAAATCGCGAAAGATTTGTCAAGACACAGAAAACACTTCAAAACCGGATAGGATTTGTTTCCTGTTTATTTAAAGTATGCTTTATGTCAGCTGGTCAGAGAATCAGTCAACGTTTTTTGAGCGCATTTCACACCCAGCGGTAATTAAAGGAAGACATCGTCTGATAGCGCCACGTGCAACATGGATTCCGTCTTCCGACCTTTTGATTTTGATTAACGTAAAATGTGAAACAGTAGAAAGCTAAGAATGCTTATTTTGAAGACAGAGAGCGTGCGAGCGGGGTAGGAGCTCACTGGTCGTTCTCTCTGTCACTCAGTTAACGCAAGTGCAGCACTCATCTGTTCTACATCACTCATAAATCACAATAACTCATCAAATAAGGCTTTGGCGGGACAAATTTGTTTTGGCGGCCGGCAAAAAATGTTCAATGTAGAGCTGCAACTAACGATTATTTTTTCTGTCGACTAATCTAACGATTATTTTTTCGATTAGTCGTCTAATCTAACGATTATTTTTCCAGATTAGTCTTATTATTCTTTTTTACTGATTATTGTATTTCAAAGAGGGTAGTGAATTTGTATATTATTTTAACATGAAATCAATGAATGATGACAATATTAATTGTATTTCAGGAAGGGTAGTGTACATAGTATGCCATTTTATAATGAATATATATGAACAAAAGAAGCTTTTTAAACATAATATATAATGATACTATTCATCATAAAATGTATACAGAGTAGGCCTAATTAGGAAAAGTTGTTTACTATAGTAGTTGAGTATGATTTACTTAGTAAACGAAAATGCACTTGTATTTATCTGCAAAAGGTTCACATACAGGAGCTTTCAGCATAGTGTTAATGTATAACTAGTCGTCTATTTTGAAGATATACTTGTGCATAAACAACGACTAAAGCTGCCAGAAGTTTTTGCCCAAACTTCAAAGACACATTTAAATTATTAAAGCTAGAGGCATATCTTAACTTTAATGTTACTTTAATCATGTAAACTACCTATATACAACAAGTTATTATGCATATGTGTTTGGGACAGAGCGGAACCAGGTCGCATTAACAGGAGATATATGCAGCCCATAATAAATAAAAGCACGAGACGTACTGGGGTCGGAGAAGAACCCCGGAAAATGTGACCGTCTGTTGCAATACACGCGCCACGGTTCAGCTGCGCGAGAGAACCATGGAGAGAACACTGGAAGGGTTGCCAGGTTTACACAACAAAACCCACCCATTCGTTACTCAAAACTAGCCCAAAACAAGCCCAATCGCGTTTCAGGGAGGTTCTCTGGTAAACATCGCGTTCGGGGGGTTAAATATGTGTGTTTTTTTGCTTCAACCCGCGGACATGAGACACAGCCCGCGGCAACAGTGTAGAAGTAGCCCAATTCCGCGGAAAAAAGCGACTTGGCAACACTGATTGGCAGTGTGAAAGCTCCCGCTCTCCACGCGCACAGCTCCTGCTCTGCCACCGCGCGCAGTGTGAAACCGGCGTTACAGAGCGAACAAAGCACAGTTTTATTCGGCTTCTGTTTAAAGTACTCCCACACTTTTGAATGTCGCGGTCTGGCTTTATATGATAAATGATCATTTTCACTATGCCCGGGAGCAGAAGCTGCCATTATTCTAGATCTTCTGTTCCATTCTAGAACGTAAATAATGTGCCGCCGACGCGTCGACGCGACGACGTCGACGTGTCGTTGCAGCCCTAGTTCAATGTAGGAAAAACCCTGATATTGTTTCAAAGCAACTTCACAGAAAATGCATGTGTCTACATTACAGAAAAAAACAGAGAACATTAAAATAATGACAACATTTTTAAGATTACCTTTTACACATTCAGGGTCAACATCTGTAAAAGTTCTTCAGGATCATGGATCCAAAACTTCTGGATCATGAGGGGGGAAGAAACATGCACACACACAAATGAATATTAATTTGTTTGATAAAACATTAATATTAATTATCAACTTACGGACATGGACTTGCAAAACATACTCACCAGGCCCATACAAAAACTTTACAGTAGATCCAAAATCCTGGTTTGCCTATAATTCTTCAGAGTCCAAGTATGGTGGATTCCTGTCCTCTCTGCTGAACAAGTGTACATGACAGTGTTCTCAGATTACTCATTCCAAAACTCTGTTACATTTTATGACAAGCTTGATCTTAAAACTAGCTGACAGTAGGGATGGGCATTATGACCATATAATTATACATACATGAGAAATTTTATTTTACAATAACGATATCACAATATATTTATTTTGATGGATATTTTATTAAAATGCTACAGAATAATACTGCTTTAAAAGTCTTCACTGTATGATATTCAATTAATTAATATCACATGATTCTTAAAGAAGTAGAAGGTCTTCTCTATTCTTTTGTTTTATTAAAATTATGACAAAGCTGCAGCCCCTTTAAGAACGGATGCACAGAATGACACTCATCCGGGTTTCCCCAAGTTAACTTAAACTGTTTGACTTTACTTTAGACATAACTGACTGTTTAAATCAAGTGAATACCTCACATGACAAGGTTTCTGAGATAATTGTGTGCATTTTACAGAAAGATAATTGATTTCGGGATCGCCTGCTGTCTGAGAGAGGCTTATTTTAACACATGCATGTCCCGTTCATTATTCTACATTCATGCATGTTTCCTTGTCAAAATGTCAAAAAGTTTTAGTACAGTCAGTGCTGCGTTATATACGCTATATTCCCATTCCGCGATATAAAAAGGTAATGTTAACGTTTACAGCAAAATCGCTAACAATAGCCAGTATCATCAGATCGCCATAACACCCAGCCCTATTTTAACAATATTACAACAAAACACAGAAACAGAATATGTAAGTTAATCACGATTAGCATATTACTTTAATGCACTAACGTTATATCTTGATAAGCAGTAGAAAAAATATAAAGGGATTTACGTTACCTTCTGCCGTCTGCTGTCCGCCATTGGAAACTTAGTCTGTTCTCTCAGTCGACATCCCACAATCAAAATTCGTCCAAAATAAGATTTTAACAGGTTTAAATGATCCATGCAATGCAATTAATGGACAGAAGAAGCCGTCCTGTTGAAGATTAGAACCCGCGATCGCGTCGCGTCCCCGCGAGCCACGAGCAACTCCAAAGACAACGGGTGTATAATTCAAACTGAAGGCGCGCACTGTCATTGGCCAGATTTCTGGATGACGTTCAGATTGACCAATCACGCTCAAAAGAACACGGAAAGACAGCAAATAGCCTTGCAAATATAGAAAAAAACTTGTTTTAAACAACAGTTAGAAAATGTGTATATTTATTTTTATTTGCTGTTATATTTAATTAATTGGTCAAATGGTGTTTTGTGGTGTGGGCAGATGCCTGGAAGTTTCAACCTGGAGAGCAGTGCAGATTTGTACTCTTTAAAAACAATTATTGTTTGATATTTAGTTTGCTATATATTTTGTTATATTTGTATCCAGAATTGAATGTAAAACCAGTTTGAATGTAAAAATACACCTTCACTGTAAAACAGAAAATTAAAGTAAAATATCTTAATTTAAATAAGGAAAAATCTGTAAACTAATAGTGTTTTCTCTAAAACGTTTAATGTAAATTTCTGTGAAGTTTTTAAACTTTATTTGACTTAAGATATTTGACTTATTTTACGGTTTTTGTTTTGCAGCTGTAGCTGCTGTTTTTTTAGGTTTTTATTTTTACAGTGTAAATATAAAACTAATAAGATTTACTTTAAAATGACAAAGAATAATGTTAAATTGTTAGTATGGACACAAACATAAACCTTTAATATAATGAGCTAAATATTGTATTACAGTTGTTAATTTACAGATATTGTTTGTAATTTTGCATGAATTTGTTATTTATGAAAACAGAAAAATAATACAGTGATGTTCCTGTATAAAAAAATGAGAATTACTGCAATTTGTCATTAATGATATAATCCTTAAAATAACAGTCAAGTTGTTTATTTAGATATTGTTTGTAATTTTACATCGTTTTAAACATAATTCAAAATTACAAGAAAATACTGTAAAAAACGGAAGTTTTTTTCTGTAAAATTAGGATTATTTTTATTGGTTGCCTTATTTTTATTGGTAACCTTATTGGTTGCACCTACATCTATTGTGAGTGGTGGATTTCAAACCTTAAAACGCCCCTCTTTTGCAGCGTGTTTAAGTTAAGAATCTTGGAGTGACACTTTTTGTTAACAGTTGCAGAGCTGAAAGATCTGCTTGTGTTTCTGTGTTTCTTGAGCAAGTGAATCCCTGCTCTTTTTTATTCCATATTTTTATTTTGAGCATATCAGTTTTTGGTGTTTTTAAAACAAACTTTTTCATTTTCCACATTTCATCTCCTTTTTATTTAATGTTATTATTGCCTACAATTTGTAAAACTTTGCAAAAATTGTTTGGGGATAGTCTAAAATGTTTGGTTAATTATCCTTTGTTAATTCCATTACATTTCTTTGTTTATTTCATTACATATTCAGATTTTTTTGTGAACGTATATGTTCAGACAGGGTTTTTATTTTGTACTGTTTTTATAAAAAATATTTGATTAAGAGACTCTTTTCATGCAGTGGTTTTAAGGTCCTGACACACCATTCTGATGGTTTGGCCCAGACCCAGACGTGAACCAACCCCACAGTCGGCTTTAGTCATTGCTAGTTCAGTTTAGTGTTTCAGGGCCTTAAGAATTCTTTTTTTCTGTGTAAAAAGCTTGTTTGCTGTAGCCTACAGTAGACCAGAGATAATTCTCAATCCTGAAGTCCTCCCCTGCCCCCCTCCCTCTGAGAACAGCCAGCACAAGTGTCAGTCATTAACATATGAAAGGTCTTCTTCACACCTAACAGTCTTCAGTCCTAGCACACCCAGCAGTGTTTCAGCTGTATATGTCCGTGAAATTTCACGGATTCCTGTATACGTCCGCATACGTGAGGTTTCCGGGTTTTTCTGGAAATATACTGTTCCGTGTTACTCTGATCCGCTTTTTCCCACATACATCCGGTAAACATCAAATTACACAGGAGTATACCATGCCCGGATAGTGCCGGATTTCAGTGTTTTCATGCAGTGATGGTTTCACCGGTATCTATGGTTTCTCCACGGGGTTTGAAGCTTTTCGATGACGTTCGCGTCGGGTAATCACGTCACTTCAAAACGTTCCCATGGCAATAGGCGGAAATGGCGGCTCTTGTGTGAAGTAAACGAAAATTTTTCAACTTTCTGCTAATATATATGACTTTTTTTGCAACGAAAATGCGGGGATTATGAAATCATGATAGCCCCGCATATTTTGCACGCGGAAATAGGCAATTTATGCGGCGAAAGTGTGGCGTATTTGAAAAAATGCGGCCCCGCATGAATATGCGGACTTTGGCTGATTATGCGTTAAATCACGCGATCGCATAATCGCGTTTTTCTGGAGGGACTGGAAAGGGACAAAGCACATCAATCAACATTTTTTTGTTTACACTCAAAATGTAAATGCGCCAGAGTTAGCTATAAAGCTAATTTTCATCTGTAGTCCCTTGGCAGGTCAACACAGCATCATAGTAAAAAAAATAAAATAAAAAAATAAAAAAATAAAAAATACAAAAAAAATAAATAAATAACATTAATAATAATACATGAAAACACATCACATTAAGAGAATAGATAGATAATAATAAGTACAATACAAAGAAGGCAGTACCTAAGATAGGCTAAACCAACTATAGATGATTGCAGTTTTGAGTGTTTTTAATCCATTTCTTAAGTGTAAATTTAAATGCAAAATAGCTGGTGCTCTCTCTAAGTTCAACAGGGAGACAGTTCCAATAATTTGAAGCCCGTTCTGAGAAGACAGTTTGGCCAAACTTACTACGTCTATACGGTACAACACAGTCTCCCCTGGTAGCTGCCCTAGTGGCCCTTCCACTACTGCTCTTCTGTTGTATAAATTCACCCAGTGGTGGTGGCGCAAGCCCATGTAAAATTTTGAAAATGAGACAAGCATCTAAAAAATGTAAGAAATTGTCAAAACTGAATAAATTATATTTAGTAATAATATTGCAATGGTGATAACTGATAGGTTTTTGATCTAATATTTTTAACGTTTGCTTATAAAGGGTTTCTATTGGTTTAAGAGTTGTCACATTTACTTGGGACCAGCTTGTAAAACAATATGATGTGTGGGAAAAAATCATGGCATCCATAAAAAGTTTTGCTGCCTCTGTGGTTAAATATGGCCTTATGTGTCTGAAGTTAGCCAGATTATATCTGATGGTATTAGCCACCTGTTTAACATGCTTTTTAAAAGTTAAATTAGAATCTAAAATAATACCAAGGTATTTATAATCTGACACAACCATGAGTTTTTCTCCTTCAATCAATACATCAGCCTGCTGTACAATTGAGGACCTATTCGAAAAGAACATACAGACTGTTTTGTTAATGTTAAGATGCAGATCTGACATTTTTAGCCATTCAGAAACATGCACCAATGCTTCGGTTAATTTAGTTGCAGCCTGTTGTTTGTTCTTGGTATGCAAATAAAGAACTGTATCATCTGCATACATTTGTACATTAACAGATTGACAGACTGAAGGCAAGTCATTAATATACAGGCTAAACAAGATAGGGCCCAACACTGACCCCTGGGGTACGCCAATATTACAGTCAAGGTATGTAGAATAAGAATTACCAATATGTACACTCTGTTTCCTGTTAGCTAAATATGACTCCATCCATTTCATGGCCTCTTCTGAGAAATTAAAAAAAGATAATTTGGATAATAGTTTCTGGTGATTCACAGTGTCAAAAGCCTTTTTGAGGTCCAGAAACACTGCACCTACTATACCACCCTCATCTAATTTTGACTTGATGTTTTCAAGGAGGAAACAGTTTGCTGTCTCTGTAGAGTGGTTTGTGCGAAATCCAAATTGCATTGGGTTCAAAGGGGTGTGACCCAAGTTTAGATGTTTTTTCAACTGCTCTGCTACCCATTTTTCTGCCACCTTGGATATCACTGATAAAATACTAATGGGTCTATAATATGACACCAATGTTTTATCACCAGACTTGTAAATCGGAGATACTACTGCTGCTTTCCAGGAGCTTGGAATAGTACTTTGCCTAACTGACAGGTTGATCAGATGTGCAATAGGGCGAGCAAGAGCGTCCCTGTGTAATTTTAAAAATGAGGTATCCAAACCATGTAAATCCCTTGCTTTTGAATTCTTTAGCGAGGTTATAATTTTTTTAACCTCTGATTCAGATATTTCATTTATTTTAAAAATGGGTTTAGCTTTATCAATAGGGATAGATATTATAGTTTCAGTTGGGATACCTTGAGCCAGCTCCCTAACTGAATTTATAAAGAAATCATTAAATGTACTTGCTATCATATCATTATCTTGGGTCAGGATTCCATTCACTTGTAGTTCAGGTAAAGTTATCCTTTGTTCTTTATTCCTACCAGTTAATTTATTAAGATTTCTCCAAATAAGTTTCCCATTGCCTTGAGCTTCATTAATAATTCTAATAAAAAACTCTGCCTTAGACTTTCTTAAATTCCTTAAAACCTTATTTCGGAGAGTTGTAAAAGTGAGCCGGTCGCTACTATGTCCTGATTTTAGAGCCCTCTTTAAAGCAACGTCTCTTTCTTTCATTTGTTGCCATAGAGTGTCATTTAACCATGGTAAGGTGGTCTTTTGTCCATGTTTACCTTTCACCCTTCTTGTGAAGGCTGCTCTTATCTCTGTAATAGTAGAGAAAAAAGTGCTACAGCTAATTTCAGTATCTCTGCTGGTTAGAAGGTCAGACCAGTCAATTTGGTTTATAGCTTTTTCCAAGTTGATAGTTTAATTTTTAGGAATTTTCTCATAGAATTGATTTCTTGAGGTCGATTTTACAATTTTTTTTCTGGTTAGTTTCCTTACCAGCAGTGTGATATTATGATCGGACAGACCAGTCAGCAGATTATGTGATGTAGTTACTCTTTCAGGTCTATTTGTAAATATCAAATCAATTTGTGTCTGGGAGGAGTTAGTTATTCTTGTTGGCCCTTGTATCAGTTGGGAAAGATTAAATGTACTTGTTATCTCTTTAAGTTTTTTTCTCTCCGTTTTTTTGTTCCAGTTTATATTAAAGTCACCCATTAGTATTAACTCCTTTTTACCATCACATTGCTTAAGAATATTATGGAGATGCTCATAAAATATGTTATTGGTTGATGGTGGTCGATATAGGCAAATTACAATGAAAGACATTTGAGGAGATAGTGACATATTCAACCCAATATATTCCATGTCTATTTCCTATGACCATTCAATGAGGTTACATGTTATTGTGTTTTTAACATATACTATCAATCCCCCTCCCTTACCCTTATTTCTATCCCTCCTAAACACATTATACCCAGAAATGTCAAAGGCTGCCTCGGGCGAGTGCTTGTTAAGCCATGTTTCGGACAGACCAAGGAAGTCCAAGTTAGAGTGAGACAATAAATGTTCTAGCTGATTGCTTTTAGAGACAATGCTTCGTATATTTAAATATCCGCCAAGCAATCCCTTGGGTTTGGATTGCGGATTCCAGATCAATTTTGCATGATTAAGAGTTTTAAAAAAGTTAATTCTTCGATTTTTTCCGAATCGCTGGGTTTAATCCCCAGTGTTGCCGGTTGAGGAAGGGCTGTTTAACTGGATTTGCGGTTTGGTTGGACCTATTTTCTTGTGAGGGCGGAGCAGTCAACGTTCGAAACTCACCGCTACCTGGCGTTCGTGGACAGGAACGCTCCCCACACAGCACACGAGGCAAATCCCCGACAACCACAGCCGCAACATCCAAAGCAGGGACAGCACACGCGCATCGGCACCAGAGAAAAGGGCCACATCAGGAGCGCCGCTCCCCAGCCAGGACGAATCAGCCAGGCCACTCCATTCGCCGCCACTGTCCCCCCGCCGCAACGGGCAACCCCCGTGTGCACCCCCACTCGCCGACGGAGGCATCGCCAAGGCAGGTGGGGAATCCAGAGCACCCAAAGAAGGCAGCATGTCACCAGCGGAAGCCAGGCGAGGCCCCGGGTTCAGCTGGACATCACCAGCCAGCAGGAGGATTGCCATCAAGTAGATGATCTTTCTGTGCGGTTGCTTCAAGTTCTCAGCTCCTCGAGTATTTGTCCAGGTTGGTGGTTGGGTAGCACGGCCATTGTTTAGAATTTTGGGATAGACTACATATTGGCTCCATGGGTTGAGATTGAAGCCATGACGAGCGTCGCGTTCACAGCCAGATTATTGTTGTTGTTGTTGGCCTGAATGGCAACTTCGCACGGATAGTAGCAGTAGTGCAAACACAGTTCAAAACAAATAATCTTTGAACAATGTCGGCTAATTTACGGTTTTTGTGTGTATATTTAGAACAAAATCCGGGTTTGTGTAGAAAGGCAAGTGTGCCAATGTTGTTTGTGTGCGCTCCAGCATGACCTGCCAGACTGCCATTGCGTTCTGCCATCATCCACGCGTGAAACGTGAACCATCCATCACACTCAACACTGGTGTACCACAGGGCTGTGTGCTAAGCCCATTTCTCTACTCCCTCTTCACCTCCAACTGCAAGCCTGTGTATGGATCTAACTCCATCGTCAAGTTTGCGGATGACACTACGGTGATTGGTCTCATCAGCAACAACGATGAGACTGCCTATAGGGAGGAGATCCAGCACCTGGCCACATGGTGAACTGAAAATAACCTGCTCCTCAACACCACCAAAATGAAGGAGCTCATCGTGGACTTCAGGAAGGAGTCAATCGGCACACACGACACCATCAACATCAATGGAATGGCTGTTGAGCGTGTGTCCAGTTTCAAGTTCCTGGGGATCCACATCTCGGCGGACATGTCGTGGACGACCAACACCTCCAGCCTGGTCAAGAAGGCTCACCAGCGCCTCTTCTTCCTAAGGACACTGAGGAAGAATCAGCTCTCCTCGGCTATCCTGGTGAACTTCTATCGCTGCGCAATAGATAGCATCCTGACCAACTGTGTGGCAGTATGGTATGGGAGCTGCTCTGTTGCGGAGCGCAAGGCACTGCAGCGGGTGGTGAAAACTGCCCAGCGCATCACAGGGACTCCACTACCTGCCATCGAGCACATCCAGAGGAAACGCTGTCTGCATCGAGCACATCCAGAGGAAACACTGTCTGCATCGAGCACATCCAGAGGAAACACTGTCTGCATCGAGCTCATCCAGAGGAAACGCTGTCTGCATCGAGCTCATCCAGAGGAAACGCTGTCTGCATCGAGCTCATCCAGAGGAAACGCTGTCTGCATCGAGCTCATCCAGAGGAAACGCTGTCTGCATCGAGCTCATCCAGAGGAAACGCTGTCTGCATCGAGCACATCCAGAGGAAACGCTGTCTGCATCGAGCTCATCCAGAGGAAACGCTGTCTGCATCGAGCACATCCAGAGGAAACGCTGTCTGCATCGAGCTCATCCAGAGGAAACGCTGTCTGCATCGAGCTCATCCAGAGGAAACACTGTCTGCATCGAGCACATCCAGAGGAAACACTGTCTGCATCGAGCTCATCCAGAGGAAACGCTGTCTGCATCGAGCTCATCCAGAGGAAACGCTGTCTGCATCGAGCTCATCCAGAGGAAACGCTGTCTGCATCGAGCTCATCCAGAGGAAACGCTGTCTGCATCGAGCTCATCCAGAGGAAACGCTGTCTGCATCGAGCTCATCCAGAGGAAACGCTGTCTGCATCGAGCACATCCAGAGGAAACACTGTCTGCATCGAGCTCATCCAGAGGAAACGCTGTCTGCATCGAGCACATCCAGAGGAAACGCTGTCTACATCGAGCTCATCCAGAGGAAACGCTGTCTGCATCGAGCTCATCCAGAGGAAACGCTGTCTGCATCGAGCACATCCAGAGGAAACGCTGTCTGCATCGAGCACATCCAGAGGAAACGCTGTCTGCATCGAGCACATCCAGAGGAAACGCTGTCTACATCGAGCTCATCCAGAGGAAACACTGTCTGCATCGAGCACATCCAGAGGAAACGCTGTCTACATCGAGCTCATCCAGAGGAAACGCTGCCTGCATCGAGCACATCCAGAGGAAACGCTGTCTGCATCGAGCACATCCAGAGGAAACGCTGTCTGCATCGAGCTCATCCAGAGGAAACGCTGTCTGCATCGAGCTCATCCAGAGGAAACGCTGTCTGCATCGAGCTCATCCAGAGGAAACGCTGTCTGCATCGAGCACATCCAGAGGAAACGCTGTCTGCATCGAGCACATCCAGAGGAAACGCTGTCTGCATCGAGCTCATCCAGAGGAAACGCTGTCTGCATCGAGCACATCCAGAGGAAACGCTGTCTGCATCGAGCTCATCCAGAGGAAACGCTGCCTGCATCGAGCTCATCCAGAGGAAACACTGTCTGCATCGAGCTCATCCAGAGGAAACACTGTCTACATCAAGCTCATCCAGAGGAAACACTGTCTGCATCGAGCTCATCCAGAGGAAACGCTGTCTGCATCGAGCTCATCCAGAGGAAACACTGTCTACATCAAGCTCATCCAGAGGAAACGCTGTCTGCATCGAGCTCATCCAGAGGAAACGCTGTCTGCATCGAGCTCATCCAGAGGAAACACTGTCTGCATCGAGCTCATCCAGAGGAAACGCTGTCTGCATCGAGCTCATCCAGAGGAAACGCTGTCTGCATCGAGCTCATCCAGAGGAAACGCTGTCTGCATCGAGCTCATCCAGAGGAAACGCTGTCTGCATCGAGCTCATCCAGAGGAAACGCTGTCTGCATCGAGCTCATCCAGAGGAAACGCTGTCTGCATCGAGCACATCCAGAGGAAACGCTGTCTGCATCGAGCTCATCCAGAGGAAACGCTGTCTGCATCGAGCTCATCCAGAGGAAATGCTGTCTGCATCGAGCTCATCCAGAGGAAACGCTGTCTGCATCGAGCACATCCAGAGGAAACGCTGTCTGCATCGAGCTCATCCAGAGGAAACACTGTCTGCATCGAGCTCATCCAGAGGAAACGCTGTCTGCATCGAGCTCATCCAGAGGAAACGCTGTCTGCATCGAGCTCATCCAGAGGAAACGCTGTCTGCATCGAGCTCATCCAGAGGAAACACTGTCTGCATCGAGCTCATCCAGAGGAAACGCTGTCTGCATCGAGCTCATCCAGAGGAAACGCTGTCTGCATCGAGCTCATCCAGAGGAAACACTGTCTACATCAAGCTCATCCAGAGGAAACGCTGTCTGCATCGAGCTCATCCAGAGGAAACGCTGTCTGCATCGAGCTCATCCAGAGGAAACGCTGTCTGCATCGAGCTCATCCAGAGGAAACGCTGTCTGCATCGAGCTCATCCAGAGGAAACGCTGTCTACATCAAGCTCATCCAGAGGAAACGCTGTCTGCATCGAGCTCATCCAGAGGAAACGCTGTCTGCATCGAGCTCATCCAGAGGAAACGCTGTCTGCATCGAGCACATCCAGAGGAAACGCTGTCTGCATCGAGCTCATCCAGAGGAAACGCTGTCTGCATCGAGCTCATCCAGAGGAAACGCTGTCTGCATCGAGCTCATCCAGAGGAAACGCTGTCTGCATCGAGCACATCCAGAGGAAACGCTGTCTGCATCGAGCTCATCCAGAGGAAACGCTGCCTGCATCGAGCTCATCCAGAGGAAACGCTGTCTGCATCGAGCACATCCAGAGGAAACGCTGCCTGCATCGAGCTCATCCAGAGGAAACGCTGTCTGCATCGAGCACATCCAGAGGAAACGCTGTCTGCATCGAGCTCATCCAGAGGAAACACTGTCTGCATCGAGCTCATCCAGAGGAAACGCTGCCTGCATCGAGCTCATCCAGAGGAAACGCTGTCTGCATCGAGCTCATCCAGAGGAAACGCTGTCTGCATCGAGCTCATCCAGAGGAAACACTGTCTGCATCGAGCTCATCCAGAGGAAACACTGTCTGCATCGAGCTCATCCAGAGGAAACACTGTCTGCATCGAGCTCATCCAGAGGAAACACTGTCTGCATCGAGCTCATCCAGAGGAAACACTGTCTGCATCGAGCTCATCCAGAGGAAACGCTGCCTGCATCGAGCTCATCCAGAGGAAACGCTGTCTGCATCGAGCTCATCCAGAGGAAACGCTGTCTGCATCGAGCTCATCCAGAGGAAACACTGTCTGCATCGAGCTCATCCAGAGGAAACGCTGTCTGCATCGAGCTCATCCAGAGGAAACGCTGTCTGCATCGAGCTCATCCAGAGGAAACGCTGTCTGCATCGAGCTCATCCAGAGGAAACGTTGTCTGCATCGAGCACATCCAGAGGAAACACTGTCTGCATCGAGCACATCCAGAGGAAACGCTGTCTGCATCGAGCTCATCCAGAGGAAACGCTGTCTGCATCGAGCACATCCAGAGGAAACGCTGTCTGCATCGAGCTCATCCAGAGGAAACGCTGCCTGCATCGAGCTCATCCAGAGGAAACGCTGCCTGCATCGAGCTCATCCAGAGGAAACACTGTCTGCATCGAGCTCATCCAGAGGAAACGCTGTCTGCATCGAGCTCATCCAGAGGAAACACTGTCTGCATCGAGCTCATCCAGAGGAAACGCTGCCTGCATCGAGCTCATCCAGAGGAAACGCTGCCTGCATCGAGCTCATCCAGAGGAAACACTGTCTGCATCGAGCTCATCCAGAGGAAACACTGTCTGCATCGAGCTCATCCAGAGGAAACGCTGCCTGCATCGAGCTCATCCAGAGGAAACGCTGTCTGCATCGAGCACATCCAGAGGAAACGCTGTCTGCATCGAGCTCATCCAGAGGAAACGCTGTCTGCATCGAGCTCATCCAGAGGAAACGCTGTCTGCATCGAGCTCATCCAGAGGAAACGCTGTCTGCATCGAGCTCATCCAGAGGAAACGCTGCCTGCATCGAGCTCATCCAGAGGAAACGCTGTCTGCATCGAGCTCATCCAGAGGAAACACTGTCTGCATCGAGCTCATCCAGAGGAAACGCTGTCTGCATCGAGCTCATCCAGAGGAAACGCTGCCTGCATCGAGCTCATCCAGAGGAAACGCTGTCTGCATCGAGCTCATCCAGAGGAAACACTGTCTGCATCGAGCTCATCCAGAGGAAACACTGTCTGCATCGAGCTCATCCAGAGGAAACACTGTCTGCATCGAGCACATCCAGAGGAAACGCTGTCTGCATCGAGCTCATCCAGAGGAAACACTGTCTGCATCGAGCTCATCCAGAGGAAACACTGTCTGCATCGAGCTCATCCAGAGGAAACGCTGTCTGCATCGAGCTCATCCAGAGGAAACACTGTCTGCATCGAGCTCATCCAGAGGAAACGCTGTCTGCATCGAGCTCATCCAGAGGAAACGCTGTCTGCATCGAGCTCCAGCATCCTCAAGGACTCCTCTCACCCAGCCCACAGACTGTTTTCTCTCCTGCCCTCCGGTAGGCGTTTCAGGATCCACCGGACCAGGACCAGCAGACTAAAGAACAGTTTTTTCCCCAGAGCTGTCTCTTTACTGAACTCAAACCCTCGTTGATCCACTTCCCTCATAAACTGATAACTCTCCTACGTCACATCTGCCTTCACTTTGTTATTTGCACTACCGACTGTTTATTACAGTAACAACTGTTTACTTATTAATTTTGCACTACCATACCTTAAAGGGACTATATGCAACTTTTTCCCCAAAATAAACTTAACAATAGCCTTTTTATTTTACCATTTATGACTCAAACATCTCCTGATGAGCATACTGACACCTTGTCCGCTCACAGTGGGTGCACCTATAAGCCTGTATCCTATTTTTCCTATTTTCTGGTGGGTCATTTTTTCCTGCGCTGTCTGCGGATGTGGCGTCACCACCGCTGCGAGAGCGAGCAGAAAATAAGAGCAGTTCTGTTTTTTGGCCACAGGTGTCAGTCGCGAGTTTAAATTTCAGAAAAACGCATATAGCCCCTTTAACTGGATGATGCTCATTTGCACTGCCGACTGTTATTTACAGTACCAACTGTTTACATTTGTATTTTGCACCGTACTTCTAACTGTAATATGCAACCACTTTCCACTGCACTTTTACACTTTTTTCGGATAGCTTCTGTCCATAATTTATTGCACTACCTTAATCCACTACCATATTCCTCATTTTAGCCTAACATATCATTGAATACCTCTATCTGTAAAACTCTGTTTATAGTAATAGCCATCTGTATATTATATCATATTCATAGTACATATTCACCTGTAAATTCTGTTTATAGTAATAACCATCTCTCTATATATATTTATATATATTCAGTACGTATCCATGTCCTGCACTTATGCAAACGTTGTATATCCTGCACTTGCTGCTATTGCACTTCTGGTTAGACCTAAACTGCATTTCGTTGCCTTGTACTTGTACTTGTGTAATGACAATAAAGTTGAATCTAATCTAATCTAATAAAGAGACGTATGAACACAGAAACAGGTGTGCACTGACCTCTAGTGTTCACAGACTGAACAACATGACACTCACAATGAGGATAAACAACACATTCAGAATAAAACCCAACAGCACAGGCGCAGGAGATTGAGCAGATGATGAAGATGAAGATAGACGAGTGTGGCTGCTCGGCTCCTGATGGACGGTTGTGCTGAAGCGCAATCCTCCTGTTCACCCGCAGAGGTCATTATTGTCTTGTCTTATCAGGGATTTGGTTTGTATTTACATTCTTTCAGATCAATTCTTTATTTTGACACATGTATGTCAAATGATGGATTTTTTTTTAGTGAATGTGTTTATTAGGTCCTTATGCGTTCAGTCTGAAATCATACAGAGAAAACGCATGCTAATACTCTCTTTATTTCTGTAAGCTATTCATGAAAGCAGTATCCATTCAATAAATATAGAGATTCATTCTCATTTGCTTTATGTTTATACATCTTATTTTATATAAGTCAGAGAGCGAGAGCGAGAGAGAGAAGAGAGGAAAGTGATCAGAGTGTCATTGAGAGCATTAAAGGTGTAATAACAGTTTAAGGATATAATCCATCATGCCGGACAGAGAGACAGACTGAGCCTGAGATCTCTTTCTCAGGTCATCATTTTGTGTTGATTAGATGATAAATGCACATTCATTAATATTAGCGGATGAAAGCTGGGATGATTTATTGCTGCCTGGGTCTGTGAGATTTGAGTTTGTTGGTCACTCAAGCGTTGCAGGCGAGGATTGTGTGTGTTTGTGTCGGGTCGTGCCAAATGTTCCCACAATGATGGTAAAACTGAACTCATGCCTGTGAGGAAAACAGACCGATAAACAAAATATATAATGTCATAATGAAAACATAAACATGCAGGTGTGAGAGAGGACTGGTCTTGAGTGTGTGTGTGTGTGTGTGTGTGTGAGAGAGAGAGAGAGTGTGTGTGTGTGTGTGTGTGTGAGAGTGTGTGTGTGTGTGTGTGTGGGCATGTTTTCGTGAAATATCAGGACACAAATGTGTATAATGACATGGGTATGACATAGGTATTACAAAAAGAGGGTGAAATATGAGGACGTTCCCCATGTCCTCACTTTTCAAAATGCTTATAAATCACACAGAATTAGGTTTTTTTCACAGAAAGTGAACTGCACAGTCTCCTGTGAGGGTTAGGTTTAGGGACAGGGGCAGTGTAAGGGGATAGAAAATACGGTTTGTACGGTATAAAAACCATTACGCCTATGGAATGTCCTCACATTTCACAAAAACAAACGTGTGTGTGTGTGTGTGTGTGTGTGTGTGTGTGTGTGTGTGTGTGTGTGTGTGTGTGAGTGTGTGTGTGAGTGAGTGAGTGAGTGTGTGTGTGTGTGTGTGTGTGTGTGTGTGTGTGTGTGTGTGAGTGTGTGAGTGAGTGTATGTGTGTGTGTGTGTGTGTGTGTGTGTGTGTGTGTGTGTGTGTGTGTGTGTGTGTGTGTGTGTGTGTGTGTGCAGGTGAACGGCAAAATGTTGTTTGGTAAAATCTAAGCACCACACCCGTTGTAATTGCCATCGTTAATGCAATAGGTGCAGATAAGATGCTTTGGCAACTATTGTGGACTATGTGTTTGATCGCAACGATCAAGTTTGCATACAAACAAGCATTACTCACCGGGAGAATTTACCAACAGCCGCTGCTACCGCATGATTTCTCCCGTGGATTTCATCTACCGGGTGAAGAGTCTACAGTCTTCCAGCAGTATGTCTGCCCGCTGTCTGAGCATCAATGGATGGCTTTCCAGTCCCATGAGAAAATCTACAGAGACCGTCTGAATACCAAACGCCGCCGCATCAAAATAAAAAAGCGAACCCGAGGCGTTTTTTTTTTAAATGACGCTTTTACGCCTGGCGTTTTACTCGTCGGTGTGCACACTCACATTGGCGCCCATTGTTTAGTCACAAGGCGTTAAACGTCAGTGATAAATGCGCGCGAAAATCGTCCCGGTGTGAACAGGCCTTAACCCTAATGTATTAAGAGTTTTATGTTAGGAATTTTGAGTGTATCATGACAGGGACTTTCCATTGATTTGACTGCAGTGTTAGAGATTATTATTATTAACCAACCCGTTAACACTTTACAATAAGGTTCATTAGTTAACATGAACTAATAATGAACTGCAATTTTAAAGCATTTATTTATCTTTATTAATGTTAATTTCAACATTTACTAATGCATTATTCTAATCTTGCTAACATTAGTTAATGCACTGTGAACTGACATGAACAAACCATGAACAGCTGTATTAATATCAACTAACGTTAACAAAGATGAACTAATGCTGAACAGAGGTGTTGTTCATGGTTAGTTCATCTTAACTAATACAACCTTATTGTAAAGTGTTACCACCAACCCTAAAATATAGCCTTCTAACATGTGAAATAAAATATTTGTAAACTTTTTGTGACGCTCGTGGTCGTCATGGCAATCATGTTTTTAGTGGCTTCTACAGTTTTAAGGAGTTATCAGTAACCCATTTGTCATGACCAGAGAGAGTTTAATAAATGAACACTGTGACAAAATGGTAAATGAAATGGTAAAACAATACAAAACAATAGACGAAAAATACTGTCTCACTTTGTGTTTGTGAAGTGTGAGTTCAGCCTGTGGGTTATAGTTGAATAAACGACATCAGTATCCGAACCTCCCGTCAGGGTTCATCGCACTTTACCGCCCACGCCAAGATGATGTCATTGTTATCACCCACGCCGAGATGATGTCATTGTTACCGCCCACGCCGAGATGATGTCATTGTTGCCGCTCCCGCCGAGATGATGTCATTGTTGCCGCTCACGCCGAGATGATGTCATTGTTACCGCCCATGCCGAGATGATGTCATTGTTGCCGCTCACGCCGAGATGATGTCATTGTTACCGCCCATGCCGAGATGATGTCATTGTTGCCGCCCACGCCGAGATGATGTCATTGTTACCGCCCACGCCGTGATGATGTCATTGTTGCCGCCCACGCCAAGATGATGTGCGGACGCGGCGAGTGTAAAGCAGGCTTTAGAGTGTGTTTCTCAGGCTTTAGAGTATGTGTCTCAGGCTTTAGAGTATGTGTCTCAGGCTTTAGAGTGTGTGTCTCAGGCTTTAGAGTGTGTGTCTCAGGCTTTAGAGTGTGTTTGTTTCTCAGGCTTTAGAGTGTGTTTCTCAGGCTTTAGAGTATGTGTCTCAGGCTTTAGAGTGTGTGTCTCAGGCTTTAGAGTGTGTGTCTCAGGCTTTAGAGTATGTGTCTCAGGCTTTAGAGTGTGTGTCTCAGGCTTTAGAGTATGTGTCTCAGGCTTTAGAGTGTGTTTCTCAGGCTTTAGAGTGTGTTTCTCAGGCTTTAGAGTGTGTTTCTCAGGCTTTAGAGTGTGTTTCTCAGGCTTTAGAGTGTGTTTCTCAGGCTTTAGAGTGTGTTTGTTTCTCAGGCTTTAGAGTGTGTTTCTCAGGCTTTAGAGTGTGTTTTTCAGGCTTTAGAGTGTGGTTCTCAGGCTTTAGAGTGTGTTTCTCAGGCTTTAGAGTGTGGTTCTCAGGCTTTAGAGTGTGTTTCTCAGGCTTTAGAGTGTGTTTCTCAGGCTTTAGAGTGTGTTTCTCAGGCTTTAGAGTGTGTTTCTCAGGCGTTAGAGTGTGTTTGTTTCTCAGGCTTTAGAGTGTGTTTGTTTCTCAGGCTTTAGAGTGTGTTTGTTTCTCAGGCTTTAGAGTGTGTTTGTTTCTCAGGCTTTAGAGTGTGTTTCTCAGGCTTTAGAGTGTGTGTCTCAGGCTTTAGAGTGTGTGTCTCAGGCTTTAGAGTGTGTGTCTCAGGCTTTAGAGTGTGGTTCTCAGGCTTTAGAGTGTGTTTCTCAGGCTTTAGAGTGTGTTTCTCAGGCTTTAGAGTGTGTTTGTTTCTCAGGCTTTAGAGTGTGTTTGTTTCTCAGGCTTTAGAGTGTGTTTGTTTCTCAGGCTTTAGAGTGTGTTTGTTTCTCAGGCTTTAGAGTGTGTTTCTCAGGCTTTAGAGTGTGTGTCTCAGGCTTTAGAGTGTGTGTCTCAGGCTTTAGAGTGTGTGTCTCAGGCTTTAGAGTGTGTTTCTCAGGCTTTAGAGTGTGTTTCTCAGGCTTTAGAGTGTGTGTCTCAGGCTTTAGAGTGTGTGTCTCAGGCTTTAGAGTGTGTTTCTCAGGCTTTAGAGTGTGTGTCTCAGGCTTTAGAGTGTGTTTGTTTCTCAGGCTTTAGAGTGTGTTTGTTTCTCAGGCTTTAGAGTGTGTTTCTCAGGCTTTAGAGTGTGTTTGTTTCTCAGGCTTTAGAGTGTGTTTCTCAGGCTTTAGAGTGTGTGTCTCAGGCTTTAGAGTGTGTTTCTCAGGCTTTAGAGTATGTGTCTCAGGCTTTAGAGTGTGTTTCTCAGGCTTTAGAGTGTGTTTCTCAGGCTTTAGAGTGTGTTTCTCAGGCTTTAGAGTATGTGTCTCAGGCTTTAGAGTGTGTGTCTCAGGCTTTAGAGTGTGTGTCTCAGGCTTTAGAGTATGTGTCTCAGGCTTTAGAGTATGTGTCTCAGGCTTTAGAGTATGTGTCTCAGGCTTTAGAGTGTGTGTCTCAGGCTTTAGAGTATGTGTCTCAGGCTTTAGAGTGTGTTTCTCAGGCTTTAGAGTGTGTTTCTCAGGCTTTAGAGTGTGTTTCTCAGGCTTTAGAGTATGTGTCTCAGGCTTTAGAGTGTGTGTCTCAGGCTTTAGAGTGTGTGTCTCAGGCTTTAGAGTGTGTTTCTCAGGCTTTAGAGTGTGTGTCTCAGGCTTTAGAGTGTGTTTCTCAGGCTTTAGAGTGTGTGTCTCAGGCTTTAGAGTATGTGTCTCAGGCTTTAGAGTGTGTTTCTCAGGCTTTAGAGTGTGTTTCTCAGGCTTTAGAGTGTGTTTCTCAGGCTTTAGAGTGTGTTTCTCAGGCTTTAGAGTGTGTTTCTCAGGCTTTAGAGTGTGTTTCTCAGGCTTTAGAGTGTGTTTCTCAGGCTTTAGAGTGTGTGTCTCAGGCTTTAGAGTATGTGTCTCAGGCTTTAGAGTGTGTTTCTCAGGCTTTAGAGTGTGTTTCTCAGGCTTTAGAGTGTGTTTCTCAGGCTTTAGAGTATGTGTCTCAGGCTTTAGAGTGTGTGTCTCAGGCTTTAGAGTGTGTTTCTCAGGCTTTAGAGTGTGGTTCTCAGGCTTTAGAGTGTGTTTCTCAGGCTTTAGAGTGTGTTTCTCAGGCTTTAGAGTGTGTTTCTCAGGCTTTAGAGTGTGTTTCTCAGGCTTTAGAGTGTGTTTGTTTCTCAGGCTTTAGAGTGTGTTTGTTTCTCAGGCTTTAGAGTGTGTTTGTTTCTCAGGCTTTAGAGTGTGTTTGTTTCTCAGGCTTTAGAGTGTGTTTCTCAGGCTTTAGAGTGTGTGTCTCAGGCTTTAGAGTGTGTGTCTCAGGCTTTAGAGTGTGTGTCTCAGGCTTTAGAGTGTGTTTCTCAGGCTTTAGAGTGTGTTTCTCAGGCTTTAGAGTGTGTGTCTCAGGCTTTAGAGTGTGTGTCTCAGGCTTTAGAGTGTGTTTCTCAGGCTTTAGAGTGTGTGTCTCAGGCTTTAGAGTGTGTTTGTTTCTCAGGCTTTAGAGTGTGTTTGTTTCTCAGGCTTTAGAGTGTGTTTCTCAGGCTTTAGAGTGTGTTTGTTTCTCAGGCTTTAGAGTGTGTTTCTCAGGCTTTAGAGTGTGTGTCTCAGGCTTTAGAGTGTGTTTCTCAGGCTTTAGAGTATGTGTCTCAGGCTTTAGAGTGTGTTTCTCAGGCTTTAGAGTGTGTTTCTCAGGCTTTAGAGTGTGTTTCTCAGGCTTTAGAGTGTGTTTCTCAGGCTTTAGAGTATGTGTCTCAGGCTTTAGAGTGTGTTTCTCAGGCTTTAGAGTGTGTTTCTCAGGCTTTAGAGTGTGTTTCTCAGGCTTTAGAGTATGTGTCTCAGGCTTTAGAGTGTGTTTGTTTCTCAGGCTTTAGAGTGTGTTTCTCAGGCTTTAGAGTGTGTTTCTCAGGCTTTAGAGTGTGTTTCTCAGGCTTTAGAGTGTGTTTCTCAGGCTTTAGAGTATGTTTCTCAGGCTTTAAAGTGTGTTTCTCAGGCTTTAGAGTGTGTTTGTTTCTCAAGCTTTAGAGTGTGTTTCTCAGGCTTTAGAGTGTGTTTCTCAGGCTTTAGAGTGTGTTTCTCAGGCTTTAGAGTGTGTTTCTCAAGCTTTAGAGTGTGTTTCTCAGGCTTTAGAGTGTGTTTCTCAGGCTTTAGAGTGTGTTTCTCAAGCTTTAGAGTGTGTTTCTCAGGCTTTAGAGTATGTTTCTCAGGCTTTAAAGTGTGTTTCTCAGGCTTTAGAGTGTGTTTCTCAGGCTTTAGAGTGTGTTTCTCAGGCTTTAGAGTGTGTTTCTCAGGCTTTAGAGTGTGTTTCTCAGGCTTTAGAGTGTGTGTCTCAGGCTTTAGAGTGTGTTTCTCAGGCTTTAGAGTGTGTTTCTCAGGCTTTAGAGTGTGTTTCTCAGGCTTTAGAGTGTGTTTCTCAGGCTTTAGAGTGTGTGTCTCAGGCTTTAGAGTATGTGTCTCAGGCTTTAGAGTGTGTTTCTCAGGCTTTAGAGTGTGTTTCTCAGGCTTTAGAGTGTGTTTCTCAGGCTTTAGAGTGTGTTTCTCAGGCTTTAGAGTGTGTTTCTCAGGCTTTAGAGTGTGTTTCTCAGGCTTTAGAGTGTGTTTGTTTCTCAGGCTTTAGAGTGTGTTTCTCAGGCTTTAGAGTGTGTTTCTCAGGCTTTAGAGTGTGTTTGTTTCTCAGGCTTTAGAGTGTGTGTCTCAGGCTTTAGAGTGTGTTTGTTTCTCAGGCTTTAGAGTGTGTTTGTTTCTCAGGCTTTAGAGTGTGTTTGTTTCTCAGGCTTTAGAGTGTGTTTGTTTCTCAGGCTTAAGAGTGTGTGTCTCAGGCTTTAGAGTGTGTTTGTTTCTCAGGCTTTAGAGTGTGTTTGTTTCTCAGGCTTTAGAGTGTGTTTCTCAGGCTTTAGAGTGTGTTTGTTTCTCAGGCTTTAGAGTGTGTTTCTCAGGCTTTAGAGTGTGTGTCTCAGGCTTTAGAGTGTGTTTCTCAGGCTTTAGAGTATGTGTCTCAGGCTTTAGAGTGTGTTTCTCAGGCTTTAGAGTGTGTTTCTCAGGCTTTAGAGTGTGTTTCTCAGGCTTTAGAGTGTGTTTCTCAGGCTTTAGAGTATGTGTCTCAGGCTTTAGAGTGTGTTTCTCAGGCTTTAGAGTGTGTTTCTCAGGCTTTAGAGTGTGTTTCTCAGGCTTTAGAGTGTGTTTGTTTCTCAGGCTTTAGAGTGTGTTTCTCAGGCTTTAGAGTGTGTTTCTCAAGCTTTAGAGTGTGTTTCTCAGGCTTTAGAGTGTGTTTCTCAGGCTTTAGAGTGTGTTTCTCAGGCTTTAGAGTGTGTTTCTCAGGCTTTAGAGTGTGTTTCTCAGGCTTTAGAGTGTGTTTCTCAGGCTTTAGAGTGTGTTTCTCAAGCTTTAGAGTGTGTTTCTCAGGCTTTAGAGTGTGTTTCTCAGGCTTTAGAGTGTGTTTCTCAGGCTTTAGAGTGTGTTTCTCAGGCTTTAGAGTGTGTGTCTCAGGCTTTAGAGTATGTGTCTCAGGCTTTAGAGTGTGTGTCTCAGGCTTTAGAGTGTGTTTCTCAGGCTTTAGAGTGTGTTTCTCAGGCTTTAGAGTGTGTTTCTCAGGCTTTAGAGTGTGTTTCTCAGGCTTTAGAGTGTGTTTCTCAGGCTTTAGAGTGTGTTTCTCAGGCTTTAGAGTGTGTTTCTCAGGCTTTAGAGTGTGTTTGTTTCTCAGGCTTTAGAGTGTGTTTCTCAGGCTTTAGAGTGTGTTTCTCAGGCTTTAGAGTGTGTGTCTCAGGCTTTAGAGTGTGTGTCTCAGGCTTTAGAGTGTGTTTCTCAGGCTTTAGAGTGTGTGTCTCAGGCTTTAGAGTGTGTTTGTTTCTCAGGCTTTAGAGTGTGTTTGTTTCTCAGGCTTTAGAGTGTGTTTCTCAGGCTTTAGAGTGTGTTTGTTTCTCAGGCTTTAGAGTGTTTTTCTCAGGCTTTAGAGTGTGTGTCTCAGGCTTTAGAGTGTGTTTGTTTCTCAGGCTTTAGAGTGTGTTTGTTTCTCAGGCTTTAGAGTGTGTTTCTCAGGCTTTAGAGTGTGTTTGTTTCTCAGGCTTTAGAGTGTGTGTCTCAGGCTTTAGAGTGTGTTTCTCAGGCTTTAGAGTGTGTTTCTCAGGCTTTAGAGTGTGTTTCTCAGGCTTTAGAGTGTGTTTCTCAGGCTTTAGAGTGTGTTTCTCAGGCTTTAGAGTGTGTTTCTCAGGCTTTAGAGTGTGTTTCTCAAGCTTTAGAGTGTGTTTCTCAGGCTTTAGAGTGTGTGTCTCAGGCTTTAGAGTGTGTTTCTCAGGCTTTAGAGTGTGTTTCTCAGGCTTTAGAGTATGTGTCTCAGGCTTTAGAGTGTGTTTCTCAGGCTTTAGAGTGTTTCTCAGGCTTTAGAGTGTGTTTCTCAGGCTTTAGAGTGTGTTTCTCAGGCTTTAGAGTGTGTTTGTTTCTCAGGCTTTAGAGTGTGTTTCTCAGGCTTTAGAGTGTGTTTCTCAAGCTTTAGAGTGTGTTTCTCAGGCTTTAGAGTGTGTTTCTCAGGCTTTAGAGTGTGTTTCTCAGGCTTTAGAGTGTGTTTCTCAGGCTTTAGAGTGTGTTTCTCAGGCTTTAGAGTGTGTTTCTCAAGCTTTAGAGTGTGTTTCTCAGGCTTTAGAGTGTGTTTCTCAGGCTTTAGAGTGTGTTTCTCAGGCTTTAGAGTGTGTTTCTCAGGCTTTAGAGTGTGTGTCTCAGGCTTTAGAGTATGTGTCTCAGGCTTTAGAGTGTGTGTCTCAGGCTTTAGAGTGTGTTTCTCAGGCTTTAGAGTGTGTTTCTCAGGCTTTAGAGTGTGTTTCTCAGGCTTTAGAGTGTGTTTCTCAGGCTTTAGAGTGTGTTTCTCAGGCTTTAGAGTGTGTTTCTCAGGCTTTAGAGTGTGTTTCTCAGGCTTTAGAGTGTGTTTCTCAGGCTTTAGAGTGTGTTTGTTTCTCAGGCTTTAGAGTGTGTGTCTCAGGCTTTAGAGTGTGTTTGTTTCTCAGGCTTTAGAGTGTGTTTCTCAGGCTTTAGAGTGTGTTTGTTTCTCAGGCTTTAGAGTGTGTTTCTCAGGCTTTAGAGTGTGTTTCTCAGGCTTTAGAGTGTGTTTGTTTCTCAGGCTTTAGAGTGTGTTTGTTTCTCAGGCTTTAGAGTGTGTTTCTCAGGCTTTAGAGTGTGTTTGTTTCTCAGGCTTTAGAGTGTTTTTCTCAGGCTTTAGAGTGTGTTTCTCAGGCTTTAGAGTGTGTGTCTCAGGCTTTAGAGTGTGTTTCTCAGGCTTTAGAGTGTGTTTCTCAGGCTTTAGAGTGTGTTTCTCAGGCTTTAGAGTGTGTTTCTCAGGCTTTAGAGTGTGTTTCTCAGGCTTTAGAGTGTGTGTCTCAGGCTTTAGAGTGTGTTTCTCAGGCTTTAGAGTGTGTTTCTCAGGCTTTAGAGTGTGTTTCTCAAGCTTTAGAGTGTGTTTCTCAGGCTTTAGAGTGTGTGTCTCAGGCTTTAGAGTGTGTTTCTCAGGCTTTAGAGTGTGTTTCTCAGGCTTTAGAGTATGTGTCTCAGGCTTTAGAGTGTGTTTCTCAGGCTTTAGAGTGTGTGTCTCAGGCTTTAGAGTGTGTTTCTCAGGCTTTAGAGTATGTGTCTCAGGCTTTAGAGTGTGTTTCTCAGGCTTTAGAGTGTGTTTCTCAGGCTTTAGAGTGTGTGTCTCAGGCTTTAGAGTGTGTTTCTCAGGCTTTAGAGTGTGTTTCTCAGGCTTTAGAGTATGTGTCTCAGGCTTTAGAGTGTGTTTCTCAGGCTTTAGAGTGTGTTTCTCAGGCTTTAGAGTGTGTTTCTCAGGCTTTAGAGTGTGTGTCTCAGGCTTTAAAGTGTGTTTCTCAGGCTTTAGAGTGTGTTTCTCAGGCTTTAGAGTGTGTTTCTCAGGCTTTAAAGTGTGTTTCTCAGGCTTTAGAGTGTGTTTCTCAGGCTTTAAAGTGTGTTTCTCAGGCTTTAGAGTGTGTGTCTCAGGCTTTAGAGTGTGTTTGTTTCTCAGGCTTTAGAGTGTGTTTCTCAGGCTTTAGAGTGTGTTTCTCAGGCTTTAGAGTGTGGTTCTCAGGCTTTAGAGTGTGTTTCTCAGGCTTTAGAGTGTGTTTCTCAGGCTTTAGAGTGTGTTTCTCAGGCTTTAGAGTGTGTTTCTCAGGCTTTAGAGTGTGTGTCTCAGGCTTTAGAGTGTGTTTCTCAGGCTTTAGAGTGTGTTTCTCAGGCTTTAGAGTGTGTTTCTCAGGCTTTAGAGTGTGTGTCTCAGGCTTTAGAGTGTGTGTCTCAGGCTTTAGAGTGTGTTTGTTTCTCAGGCTTTAGAGTGTGGTTCTCAGGCTTTAGAGTGTGTTTCTCAGGCTTTAGAGTGTGGTTCTCAGGCTTTAGAGTGTGTTTCTCAGGCTTTAGAGTGTGTTTCTCAGGCTTTAGAGTGTGTTTCTCAGGCTTTAGAGTGTGTGTCTCAGGCTTTAGAGTGTGTTTGTTTCTCAGGCTTTAGAGTGTGGTTCTCAGGCTTTAGAGTGTGTTTGTTTCTCAGGCTTTAGAGTGTGTTTCTCAGGCTTTAGAGTGTGTGTCTCAGGCTTTAGAGTGTGTTTGTTTCTCAGGCTTTAGAGTGTGGTTCTCAGGCTTTAGAGTGTGGTTCTCAGGCTTTAGAGTGTGTTTCTCAGGCTTTAGAGTGTGGTTCTCAGGCTTTAGAGTGTGTTTCTCAGGCTTTAGAGTGTGTTTCTCAGGCTTTAGAGTGTGTTTCTCAGGCTTTAGAGTGTGTGTCTCAGGCTTTAGAGTGTGTGTCTCAGGCTTTAGAGTGTGTTTGTTTCTCAGGCTTTAGAGTGTGGTTCTCAGGCTTTAGAGTGTGTTTCTCAGGCTTTAGAGTGTGGTTCTCAGGCTTTAGAGTGTGTTTCTCAGGCTTTAGAGTGTGTTTCTCAGGCTTTAGAGTGTGTTTCTCAGGCTTTAGAGTGTGTGTCTCAGGCTTTAGAGTGTGTTTGTTTCTCAGGCTTTAGAGTGTGGTTCTCAGGCTTTAGAGTGTGTTTGTTTCTCAGGCTTTAGAGTGTGTTTCTCAGGCTTTAGAGTGTGTGTCTCAGGCTTTAGAGTGTGTTTGTTTCTCAGGCTTTAGAGTGTGGTTCTCAGGCTTTAGAGTGTGGTTCTCAGGCTTTAGAGTGTGTTTCTCAGGCTTTAGAGTGTGGTTCTCAGGCTTTAGAGTGTGTTTCTCAGGCTTTAGAGTGTGTTTCTCAGGCTTTAGAGTGTGTTTCTCAGGCTTTAGAGTGTGTTTCTCAGGCTTTAGAGTGTGTTTCTCAGGCTTTAGAGTGTGTTTGTTTCTCAGGCTTTAGAGTGTGTGTCTCAGGCTTTAGAGTGTGTTTCTCAGGCTTTAGAGTGTGTTTCTCAGGCTTTAGAGTGTGTTTCTCAGGCTTTAGAGTGTGTTTCTCAGGCTTTAGAGTGTGTGTCTCAGGCTTTAGAGTGTGTTTCTCAGGCTTTAGAGTGTGTTTCTCAGGCTTTAGAGTGTGTTTCTCAGGCTTTAGAGTGTGTGTCTCAGGCTTTAGAGTGTGTGTCTCAGGCTTTAGAGTGTGTTTCTCAGGCTTTAGAGTGTGTTTCTCAGGCTTTAGAGTGTGTTTCTCAGGCTTTAGAGTGTGTTTCTCAGGCTTTAGAGTGTGTGTCTCAGGCTTTAGAGTGTGTTTGTTTCTCAGGCTTTAGAGTGTGTTTGTTTCTCAGGCTTTAGAGTGTGTGTCTCAGGCTTTAGAGTGTGTTTCTCAGGCTTTAGAGTGTGGTTCTCAGGCTTTAGAGTGTGTTTCTCAGGCTTTAGAGTGTTTTTCTCAGGCTTTAGAGTGTGTGTCTCAGGCTTTAGAGTGTGTGTCTCAGGCTTTAGAGTGTGTGTCTCAGGCTTTAGAGTGTGTTTCTCAGGCTTTAGAGTGTGTTTCTCAGGCTTTAGAGTGTGTTTCTCAGGCTTTAGAGTGTGTTTCTCAGGCTTTAGAGTGTGTGTCTCAGGCTTTAGAGTGTGTGTCTCAGGCTTTAGAGTGTGTTTGTTTCTCAGGCTTTAGAGTGTGTGTCTCAGGCTTTAGAGTGTGTTTCTCAGGCTTTAGAGTATGTGTCTCAGGCTTTAGAGTGTGTTTCTCAGGCTTTAGAGTGTGTTTCTCAGGCTTTAGAGTGTGTTTCTCAGGCTTTAGAGTGTGTTTCTCAGGCTTTAGAGTGTGTGTCTCAGGCTTTAGAGTGTGTTTCTCAGGCTTTAGAGTGTGTTTCTCAGGCTTTAGAGTGTGTTTCTCAGGCTTTAGAGTGTGTTTCTCAGGCTTTAGAGTGTGTTTCTCAGGCTTTAGAGTGTGTGTCTCAGGCTTTAGAGTGTGTGTCTCAGGCTTTAGAGTGTGTTTGTTTCTCAGGCTTTAGAGTGTGTGTCTCAGGCTTTAGAGTGTGTTTCTCAGGCTTTAGAGTGTGTTTCTCAGGCTTTAGAGTGTGTGTCTCAGGCTTTAGAGTGTGTTTGTTTCTCAGGCTTTAGAGTGTGTTTGTTTCTCAGGCTTTAGAGTGTGTTTCTCAGGCTTTAGAGTGTGTTTGTTTCTCAGGCTTTAGAGTGTGTTTCTCAGGCTTTAGAGTGTGTTTCTCAGGCTTTAGAGTGTGTTTGTTTCTCAGGCTTTAGTGTGTTTCTCAGGCTTTAGAGTGTGTTTCTCAGGCTTTAGAGTGTGTTTGTTTCTCAGGCTTTAGAGTGTGTTTCTCAGGCTTTAGAGTGTGTGTCTCAGGCTTTAGAGTGTGTTTCTCAGGCTTTAGAGTGTGTTTGTTTCTCAGGCTTTAGAGTGTGTGTCTCAGGCTTTAGAGTGTGTTTGTTTCTCAGGCTTTAGAGTGTGTTTGTTTCTCAGGCTTTAGAGTGTGTTTCTCAGGCTTTAGAGTGTGTGTCTCAGGCTTTAGAGTGTGTTTCTCAGGCTTTAGAGTATGTGTCTCAGGCTTTAGAGTATGTGTCTCAGGCTTTAGAGTGTGTGTCTCAGGCTTTAGAGTGTGTTTGTTTCTCAGGCTTTAGAGTGTGTTTCTCAGGCTTTAGAGTGTGTTTGTTTCTCAGGCTTTAGAGTGTGTTTGTTTCTCAGGCTTTAGAGTGTGTTTCTCAGGCTTTAGAGTGTGTGTCTCAGGCTTTAGAGTGTGTTTGTTTCTCAGGCTTTAGAGTGTGTTTCTCAGGCTTTAGAGTGTGTTTGTTTCTCAGGCTTTAGAGTGTGTTTCTCAGGCTTTAGAGTGTGTTTGTTTCTCAGGCTTTAGAGTGTGTTTCTCAGGCTTTAGAGTATGTGTCTCAGGCTTTAGAGTGTGTTTGTTTCTCAGGCTTTAGAGTGTGTTTGTTTCTCAGGCTTTAGAGTGTGTTTGTTTCTCAGGCTTTAGAGTGTGTTTCTCAGGCTTTAGAGTGTGTTTCTCAGGCTTTAGAGTGTGTTTCTCAGGCTTTAGAGTGTGTTTCTCAGGCTTTAGAGTGTGTTTCTCAGGCTTTAGAGTGTGTTTCTCAGGCTTTAGAGTGTGTGTCTCAGGCTTTAGAGTGTGTTTCTCAGGCTTTAGAGTATGTGTCTCAGGCTTTAGAGTGTGTTTGTTTCTCAGGCTTTAGAGTGTGTTTCTCAGGCTTTAGAGTGTGTTTCTCAGGCTTTAGAGTGTGTTTCTCAGGCTTTAGAGTATGTGTCTCAGGCTTTAGAGTGTGTGTCTCAGGCTTTAGAGTGTGTTTCTCAGGCTTTAGAGTATGTGTCTCAGGCTTTAGAGTGTGTTTGTTTCTCAGGCTTTAGAGTGTGTTTCTCAGGCTTTAGAGTGTGTTTCTCAGGCTTTAGAGTGTGTTTCTCAGGCTTTAGAGTGTGTTTCTCAGGCTTTAGAGTGTGTTTGTTTCTCAGGCTTTAGAGTGTGTTTCTCAGGCTTTAGAGTGTGTTTCTCAGGCTTTAGAGTGTGTTTCTCAGGCTTTAGAGTGTGTGTCTCAGGCTTTAGAGTGTGTTTCTCAGGCTTTAGAGTGTGTTTCTCAGGCTTTAGAGTGTGTTTCTCAGGCTTTAGAGTGTGTTTCTCAGGCTTTAGAGTGTGTTTGTTTCTCAGGCTTTAGAGTGTGTTTCTCAGGCTTTAGAGTGTGTTTCTCAGGCTTTAGAGTGTGTTTCTCAGGCTTTAGAGTGTGTGTCTCAGGCTTTAGAGTGTGTTTCTCAGGCTTTAGAGTGTGTTTCTCAGGCTTTAGAGTATGTGTCTCAGGCTTTAGAGTGTGTTTGTTTCTCAGGCTTTAGAGTGTGTTTCTCAGGCTTTAGAGTGTGTTTGTTTCTCAGGCTTTAGAGTGTGTTTCTCAGGCTTTAGAGTGTGTTTGTTTCTCAGGCTTTAGAGTGTGTTTCTCAGGCTTTAGAGTATGTGTCTCAGGCTTTAGAGTGTGTTTGTTTCTCAGGCTTTAGAGTGTGTTTGTTTCTCAGGCTTTAGAGTGTGTTTGTTTCTCAGGCTTTAGAGTGTGTTTCTCAGGCTTTAGAGTGTGTTTCTCAGGCTTTAGAGTGTGTTTCTCAGGCTTTAGAGTGTGTTTCTCAGGCTTTAGAGTGTGTTTCTCAGGCTTTAGAGTGTGTTTCTCAGGCTTTAGAGTGTGTGTCTCAGGCTTTAGAGTGTGTTTCTCAGGCTTTAGAGTATGTGTCTCAGGCTTTAGAGTGTGTTTGTTTCTCAGGCTTTAGAGTGTGTTTCTCAGGCTTTAGAGTGTGTTTCTCAGGCTTTAGAGTGTGTTTCTCAGGCTTTAGAGTATGTGTCTCAGGCTTTAGAGTGTGTGTCTCAGGCTTTAGAGTGTGTTTCTCAGGCTTTAGAGTATGTGTCTCAGGCTTTAGAGTGTGTTTGTTTCTCAGGCTTTAGAGTGTGTTTCTCAGGCTTTAGAGTGTGTTTCTCAGGCTTTAGAGTGTGTTTCTCAGGCTTTAGAGTGTGTTTCTCAGGCTTTAG
>NC_137110.1:235000-247500 GCF_949357685.1 Gobio gobio
TTGCTAGCAGCGCCCCTGCCTGTCTGCTATCATAGGCAGCAGCCATATATGAGGAGACGCTGCTACTGATACCCATAACACCTGAGAGATGTGTGTGTGTGTGTGTGTGTGTGCCACTGGGCCATGACTGTGTACATGTATTTAACTGCACCTATAATGTTTATGTCCCTGTAAATCATTTATTTTAAGTGCACTTAAATAAATTGTTAAAATGTGTAAAATGCTTCTCTCCAGGTGAGTTTGCTGCTCTGTGTTCTACATTTTTCATTCTTGCGTCTCAGAAATGCACATGAAATAATAACCTGACAAATAGGCTACAAATCATTGTGCTCCTCTCACTTCACTGACACTCTCAAAATGGTAATGAAGCGGCAGCGACTCTCACACACGCTTTGATTGCTTCATTTAGGAGTCTAAACACTTGACACACAATCATTCATCTGAGTTACTGCTTATCTTCTCAAAACACATCATACACCACTGCAGTGAACAAACACACCTCACAGAACTCACTGTAAATGACTGTGTGATATTATTGTTCACTGTCTAATTCCACATGTGTTTGAGGATGAGTGAGAGACATTCACACACACATTTCTCCTCAGACAGATAATAGATAAGTGCTTATCTGCTGTTTTTGTTTTAGGATACTCATTTTATATTGGACATCAAGTGGCAACACAGTCATCATTTGAAGAACAGAAATACACCCTAAAGGGTTACACTTTATTCCAATGGTCCACTTGACATTCTACTAACTATACGTAACTTTGTGTGGCAAACCGAGAGAGGAGTATAAGAGGATCTGGGAGGAGAGAAGAGAAGGTGAACACTGGGCCAATTTCATATATTCGTTTGTCTAATACTAATGATTGGCACCTACACTGGTGGACTACGCCACCCGGACACCGGGGAAATAACAGCCCTGAGGGCGCTCAGGTTCGTTATCCTATCTCGTTAGAAACGTGGGTCGTATATGGAAAAGAGTAACAACTTTATTGTATCAATGTTGAACAATATTTTTTTTACAATAATACCATCAACAAACTGTGAATACAACACAAAGAAAAAGACAATCTCAACAAAACAAAAAAAAGTGTTTTATTAACAAAGTTCGGGAGGAGCACGTTCAGATGTTTGACACGAGTGGAGATCACTCAGCCACTCAACAATAAGAGGTATATATATATATATATATATATATATATATATATATATATATATATATATATATATATATATATATATATATATATATATATATATATATATATATATATATATATATATATATATATATATATATATATATATATATATATATATATATATATATTTATGTATATAAATATACCCTAATCCTTACCTCCGTTTGTTGACAGTTTATCAGCATCCCTCCACCACCCCTTCTCCACATTTTTAGTTCTAACCAGGGCTTAAAAACGGAAAAAAATATCAATCGGTTCACTCCGAGCAGAATCGATATTATAGCGTTTCCGTTTTTGCGTTCCTCATTAAACATTACTGTTCCGAAAACGGTTTGATTTAAAAAAATACCGGTTAATAACGTTATTTTAATTTAGCCTATACTTTAAACAAATATGTATAAATAGACTTATTTTCACTCAATAATAATATAACGCATGGTAATTAAACTTGAATATTTTATTTCATAACATTTTTAAAACCACAACAGAAATACATTAATTACATTAATTACAAAGCATAAACAGCGGGACAAATATTGACCTGTTTTAATGGAGCGTTAGACAATCGAAAGTGGCCTCTTATGCCTAATTCTTTTCAGAAGAGTGATAACATTCTTTGTACATAACTTTTTTTCAACACGACTTGCTTTAAAAATTGCATGAATAAAGAAAAAATAAACCGGATAACCATTGCTCTTTTAATGCACCGTCAACTGGTAATTTCAAAGCAAACACTGCACAACACGTCCTTGCATCCCGTAATCAAATTCAGTCAGCTAATAAAGCTTGATCATTTAATGCAATATAACATACCATTTAAAGGTCCCATGGCATGAAATTTTCATTTTATGAGGTATTTCAACATTAATATGAGTTCCCCTAGCCTGAATATTGTCCCCAAGTGGATTGAAATGTTGATCGGTGTAAAACCGAGTTCTGGCTGTCTTTCTCTGCCTTTGAGAAAATGACAGGCCCGACTAGCCAATCCTGAAGTCTCCTGGTTTGACGTCCAAGCAGGAGCGGTTCCCTCCCTTTCCTCCGCCCAGAGAATCTGGCACGCCCATGCAAACACTCGAGATCATTAACGTTACTTGTGAACGAGTGAACACTGGCAGTTTCTCAGTGTTTGGATGTACAAATGAAAACAGAAGTCTTTCTTCAGTTCCTTCTGATCATTGATTTCTTATGTGTAACTTAGCTTATTATTTATTATTTGTGGACACGCAGCGGCTTCTCTCTCTCCCGACAGAACGGTGTTTTCGTGTTTTCTATCTTGTGAGTCAGTGTTTTTGTACGTCCTTGTCGCGTCTATCTGTTCTAAAATGTGCATACAGTCTTTTCTGTTTAACATCAGCAGTAACATCTTTAGAGATAAACCTCACACACGCCGAAGCTCGGCCTTCAACATCCCCGACCCCCAGTACTGCATCTGGCCCACAGCGGAGGCACCAAACGCGGCGTGAGATTAAGCAGAAGGAGGATAAGCGTGAGGGTATCCGGCTAGGCTAGCCAGCTAACCCCACAATAAACTGGATTACATTCGATTACAGCTGTTGTGTCTTTGTTTGCGCTGTGTAACGTTACTCAATGCGCGTCAATGACGCTATTCATATGATTGGAACATATCTAGAAATAATGCTATACTCAATACTTACTAACTCGTTCATCTCGCTGTAATGGTACATTGCATGTGTTACAAAGTTGGTAGAATAATGATGAAGAGGACTCGGTGTGACTGGGACTCGTGTTTATTCAGAACTCTCAGATACATACACAATAAACTCGCGCTAACAGACAGCGCTCTCATAACTCAGTAGTTAACGTTACTATAAATAACTTTGTTAGCAATCGCTTCGTCTCCGTGATGTCCGGTTCGCGAACGAATCATTCTTTTGAATCGGTTCTTTTTAGTGAACCGAACCAGTTCACCAAATCGGACTGAATCGTTCTAAACGGTTCGCGTCTCGAGTCAGCGCTGATCCATAATTTACTAAAGTTACTAACTTTCTGACATGAGTGACAGCCCCTCCGACTAGAAATAAACTAATAACCTGAAGTATATTCTAGTAACTGCAACAGTTCACCCTGAACTGAGACATGCTGAGAGAACTGATGAGAAGTGAACACAGGTCCATCCGTCTCTCTGGCAGACTCGTGCCTGCTCGTGCCTCGTTAAACCACGCCCCCTCCGCTCATTTAAAATGCAAAGATATCAGCCAATCACAACAGTGGGCGTTTTTACTGAAGTCTCACAGCAGACACGCCTCTTGAAGCAGGGCATTCAGCCACAGGGCAAACAGCAGTATAGAAAAAATGCCTTTTATTTCTAAATTATGACATTTTATGATGTAAAAATCATACTAATAATATAAGTACACCTCAGAAAACACTATAAAATAATAGAAAAATGCCATGCCATGGGACCTTTAATACGAAGCATCAACCGTCTACATAGAAAACATTGACCTGTATTGGCAATCTGAAAGACTATAGGAAAAATGTTTGATAGATGCTATAGCCTACTTGGATAGGCTTAAACGGAATCCACAAACTAGCCTAAATCAGACTATTTGAGCTTAAAGTCCGTACTGCTTATTTAAACGTACGAAAAGAATGTCCTCCAATACATGCACTTTCATTGCAGACCTCAGCGGGGAAAGAAATGTACTTGAGGCATGTAAATGTGCGCTCATACTGACTTGCGTTACCGGTAGATTCATAGATGACATTTCACTCACGCTTGATCCGTCACATCACATGCTGGACTACTCTATTCATTATTGGTCACTGCCAAATTAAAATATTAAAGAGAACGATAAAATAACGTTATTAACCGGTTAATGGTCATTTCAAATTAACGTTTCTGTTCAGAACGATTCAAATTGATTTTGATTTCGTTTTCGTTTTTGTTCATCTTAAAATTTCGTTCGTTTCCGGTTTTCGTTTTCGTTCCTTGAACCGGTTCAGAGCCCTGGTTCTAACCCTTACATACGGGGGGTACTCTGGGTTCGAGCTCGAAGCCCTCCCCCTGGACAGCACACCAAATACGCATTTCAATTTACTCTCTATAAATTATATGTAAGTGTGAACTTGTGAAATATAACAAAAACAGAAAAAATCCAAATGAAACATTTAAAGGTCAAAATGTCCAAAAATGAATTAAATAAATTCCACACTCAGGGGCAGTGTAGGGGGATATACCGTATGTACGGTATAAAAACCATTACGCCTATGGAAAGTCCCCATAAAACATGAAAACCCAATTAAATAAATTCCACACTCTCAACATAACCCTAACATTCACTCAGGCTTTCGGCAGTCCAATTACAACGCCAGAGTGAAAGATAAACAAACAAAAAAACATTAAATAAACACATACTTTACCTAAATACACAAACACACTGAAGAACAGCCACTGGAATCAAACAGGTGGCGGTCGGCGAAACGGATCAGCCAGTAAAGCCGCACAATCCTCAGAAGAGGCGCGAAAAGATCTCGCAGCAACAGTTACTACAGTGAAGTGAATGGAAGTGACATGTGGCCAAGTATGGTGACCCATACTAGGAATTTGTGCTCTGCATTTGACCCATCCAAGTGCACACACACAGTAGTGAACACACACACACACACCGTGAACACATACCCAGAGCAGTGGGCAGCCATATTGCTGCGGTGCCCGGGTCGTGGTATTGTGGTTTAAATCATGGTACACTGTAAAACGTAATAAGTTGACTTTACTTAGAAAAAGTGAGGAAACCGATTGCCTTAAAACTTTCAAGAAAAGCAGAGTATTATATTTTTGTCTGCAAAACTTAACAAAATTTGTACAGAAAACTTGTTAATTAAGTATACTTAACTCAAAATTATTAGTTATGTTAACTTGTTGTTTGTGCTCACATTACTAGGAAAATATTAGGAAACCGATTGCCTTAAAATTCTCAAGTAAGCTGAATTTAAAAAAATAAGTGAAGACAAAAAGCAACAACTGAACTCCATTCAACACTTATTTATTACTTATCAATAGTCTACAGGTACTACACTGTAAAAACAATTAAGTAAGCATTACTTAATTGCATTAAGTTGTTCTTACTTAAACCGTTTAAGTTTTGTCAACTTAATTCTATCTGGGATCTGAGGAAGTGTACTCCCAGAGTGCATTGTGGCATGAATAAATTAATTGCTTCGTTTTACTATTTTTAGCTTTATTTTACTATTTGTCTTTTGTCAGTATAACCCGAATAATGACAGCAAGTAAAATAGTAAAGGTCGTATTAATAATAAAAAAAATAAAATAAAAACAATAAAAAAACCTTGTTACCATTGTTGTGTTTTGCATGCTGAATGTTGAAGTGTGTGTGTGAGACACACTCAAGCATGGTCAAATGATATTGTGACAAATATAGAGGGATTATATCAACTCAATTAAAAGGTTATGCCAAAAATATTAGCAAAAATAATGTTAAAAGATCATTATTTGACATTAAATATAGTTATGTTGTATATCATTAATGGACAAATATTTTATATATATACATTACTTCCCTTCTTTTGAAATCATACAACCATGATTTCTTGTTGCATTGCTGCATTAATAGGAAGTTAATTACTATAATATGAATGAAGTTTCAAGTGTCCAACCAAAGGGAACACTGATCACAATTATGGTGAGAGGAAGTGAGGAAATGAGGGATAAGTCTATAAAAAATTGCACCACCTCAAAAACTCTTTGCCCGTCCGCTTGTTTTTTTGCTTTGGCCAAATGGTGCTCAAACCAGTCAAGTAAAGTTTACTTGAGTTTTCTAAGTAACGAAGGCATAGCATGCAAATAGTTCAGATTACTTCACTGTTTTAAGTAAGTTCAACAAATGATTGGACATTAAGTAAAGTTTACTAAAAAAGTCTTAGTAAGAACAACTGTTGGATTTTACAGTGTAATCACTCCCCCCACCAACAATTCCTGCCGGACCTGAGACTCGAACCCGCAACCTTCGGGTTACAAGGCCGACTCTCTAACCATTAGCCCACGACTGCCCATAGTGATGGGCATAAAAACAGGACACCAAGACAATAGAGCTGTGTAACAGCAGAACTTGTAATGGCAAGACCAGGTGGCATCAAAACAGCCAAACAACGAGCAACAAAACAGCAGCGCCGTCCCGAACGCGTTTCATGCAGGAGACAATCGGCCCAACATCATTTAGGCAGAGCGTCCATGAAGGAACTGATTCTCCTGCTAAACAACAGTTGATTAGCTCACTTAATTAAAATATCAGTTAAAAAGGATAACTATATGTACCGAGTGATTGTCATGCAAACACATAGTTGTACAATTACTCACAGCACGAGTCACAGCGGCTCACACGTATGAACAGTAAAACCACTGGAATGGAATAACGCGAGTTACTACAACACATCACCGCAGTCGTTGCTACAGTCGCAACATGTCAACTAACTCGCATTAGAGTATTAGTAGACTGTTAGTTTAGGGCTTGGGTTAGTTGAATAAGTTGACGTAGTTACAAAGTTACTTACAGTTAGTAGAACATCTAAAGTAGACAGTATAAATAAAGTGTAAAAGCAGTGATAAACCCCCTTAGGGTAAACAGAACAGAAGCAACAATGTATTGCAGATAGCATTAATGTCAATATTAAAATGTACAACTTAATTCAGGAATTTATTCTGATTCAGGGGGAATCAGATGCCAAATCCTGACTGACAAGTGGAGGAGCTGGGGATGGAGGAGGGTAAATAGCTCAGCTGATGACAGTCATGACGACTGATGACGAACGTGCCCTGCCAGAACTAACGCTGTACGATGGATTTTTGCTTTAAACATAATCAATTAGGCCCAAAAATACTGTAGTAAGATGATTTTTCTTTAAAAAATCTAAATCATTATAACGGCAGTACAACAAATGCTATCATATACTATATGTCAGTGTTGATTGCAGAACAAGATGAAAAAAATAACTGAATCTTGGTGCAGCGGTCAGATGAGCTGAGACAAAGAAAACTGAACTGAGAACAGTACAAAACTCAAAGTCCAACTCAAGCAAAACACAAACACAGATCAGACATGACATTTAAGACTCAAACTACTTTAAGACTCAAACCATAGGGGAACTCAATCCGGAGGTCATGTATCGGATCCTAGACTCCAACACTCCCAAAGCTGTTTTACAAAAAGAATGGTTTGCAATCATATGAGGCAAAAGCCCATTCCTCGTTGGGTTCTAGAGATTGGACGAGAAATCTCTAATGGAGGACCCTACTTAAACACCATAATAATAAGGGGAGGGTTCTACTCAACACTAGTCAATGGTCAATAGTCACAGTCAATAGTCAATTGTCACAGAGAGGCCTCTATGTGCTAGCTACAACTACATGACACCGCTGTCCTCTAGAGCTTACAAAGGAGCTTCCTACGAAGAGAAGCTTGTCACGGCGAACGGAGGATCCTGCTTTAAGACCTGAACAATGGGAAGGGTTTTACTCTAAGTTCAACCCAAGATCACTCCCGGAGGAACCTTACAACAAAAAGGGTTCGCAAATCTGGGGCGAATACCACTTTTAGTCAGGCTTTCAAGATCGAACCGTTTTAACTGTGAGCGAAGGTCCCTGCTTGAAATCCTACTCAGCGGGGAGGCTACTACTCTACACTCAACAACTGTTTACTAAAGGGAGCTAGCAAGATGCTAGCTACAACCTCTCGATGTCGCTGTCCTGCAGGTGTGCCCAGAATCTCAAGAGTCCAGCCCTCCCAAAGGTGCCTTACAATGAGAAGGGTCCGCGAGACATCTCGTTGGGTTCTAGAGATTGGACAAAGCTCTACGGGGAGTGGACACTATTTAAGGACCCTAAATAACTTGGGGAGAGTCCTGATCTACATTCGACCCGAAATAAGCTTTCAGGTAGCTTCCTACTTGGGGAACCCCAGTATCTGGGGGAGACGGCTTCAACCTTAAGCACTCACGTAGTCTGGTACAGCTAGCGCTAGAGATTTTTAAGCGGCCAACTAATGTAGCGACAGAAACGAGGAGGGATGCCATTTTAGACAACGAACACCCTAAACTCATGCATTGAACACTACCTTTGCTTAACATTTGGTGTCAGGATACTGAGAGTGAGGACCCAGATGCAGAATGAGCAGGGGGTGAAATTTATTAACAATATTTGACACAGGACAAGACTGGTGAGACAGGAACAAAGTCCAAACAATAGGGGCAGGACACAATGGGAGAAGTGGCTGGTCAGGGTAGAGACAGCAGGGATGGGATGGCCAATGATGGAGACGAGGCAGCAGCTCGAGGAACCAGGCTTGACAGTAGGTGATGTGACTTGCTGTGAAACCAGACTGGTTGCCAGGCCAGGAGAGTCCAGGGTGACCAGGGTGGAACAGGATGCAGGACGGGAAACACCACACAAGACTCAAGACAAGACAACAAGAGAAATAAACATGAGCAAAAAGCAAAAACTAAGAATAGGGATAAATGCCAACAAAGTAACTAGAATCCAAAAAAGAAAACAGAAGAAAGATTTCTCAAAAGAGAGAAAAGGCAAAATAAATAAAAACTAAAAATAAATAACTGGAACTAGAAACTAAATCTGTAACGTTGCAGGAAACTAGAGAGAGAAAATAAGGATAGGGAAAAAGTAACCAAAACCTATACTAGACGAGATAAACTACTATCACCAGGACAAGGTTAGCTAGACACGAGGCATTCAACAAAAGCACACAACGAACCAGCAAGGACAAGAGGGAAATGAACTCAATATAAAAGGGAAGAGCACATGAGGATCAGGTGAACACAATTAATCAAACAAGGACTAGACGAGGACTAAACAAGGGGGCTTGGTAAAGGGAAACAAGGAGGTGGGACGAGAGGAGCACATGGCCAACACAAACAAAGACAGAACCATGTGGTCAGACACAAGACAAACAAAGAAACATTGAACAGACACAAGACAGAAAAGACTGACAGGGCAGGACCCTGACATTTGGACCTACACCTCAGAGGAGCAAACTGAACCTCAATATAGCTATAGACTATAGTTATAGATAGCGAAAGGACATTTTTTTATTTCATTTTTTTTTTACGTTAGTCAATACTCTGTGCCTATCATGCAGGTCCATGAAGGCAAACCCCAACCTCAGCATTTTATAATAAGGATAATAATATCTCCTGGAAGATGTTAATTTAAACTCATAGCTCTGAGATCAAAGCCAAAGGAAAAATAATATATGTTCTTATTACAGATGCATCCCAGTGGAAACTATGACACCCAGTAATGCCCAATTTCATTCGCCACTCGTTTCCTGAAGACAAAAAACGATGTGTACTACAGGCGCCCTGTTATACTCACGGATAGTGGCGTCACAAACTGCCTAAAGAGATCATCGTGTTTAGACACGTGCTTCAGACGTCAGTCACGCTGATGACGTTCCCCATAGCGTCTTATTCAGAGGCAGAGCCAATTCACATTTAAAAGGGAACTTTCTGAATTTCTACATTTTCAAAAAACACTTTTCAATAAAATTGGATCAAAAATGTTTTCCTCAAAAAAATCGAATTCGGATTTTGCGATCTTTGTGGGGATATTTTGTCCCCATAATGTAGGGTTTACCAGGACCACACACACACACACACACACACACACACACACACACACACACACACACACACACACACACACACACACACACACACACACACACACACACACACACACACACACACACACACACACACACACACACACACTATACTCCTTTCTATTTTTGCTTTGATCGTTACTCTGCACTACATTAATTCACTCTAATTACCGCAGGTTCCTCATCTCTGACTCCTGCACCTTTTGATGCAAATGAACAGAGCAAAGTTTGTATTAATGAATGAGTATGTTTTTAATTCCTGGCTGGATGGTGAGCAGCTGTGAGCTGCGTGTTTATGGAGGGGCAGCTGCAGATTTCACTTTAGTTGTTTACAAGAACTAATTTGAAGAGTTATTTCAGATGAACAGTTTCCCTCCTCTCTAGTTGACTTTTCCTCTATGGTTTAGGCCTGAAACATACGTAATGCAAGACCACAAACTCAGAAATGAATGCCAGGCTAATGAACAGTCAGCATGTTAAACACACTAACAACCCTCAGTGCTTCGACGAGCTCTTCAAACTGTCGCTCTGCCCTCACAGTCCCACTATTAAACATACATTTAATTGTGTGTATTTAAAAAATGAATGTAATTTTGACAGTAAAAGACTGCAAAAACGTTATGGTTAAAACTGGTTAATTGGTTAATGGTAAGTTCCTTTATACAGTGAAAAACTGTAATATATAATTGGACATTTCATGTAATTTTAGAGTAAAATACTGTTTAATGTGCATATTTTGGAATTGAAGTCATCTCAAGATTTACAATGGAAAGCCATAAACTGACATTCCCAGAATTCCCAGCGTGAGCTGCGTGACACTTCACATTTGATGGGTTCATTTTAATTGTTTTTTTATCAGGGTTTTATGTTCCATCTTATGTTGTTAAATGGATGTTTAGTGCATTATTTTAGCGTTGTGTGTGTTTCCGGGATGGTGTTTTGTATTGTTTAGTGCATCTATATATTAGTATTTGTGTGTTATTCAGTGTTATTTTGCTGTATATGTAAGGTATAAAACAGATTTTAGTAATGCGGTAAACAGTATTATTTCAGTTAATTAAATTATTGTAGATCAGTAAAACTGTATTTTTTTTATTTTGTAAATGTTTTTTAAATTCAAAAGTTTATTTACTTTTTTTTTTTTTTACCATAAATGTAACAGAATTGTTTCTTCCTCACTTACAGTGTACATGAAAAGACAGCGGTGATTACTATGATAGACACAAAGTTGAGCAATTAAAAAATACAACAATTAAATAAAATTTCATATCCACAACAGAATATTATCATACACAATATTAGATTTTGCATGCAGTATTTCTGATGCCTGAATTCCCCTGTGAAACTGCTAGTGGAGTGTGTGAAAGTGTGTCTGAAGAAGCAGCGCTTGCTCTGCGTTTGTTTCGGCTCGGTGTGATTGGCAGAATGAGAGCAGTCAGAGTCTTAAATCGCCCTGAGATCTGGACTTTTGCCGTAATCCGTTCTTCAGAATGTCGACCTGTGAGATATGCAAACACAAGCGGCCTAATCAGATTCAGATATGAGCTCGGCTTGGACCTGACACCAGCGTTTAATATCGCTGATGTGAGCGGGATAATCTCAAATAAAACTGATCGCCTGCATGTTTCTCTCTGACTCCAAGAAGTCTATGAAACTGATAGTGAAGAGATTAAAAATGTAATCTAGAAATCCCTCCTCATCTTCAGCTGTGCGTAAAGAGCCTCGGGGAACGTGTATGAAGCGGAAACGCTCTGATTAGTTGCTGAATTCTGGCTGAACTGCTGTTAAATTACTGTGTGATGGTGAATTTGAGCTCTCAGATACTGCAGATTAGGCTTCGGGATAAGATCACATTTCTGCTCAGAACATTTCTCATTTCTGTGTTCTGACGAGTCAAAGCGCACTTCCCTCTCACACCAGCAGGGGGAGACAGAAGCCAGTCCAGCCATTCAACACTTGACCTTTTACACGGAGCGGAGAGAACCACATTAAAGGAGTATTTCACCCTAAATTCATATTCTGTCATCATTTACTCACCCTTTATGTTGTCGCAAGCCTTGTGTTTTCTCTGAACGAGTTGCATGCAGTTGTTAGCATATCCAAATAATTACAGTTCAGTGTCAGTCATCCTCCAAAAGACTGAAGCATCCAAAGCAACACACCTGCCTGCTGAGACCCTGATTGGCGTCAGGTGTGTGTGTAACCGGACAGCCCGGTGTGTCAAGGCCTACAGATGGCGCTCTTCCTCCTTGTCCTCAAGCCTGTGATCCTGAGTTCAGAAAAAGACATTTGCACCACCCAGAAGATCCATCTCTGCATTAATGACACTGAATCTCAAGACATCTCGTTGTTGTTAGGTAAATATATGGGCTCAGTTGCTCAGTAAGTGGTGTGTAACCCAATAAGAAGACAGAAGTCAGTGTGTGTGTTTGATGTGCATTAGACTTTGAGTGTCTGGACACACTCCATTCGCTCATCGGCTTCTTACGAGCAATTACAGTAAATGTTCTCCCACCGGTGGACTTGTGTCTCGTGACCAATTAAATGCTGCGGTGCTACATGCAGGACTAAAGCTTGTTAATGGTCGAAATTAGATTCTCAACTTTTCAAAGCTTTTTCCAACCTTGTTTTATTGCAT
>NC_137110.1:258117-370617 GCF_949357685.1 Gobio gobio
AAGAGCATTTTCACTCTAATTTGTCATCGATGCATAAATCTTGCTGACAGGCAGCCGCGGCGTAATGGCATCGCGTTGGATGGAAAAGCTGTGTAAACTTGCGCAGTTGCAGAAACTGAAAACTATATGTTGAACATCACCTTATTTGCATAATTTAGCGAAAGCCAATGAGGCAGCACCGAGAGCGCGTGTGGCGGCCGTAAGTGTTTGAGAGGGGGGCAGTAAATGGGTCGCCTATGGGGATTTCTGCGCTCCGTAGGGGTGGGAAATGAGGAATATTTTTCAAACAGCAGGGGGAAAGGTTTTAAAAGCAGAAACACACGCAGAGATAAAGATGTTAATGCCATGGGGTGCGATGCAGGAAAACTCTCAGCGTTGAGAGAAAGAGTGAAAAATATCAACTAGGCTGCGTAATTTCAGCATTAAGAGGTCATAATCATGTTTCACTCGCGATATTAAAACCGAAGCGCGCGTCCTCTCATGAGAGGACTCAAAAGATAAATAAAAAGGAAAGATCATCAGGTAGGTTTGGCTAATGGACTGCAGGAATGTGTGTGTGTGTGTGTGTGTATAAACACTGCGGCGAGCCTCACACACGCACACACCTCTCAAACAAACACACACACACCTCATGCTGAATGCAGAACAGACGCGTGTGTGTGTTTCTTTTATTGATGTTTGGACTGACTCTGCCCCGCGCTGACTCAAACACATTTGGGATTTCATGCGCGAGGGCTTTTGTTCACGGAAGGAAGCCTTTCACTGTGTTGTTCTGGTGCTGTGTCATAAACTCCAGCCGTTCTAGAAGAAAGTGGAAGACGTCCCGGCCGAGGCTCTTTATAATGGAAAACTCTCATGAGTCAGTAAACCGGGGTCCGACTCTATATCTGATCTGTGGAGCAGATTTCATGGCCATGCATATTTTGCACAAGCCGTGGAACTGTTCATATATTATAATAAAAAAATATATATATATTGTTGTCCTTTTGACAAAAAAAATATTATTTCCAGATTAGTGACACACAGTAGGGGATTGTATATCGAGGTTTGGATATGGAGTTTTAAAAAGGGAAGAAGGCCAATAGATGACAGTACAGACGGCGCTGTGGTCGAAGCTGCTTCACCTCTTCAGAGCAGCACAAAGAGTCGAGCCGAATGTGTGTGTGTGTGTGTGTGTGTGAGAGAGATACTGAGGACGAGTAAGAGGCTGGACGGCCCAGAGAACGCACACATTACACGCGGAGCAGACGAAACACACCGCGATCAGAGGCCTGTAGATGATCTAAAACTCAATCACAGGAGAAGCTGATGCACACTCAGGTCCTGTTAGAGTTAATGCCTGTTGACAAATGGACTGTAACACTCGTTCCTCAGAGCTCGTTCATGGGAATCTGTCAATCACAATCCTCATCAAGAGCATGTCTGGGTCACATTTCAACAAATTAATACATTAAAAAAAATCAAGAATAATAGAGGAGATATGTCTTCTATCATCTTTCTATGGAATGTTTTTTTATGAGACTGCAAATAAAAGTACATTATGTACAGTTTTTATCAGTCACTTTGGCTAAAATATTATTTCCTCAGGGCAATATTCAGATATCAGAACACACACTTTTCATCAGTCGAGGAGGAAGAGCATGTTTGACTCCCTCAACTGTGTGTGTAATGTCTCTTTCTGTGCTGATATTCAGAGACAAACCTTTTTCGGCCACATGGAGGCACTGCCTATTTTTGATTAATTCATTTGTGTATATATTTATATATTTCGTGTGACATTGAGGAGGTGAGAAGGCATTTTGTCAATTCTTAAGTGTCTGACAAGTTGAATAAAGTTTAGCATAGCAGGAACAGAAGGACGTGAAGGAAAGAATCAAAGAGAAGCGGAGAGAGGGGTGATATGAGTGACACTGCGTGACCTCTTGACCTCTGCGTCTCGCGGGGGTCAGCGTCCCTCAGATGGAGGAAAGCGCAGCAGTGTGAAAGGTTCCTCTGTGACAGGAGGTCATCATGTGACTGGCCTCAACACTCTCTCCAGCTGTCAAACGCTCCATTTAGTCAAACAGCCAGTGAAACAAATGCAGCCGGGAGAAGTTTGGGAGGACGGGATCGTGTTGTTTTGCACATAGAGGAAGTGAGGATTGTTCTGCTTCTCATCCCGTCCTGTCCTCGGACGAGAAGACTACACAGACGCCACGGCTTCCACAACCCAAAGCAACACAAATATTCTCAAAATCAAACATTTGATCACATTTATTCAACCCAGACTCACTGAAAGAAATGAGTATCTATTGAAGCTTTTTTTGATGTAAAACTTCAGACGTACCTTTACATTCAATCCACTGCAGTTTTACAGGGTTAAATTTACCCATGGCTGTTTTTCAAATGTGCATAACAGATTTCCAATAAAATATCCAAGTCTCCCAGTCCCTGACTTTTACTAAAACTGTGTTATTTACAATCCCCTGTTGTTAAAAATTGTTTAGATAAAACCAGATTTAAAAACGGGGCATTTATACCTATAAGCGCCAGCGGGTCAGATTTACCCCGATATAATTCCTCTATTTTCGCGCTGTGTTTGAGCAACGCCTCGGCTTACTGTAAACATTCACACAACACACAGTCAAATAAAGATGCTTTAGCCTATTTATAAATGTTCAAACTTTGTATTAATTATACATTTTTGTTTTGCAATTTTGTATTGAGTATTGTTTGCTACTGTGTTGCTATTTATTCAAGTCAGCCCGTTTCCTGACCAAAAAAAATTAATCCGATATGATGGAATGAATAAAACAAGTTTCATGATTATCCCAAGTTTATTGGTGTTGTTCTCTTATTCGAATTATAAATGATATAACTATACAAATGAATAATTAATTAGGTCAAACTGTGCGCTTGAATTCGTGTGTTATCCTTATCATAAGTCATATATCTTATGCAGTGCTGTGAATTATTATTGCTCTTCATTGTCTATTTAGGGTATTTTAGTCATTTAAATAACATGGGTTATCTTAATATGGGATTAATATGGGATTTTATTATAATATTACACCACCCAAATATGTATTTATTTCCATCTAATTCTCGTCGTCATTGCAGGCTGGTTTAGCCTATAGTCACCAAAAAGTGATTAGTGTAGCTGATTAACCCTTGTGTTATGTGTTCGTTTACACTCATCTTCTTCTTCTGCTTCTTCCAGCGTGTGTGCTGTTGAGTTCTGTTGACAACTATGCAGCTTTTTTATTTGTATTAAACATTACAAAACATCTACAGTTCTAGCTAGGGTTGGGTACTGTTCACATTTTAACCGGTGCCCTTAACCCTTGTGTTATGTTGCGGGTCAATTTGACCCGTTTAGATTTTTAAGTTGTCAGAAATATCAGTTAACCTATGTTTTTTTTCTTTAAATTTTGTGACTTTTTCTCATTTAGGGTCATGAACATGCAAAGTTTCAACATGCTGATGTGTTTTGACATATACACACACATTTACTGGTACGTTCGTGATGTTCACGGGTCAATTTGACCCGCATATTTTAATGTTCTAAGGCAATTGTAGAGACCCAAAAAATTAAAATTTCTTGGTTATATTTTGTTATTTTAGTTTTTTACTAACCTATGAATAAAATAAAAAAAAGCTTTTCCTCATTTTTTTCAATACAGAAATATTTGTTGTATGCCACAAATGGTAAAAATGAGCTATAATTTCTTTTTTCAATCTATCTGAAATACTATCTAACCTACATTGTTTTTCTTGAAATTGTGTGACCTTTTCTCATTTAGGGTCATTAACTGGCATGCAAAGTTTCAACATGATGATGCGTTGTGAAATGTGCATATCAAAATTGTATATACTCCTGCTGTTTGTGGGTCAATTTGCCCCGTATAGGACAGCTGTTCAAAAGCAACTGTACAGACACAAAATACACAACACTGTGTGTCAGAGCTCTTCAACTCTAGTCCTGAAGTGCTGAGATTAACAACTTCATCAAGCAGTGTTTTGAAATCGGCTATCACTGTAGAAGTCGTAAAAGTAAAGTTTAAAACAAGTTATAGAAGTTTATGAACATGTAAAATATATAACATATATATATTTTTATATTTTATATAAAATGTACATTTTACAAAACATGTTCAATTCTAAAAGCTCTAGAAAATCAAAGCTAAATATCTGAACAAATTCTGTGCCAAATTTTATGTTGATATCTCAAAAAATATGTTTTTGTGCGCAGTACCAACGTTTTCCACTAGATGACATGTAGACTCTTCAATTTCCATATATGGGTTGAGTGATCTGAACGTTATATTTTCATACTTTTCAAAATATCTATGAAGTAGACGTCCTATTCAGAAGTAGTTTGGGCAGTAATGTTAATATTTGATTTGAATTCAATCTCTAAAATGTATATAAAAAACGATATGGAAAGAGTCAGAGCGCGCGTTATAGTTTGGCACTGCATCACAAATGACGAATCTATCACTATTTATCTATTGCTCTATCATCTTTTTGCGGAATTGTATTGAATCCAATTAGGGGCAATTTGACCCAGACCATAACGAGTGTAACCAGAAACTGAACAGTGCACGAGGGATAAAATAGCATAAAACAACAGGACAAAAACACAGTTGATGACTAAAAATAATCATTTCATGACTCTATACATTACTTTGTGAAGACAGTGGAACAAAAAAGCGACAGATTACGTTTATTAGCCATATCAATACAGTAATAATCTGCATGGGTAAATTTTCCCCGCTGGCGGTTTTAGGTATACAGTCGGTTCTAGTGTTAATAAAGACTTACTTTAATGCGTTCCTTGCACTGTTATGACTCAAAGCACTTTTATAAACGAATGTATTCTAAAGTTTCCATCACATTACTAACCACATGCCAACAAATCATTATCAAGGCACTAAATAGAAAAATTTCTACATTAGTTTCTTGGTTTCATGTCTAAAGTGACAGATGAATCTGGCCCAGAATAGCTTGAGTTGACATTTGGGAAATGTTTCCTCTTCCCTTGTTTTGCCTGTGATTATGAGGTTATGGTTTGTCTTCTTCTTCGTCGTGGTTCTCTCCATCAGAGCAGCCGTTCTGTGTGTGGTGTGAGAGAAACGACTCGAGCGCTCGTGTGATAGTTCAAGTGCCTCTCTCCGTTTAATAAGAGACTGTTTCCTGAACGCATCGCGAGCGGAACAGCAGCGGCCGCGTCTCTCACAGCAGGTATCGCTGTCCCCGTCCCATCTGCTCTCACAGGTGCTGTTTAGATTCCAGACCCCCGGGGGACGGACCATAACTTTTTATGCTCCTTTGTAACGGAGAAAAACACTCCGTGATCTCTGCCAGTGCCACATGTCACATGTAAAATACATCACAATAATGTAGTGGGAGGCCGTTTGTGAAATATGAAGCCGTTTCTCAGAGCCTGTTCCTCCGGGTCGGTTAAACTAACACCTTGATTTCATAAAGAGACTGAATGATCAGGCTCTGGTCGCAGCAATAAATCAATGTACCTGTTTTATTCTTCACGGCTGGAAGATGAATTGCCCGTTTGATAAAAGATGACTCCTCGAACACCGTGACAATTACCTGGCTCATTCTCATTATGAAGCGGACGGGAGACACCTCACACGGCCACGCATGACGGAGCGCAAACCCTGACACATTCATCATCAGCCCTACTGCCTGTCTGTCTGCCTGTCTGTCTGCCTGTCTGCCTGCCTGCCTGCCTGTCTGTCTGCCTGCCTGTCTGCCTGTCTGTCTGTCTGTCTGTCTGTCTGCCTGTCTATCTGTCTGTCTGTCTGCTTGCCTGCCTGCCTGCCTGCCTGTCTGTCTGTCTGCCTGCCTGTCTGTCTGTCTGTCTGTCTGTCTGCCTGCCTGCCTGCCTGCCTGTCTGTCTGTCTGTCTGCCTGTCTGTCTGTCTGTCTGCCTGTCTGCCTGTCTGCCTGTCCGTCCGTCCGTCCGTCCGTCTGCCTGCCTGCCTGTCTGTCCGTACGTCCGTCCGTCCGTCCGTCTGTCTGTCTGTCTGCCTGTCTGTCTGTCTGCCTGTCTGTCTGCCTGTCTGCCTGCATGTCTGCCTGTCTGTCTGCCTGCATGTCTGCCTGTCTGTCTGTCTGCGGGTTACCGTGCTGATTATGTCACTACCTTTCAGATCTGTAATTTTAATATCACACACGTTTATCATAAAGGGTTATGAAAAACACATTTGAGGACAAGAGCATTGGACACTGTTTTATTCTTTTCACACAGACACACACACACACACACACACACACACACACACACACACACACACACACACACACACACACACACACACACACACACACACACACACACACACACACACTGCATCTGTATGAACTAAAGTAACTTCCACTAAACTCAAAATGACATGAACGTTATTACGTTTGTTTCCTATCGAGTTTAAAGTGCAGTTTTGTGCTGGTTTCCCGTATATCTGCTGGTCAGACAGGAGATGGGCAGATGGACGTATGGATGTAATCACATGTGATTGAGATCAGCGCTTTCGAGGAGAGAGTGATCTGCTTATTCCCTTTCTGATGTGTGCCACAGACATGAGGAACAATCATATTTGCCTCCCAAGAAACGCAATAAGCAGCACTTAAGATGGACAACATATTTATTTATTATCATGAATGACTCAATCTCGCAGGCTTCCGTCTAATGAACGACAGGATCACCACAGGCAGCCTTTCACTTAACAAGAGCTGCTTTTTATGATCTACTTCATTTTAAATGGATAAATGGACAAAAAGATGGACAAAAAGCTAGAAAAATAATAACCATCCCTGTTTCCAGTCTGATAGATAGCAGTTAGTTCCGGAGCTTTCCGGTAAAACCATCTGGGAACAAAGAAGAGGAGGAACCCTGTGTTTCTCTTTGAGTTATTCCTGAGGTGATGTGATGGTGCGGTGATGTTGTGTTTGTGTAGTAAGTGATGTTGTGTTTGAGTAGTGACGTGAGGTTGTGTTTGAGTAGTAAGTGATGTGTTTGAGTAGTAAGTGATGTTGTGTTTGTGTAGTAAGTGATGTTGTGTTTGAGTAGTAAGTGATGTTGTGTTTGTGTAGTAAGTGATGTTGTGTTTGAGTAGTAAGTGATGTTGTGTTTGAGTAGTGACGTGAGGTTGTGTTTGAGTAGTAAGTGATGTGTTTGAGTAGTAAGTGATGTTGTGTTTGTGTAGTAAGTGATGTTGTGTTTGAGTAGTAAGTGATGTTGTGTTTGTGTAGTAAGTGATGTTGTGTTTGAGTAGTAAGTGATGTTGTGTTTGAGTAGTGACGTGAGGTTGTGTTTGAGTAGTAAGTGATGTGTTTGAGTAGTAAGTGATGTTGTGTTTGTGTAGTAAGTGATGTTGTGTTTGAGTAGTAAGTGATGTTGTGTTTGTGTAGTAAGTGATGTTGTGTTTGAGTAGTAAGTGATGTTGTGTTTGAGTAGTGACGTGAGGTTGTGTTTGAGTAGTAAGTGATGTGTTTGAGTAGTAAGTGATGTTGTGTTTGTGTAGTAAGTGATGTTGTGTTTGAGTAGTAAGTGATGTTGTGTTTGAGTAGTAAGTGATGTTGTGTTTGAGTAGTGACGTGAGGTTGTGTTTGAGTAGTAAGTGATGTGTTTGAGTAGTAAGTGATGTTGTGTTTGTGTAGTAAGTGATGTTGTGTTTGAGTAGTAAGTGATGTTGTGTTTGTGTAGTAAGTGATGTTGTGTTTGAGTAGTAAGTGATGTTGTGTTTGAGTAGTGACGTGAGGTTGTGTTTGAGTAGTAAGTGATGTGTTTGAGTAGTAAGTGATGTTGTGTTTGTGTAGTAAGTGATGTTGTGTTTGAGTAGTAAGTGATGTTGTGTTTGTGTAGTAAGTGATGTTGTGTTTGAGTAGTAAGTGATGTTGTGTTTGAGTAGTAAGTGATGTTGTGTTTGAGTAGTAACGTGTTGTTGTGTTTGTGTAGTAAGTGATGTTGTGTTTGTGTAGTAAGTGATGTTGTGTTTGAGTAGTGACGTGAGGTTGTGTTTGAGTAGTGACGTGAGGTTGTGTTTGAGTAGTAAGTGATGTGTTTGAGTAGTAAGTGATGTTGTGTTTGTGTAGTAAGTGATGTTGTGTTTGAGTAGTAAGTGATGTTGTGTTTGTGTAGTAAGTGATGTTGTGTTTGAGTAGTAAGTGATGTTGTGTTTGAGTAGTAAGTGATGTTGTGTTTGTGTAGTAACGTGTTGTTGTGTTTGTGTAGTAAGTGATGTTGTGTTTGTGTAGTAAGTGATGTTGTGTTTGAGTAGTAAGTGATGTTGTGTTTGTGTAGTAAGTGATGTTGTGTTTGTGTAGTAAGTGATGTTGTGTTTGAGTAGTAACGTGTTGTTGTGTTTGTGTAGTAAGTGATGTTGTGTTTGAGTAGTAAGTGATGTTGTGTTTGTGTAGTAATGTGATGTTGTGTTAATAGTACAATGGTGTGATTGTGGTGTGATGTTGTGATGGTGTTTGATAGTGATGGTCAGGGTTAGGACTACTGTGACAGAGTGACCTGTCCCTATGCCCATTGGTCGACGCAGCGCGCACACACACACACACACACACACACACACACACACACACACACACACACACACACACACACACACACACACACACACACACACACACACACACACACACACACACACACACACACACACACACACACACACACACACACAATCATCCCCTGCTTACCTCGTCCTCCGTTCCTGCTGTGGCGGGCGGGGGCACATAGCACGCTGGTTTGGTCATCATACATGCATACATATCCACTCCATCTCCATCCCCAACTGTATTCACACTGCCCTAACATACATACCCATTAGCTTTGTCATTCGTTTTGATGTCACATTGCCATGGACATAGTGGGGCCAATGGAAAGGAGCAGTGCGGGGCATCAGTATATCCTGGTCATCAGTGACTATGCGACAAGGTATCCGGAGGCTTTCCCTCTTCGTTCCATCACAACCCCAAAGATCATCAATGCCCTCGTCCAGTTGTTCTCCAGGGTGGGGATACCTGAGGAGATCCTCACAGACCAGGGGACTAACTTCACGTCAAGGCTGATGAAATTGCTGCACCGGCAGTTAGGCATCACTGCCTTAAAGACAAGCCCATACCACCCACAGACTGATAGACTGGTAGCCTTTTAACCAAACGCGCAAGAACATGCTGCGCAAATTCGTGTCGGACACTGGAAAGGACTGGGATAAATGGCTACCATTCTTGCTGTTCGCCTACCGGGAGGTACCTCAAGAATCGATGGGCTTCTCTCCATTCGAGCTCCTGTATGGCTAGCGGGTACAAGGACCTCTGGATCTCCTACAGAAAGGGTGGGAGGCCGCTTCGTCCGGAGACGGGGTGAAGTCGGAGAAGGGCATAGTCCAGTACGTCCTTGAAATGAGAGACCGCCTGGAGAGCTACAGGGAGAAGGCCCAAGAGAACCTCCGACAGGCACAAAAAGCACAGAAGACCTGGTACGACCAACATGCCAGATCCCGAGAGCTGCAACCTGGACAGAAGGTACTGTTACTGCTTTCCACGTCGGCAAACAAGCTGTTAATGAAGTGGCAAGGCCCACACAGTGTCATCCGTAGAGTGGGACCAGTAACGTATGAAGTTCATCACCCCAACAAGGGTAAGACGGTGCAGACCTACCACATCAAACTACTGAAGGAGTGGAAAGAGGCACCCAGCAAACCAGAGACCGTATTGTTGATTCATAAGGTGAAGGATGATCTGGAGGATGAACAACCAGAGCCGAAGGTGAGAGAGCCAGCAGAAGTTGATGTCCGTCATCTGGGAGAGGACAAGCAGGCTGAGCTGCACCTTCTGCTGAGCCGATATCCCTCGTTGTTCCGTCAGAGGCCTGGACGGACCAACTTGGTACAACACCAGATCCACCTGCTCAACCAGACACCTTCACGACAATGACCATACCATGTTCCTGAGAGGCTGGTGGCACCGCTGCAAGCAGAGATTGGGACAATGCTAGATTTGGGAGTCATTGAACCCTCGAAGAGCGAGTGGAGCAGCCCCATTGCGATTGTCCCAAAGAAAGATGGTACGTTACGTATCTGCATTGACTTTCGAAAGCTGAACGCCCAGTCAAGGTTTGATGCTTACCCCATGCCACGCATTGATGACCTGCTGGAGCGTATTGGTCAAGCCAAATACATCACAACTCTGGACCTATGTAAAGGCTACTGGCAAGTCCCTCTGGAGGAGGCGTCCAGACCCTACACCGCGTTTCGGACCCCCCTAGGGCTATACCACTTTACGGTCCTACCTTTCGGGCTGCATGGGGCCCCCGCAACATTCCAGCGGCTCATGGATCAAGTCCTCACAGGCTGCGAAGAATGGTCGGCTGCATATTTGGATGATGTGGTCATCTACAGTGCAACCTGGGAGGATCATCTTCGGCACCTCAGAGACACTCTGACCAAGATCCAGGAGGATGGTCTATCCCTGAATGTGGCAAAGTGTGAGTGGGCGAAGGCGGAGACAAACTACCTGGGGTACCATCTGGGAAACGGTGAGCTGAGGCCACAGGTGGATAAGGTAGAAGCCGTCCGTCATAGCCCTGCTCTGCAAAAGTGTGAAGAACCCGATAGTCTGGACTGAGGATTGTGAGCTGGCCTTCACCACCTTGAAGAGGCAGATGTGTTTAGGCCCCATCCTCCTAAGTCCAGACTTCAACAAGGCGTTCACTGTCCAAGTAGATGCTTCAGATGTGGGGATTGGAGCAATCCTGGCCCAAGGCGAGATGGGTGAAGAAAGGCCCATAGAGTTCCGTAGCAGGAAACTGTTACCCCGAGAGAGCAGATACTCTACCGTGGAGAAAGAAGGGTTGGCGATAAAGTGGGAATTGGAGAGCCTCCGGTATTACCTGCTGGGAAGGGAATTCACCTTAGAGACTGACCACCGAGCTCTGACATGGATCCATACGATGAAAGACCATAACTCTCGGGTGACTAGGTGGTACCTTTCCCTACAACCATACCAATTCAAGGTCAGACATCGACCTGGGGTCCAGAACAGGATTGCTGACTACCTGTCACGGAATCCGGTCAGTTCGCGGCCTGGAGAGGGGGAAGTGATGTGACAGAGTGACCTGTCCCTATACCCATTGGTCGACGCAGCGTGCACACACACACACACACACACACACACACACACACACACACACACACACACACACACACACACACACACACACACACACACACACACACAATCATCCCCTGCTTTACCTCGTCCTCCGTTCCTGCTGTGGTGGGCGGGGGCACATGCACGCTGATAGCTCGCTATCGAAAGTTAGGTATTATTATGTGTTTATTAATTTTATGTTTATCTTTTGTGTGTTATTTTGATCACATTTTGGTGTCCTTAAATATTTCGTTAATATATGTGTGTATATATTTATGTTGTGTGGTGTAAATGTAGATACTTACCTGTATGTTGTTAATGGGGTTAACCGGAAAGGGGGCGGGGCTTGGCCTATAAAAAGGAGCCCCACAGAGAGATCTGGGTCAGTTTACCTGGCTAGCGAGCGTGCAAGTCTGGTGCCGTGAGCAATCTTTATTGTCTGTCCTGATGTAGTTGGTGTGTGTGTGTATATATATATATATATATATATATATATATATATATATATATATATATATATATATATATATATATATATATATATATGTATATATATATACTTATATTTTTTCTTTGTTCTTTTGCACAGTTTTTGTTTCTTTGTTACTTTTGTATATAGCGTTGGGTTTTCCACTTTTCTCGCACTGTAAAATAAACATCACTTTTACACTTTTACATCTCTGCGAGTATTGGCATCTTTTTTTTTGTGAGTTATTTTTTTGGGGCAAACCCAGTTTCGCCTAACAGCGGGCCTGCAAAGACCCGTTGTCTCACAACTACCAAACATCATGTGATTGTGTAGTTGTGAGGGTGTCCTGATCGTGTTTGTGTGGATAATGCTGGGCCGTTCCTGTGATCGTCCTGAGTGATGTTGTGATGGTCTGGTGATGATGAAGAGGAGGACAGTGAAGAGTCTTGTCAAGGCGATGGGATTGTAGCTGTAATTCTTGGGAGATGATGTGATTTTAAAGACGCTCATGAAACACAGAGCAAACGCAGGCCCTCAGGAGTCCTAAATACTTAACACTGAGAGCCTCATTCTCCATCACTCTCTGCACAACACACTCTCACACACACTGATCAGGAACAAACTAACAATACTAATATACTGAATGAAGAATGCACACACACACACACACACACACACACACACACACACACACACACACACACACACACACACACACACACACACACACACACACACACACACACACACACACACACACACACACACACACACACACACACACACACACACACAGCGAAGCACTCATAAGGAATCAGACTTACTTGAGGTTGAATGAGTTTGGATTTGCTTGCATGACAACAGAAGAACAGCAGCCGTAGCTGGGAGGAAGAAACCTGTGACACACACACACACACACACACACACACACACACACACACGGTTCACTTGTGTTGGGGCTACAGTGGCCTTACACACGCCATTATCTGTTGTCTTTAGCAGAACTCCATCAGGGAGGAAAGCAGTAATTAAGTGTGTTCTGGTCCTCACTCAGAGCTGATTTTGACAGATGTAATTGTTTGAAATGGTCAAAATAATACTTGCGCCTCTTTGCTCTGATGGGGAAGTATTGTGTATGAATGAAAGCCGTGTCACACTCACTCTCTTTCATTTAGAGAACACCACCGTTGTGTTTTTGAGTTTTTGAGTCTCGTGGGGAGACAATTCATTTAACTGGGGCGAATAAAAGCACAGCGGGAAGAAACGCATCCGCATTCATTCAGCAGAACATGTTAAGAACACGGGTTAGTGGAGAACAACACACACATCTCTCAGCTCTGACGCATCTCACACACTGCCTTCAGCTTTCCTGCAGGATCAACACGACCTGCTCATATTTACCCTTAAATATAGTAAATACACGAGGGTCATAAAATAAGTTGGGTTGTGATGTTACTTTCATGACATTAATCACATATACATAATCAGTTCTCATTTACTGTGATGTGACATTTACTTCTGAGAGTCATTACTGTAATAAAGCCTCTTTTAACTGTTGTCATGCAAACGACTGTAGGAGTAAGAACAACAACTTTAATACACAAAAAACACAAACACACAAACCACAGGAACCCGAGGGGAAGATGAGGAACAGAAGCAGAAGCTGTGTGTAACTAAAGCATGATGTAGGAAAAACCTTAATGGTCCTAAACAAAAATAGGCAATTTTATTTATGGACAATTTTATTTCATATTTCTTTCTTATTATTATTATTAAACCTCCCTCTATGAATGTCCTCAATGGTAAAATTATTTTATTTAGAAACCACAATAAGTGTGTGTGTGTGTGTGTGTGTGTGTGTGTGTGTGCATGTTTGTGCGTGTGTGTGCATGTGTGTACGCGTGTGTGTGTGCGTGTGTGTGTGTGTGTGTGTGTGTGTGTGCGCGCGTGTTTGCGCGTGCATGCGTGCGCGTGTGAATGCGTGCGTGTGTTTGTGTGTGTGTGTGCATGAGTGTGTGCGTGAGTGTGTGCGTGCGTGTGTGTGTGTGTGCATGAATGTGTGCGTACGTGCGTATGTGTGTGTGTCTGCATGTGTGTGTGTGCGTATGTGTGTGTGTCTGCATGTGTGTGTGTGTGTCTGCATGTGTGTGTGTGTCTGCATGTGTGTGTTTGTCTGCATGTGTGTGTGTGTGTGTGTGTGTCTGCATGTGTGTGTGTGTGTGTCTGTTTGTGTGTGTGTGTGTGTGTGTGTGTGTCTGCATGTGTGTGTGTGTGTGTGTGTGTGTGGCTCCTGTATTGATTGACAGTAGATGGTGCTGAAGTTTTTCTGTCCCCTTCCACCATAAAAGCATATTTAATTAAAAAAAAAAAATTAAATAAAATTTTCAAATAATTTTCATCTAAAAAAACCAAACATATAAAAACGTTCAATATTCTTATAATCTGAAATTCCAGAAAAGGGTTCTCTTAAAATGGACATAAATGCTGTGAATTTTCTGAAAGAAAAATAAAAACATTCAAACAAGCGCTGGCTCTGTTTTCCTGCACATTGTGGACATGAATGCATGAATATTGCAGAGATATTTTTATACACGTTGTAGTAACTCCATTACCATAATAAGACGAGTTCAACAGAAGCGTCTTCACCTCGCCGGCCGCATGGATGTAATGCAGCGTTTGGGAAAGGCCGCCCACTCAAGCGTTTTCTGAGAGATTGATAAATGGTGGAATCTGAGCGTGGTGTTGGAGGGGAATGCAGATATTAAAAATTTGGTCAAGAATCTAATTAGCCGGCAGTAATTAAACAGTCTAGCTGAGGGTCATTAATCTCTCGCGTGGACCTTTGATGTTTTGCATACTGTCCCACCATCATTAATAAAATTCATAATGCGTTCCTTTGTGTTGTTTTATCATCGTTGTTTTTTTTGTAAGCGCGCAGAGCAAGTGTCAACACATCACACGAGTTCTCCGCAGCTCATTTACTCTCTACTCCACTCCGCAACCTCTGAACGCGCGTGTGTGTGTGCGTGGACGTGTGTGAGTGTGTGTGTGCACGCGGGCACGGTGTGTCAGCAAACGCAAGGGGAGAAAACACAATGTTGTGTGGCCATTGTGTCCCAGTAATTACATTTATTACGATCAGTCTATCGCAAATCAGTCATGCTGTAAATATTAGAAAGACGTGTGTGTGTGTGTGTGTGTGTGTGTGTGTGTGTGTGCAAAGACAGCAAAGTAATTTCTAGCATCATCATCTTCCTCATGTCTTGATCTGCATAACACCACTGATACCTCCACTTCACGCATTTAATGGCCACTCTAGGATAACGCGTGTGTGTGAGTGAAGGATGCATTAATTTACTGTTATCTTAATGACGGAGCTGTAATATGAACATGCACCGGTGTAAGAGCGGAGAGATCCTGTACGTCCTGCTGAGCTTAATGGTTTAATATATCGTCATGTTTAACACCACACATTAAAATCTCTGCGGACTCTTGGCAGCTCCTGACGCCTGTGTGTGAGAGAGTCTATCAGTGCGGAGACATAAACATTCACACACACGATGAGGCTTTTGATTCTGTCTGGACCAGTCAAAGATTTTACATTTCCTCTAGTATTTTATTTGAGACCCATAAATGGTTGCAACGCTTGCAAAGCATCATTTTTCAGCTCACACAATGACTCCGCAGTGCTGTTTGTGTGTCATGAGTGATGTTCCCTTTCGAATGGGGACTCGCACTCGGACGCTTTGGGGAACGCCTCCAGCCTGACCGGTGTCTGAAGCACGTGTGTAAACGTGACTCTGTCATTGGCCGAGCTGAATGCACACATTGTGAAGGCGTCCCTATTCTCTACGGACGCGGTGAAATGCCTTCGACTCAGAGAAGAGTCTGGATGTTCTGGGTAGGACGCATTCTCTAAACTATCTACAGAGACAGGAAAGAAGGCATTCCACCTAATGCACGTCCCGTAGAGAATAATGATCTCCTGAGGGATGGTAGTTAGCATTAGCATGAGCATGTTCGGCTCTCGAGGGAGTTGGAGGCACTCATGCTGCGTTCACACCAAACACCAATAGAGCGTCAAAATCGCGTGTAGTTGGACGCTTGAATCCATTTGCGCGTCCACAGCAAATTTGACGCGGGTATAATTTGAGCATTTGAAGCAAAATAGACGCGCGTTCAAGGCGCTCCAGGAGAAATATGTCATAAAACACCACTCTGCCTCTTTTCATTTTCATAAAAAATATATATTAAACATTAATAGCCACACACGTCGTCCAGGCAACGCCTACATTATCTTCACTACATGTATATTTAAATATCCTTAAAAAATATAAAGTTATGAAACTTCTCTTTGCCCTCAGTCAAAACGATTTGGCAGACAACAAATGATGATTCATGACACCGAAGATCGCCCGTTAGATCCACACAGGATGAGCCACTACAGGACATCAGAGCCAGAGGCAAACGTCAGAAGGTCTGGCCGAGGAAAGGCTGCTCTCGCCGGGGTTAATGAGCGCTGAGCGCCGCTGATCCACTGGAGCTCACAACTCCAAAAATGCAAGACTATTTTTTTTAAATAGGAGCTCTCTTTAAAAATAAACCACAGATTTGAGCTTTAAACAACTACATTCTCACCTGAACAAGTCTTAAAACCTCATTTTGTGACACAATAGTAGTATTTTTAAATTATGGAGGGTTTCTCATCACGTCACTTTACCACGTGACCGCAGCGAGCAGGCTCCTGATTGGTTAACGCAGCGCAAATTGACGCCAAAGTTCAAATTTTTCAACTCGCGCGTCAGACGCAAATTCGCTTCAAACGCGTGAATGCACAAAAGCACCACTTGTGTGTAACGCGCGTATCGTGCAAGACGCTCATTTTGCATCCTTCGCACAAACTGGAAGCGCGAATGAGGCGGAATCGCGTCCAATGCGCCGCAGGACTTCCAGACGTGTGTCAACGTGCCTTTCCATTGACTTAACATTGAAATCACTCGCGCCAGACGCTCTATTCGCGCTTGGTGTGAACGCAGCATCATAGCGATGCATTCGTGGCTGCTCTCGTAGGATTCTTTCAGAGTAACAGAATCTCGAGTTTTCTTAGCTTATCTCCCGAGGGGGTTAAATTGCACTGTATGATCCGGTCGCAGTTCGGTTCGGTTCCCGTTGCCGCCATTGCCATGAGGCGGATCGCATATCAACATTTACATCATGATGTTCTGTAAAGCTGCTTTGAAACAAATACATTTGACTTGTGGTAAAAATGGAAGTTGTAGCCGCCTCCCCCAGAATTGGTTCCCGAAGCAGGAGGCTCCTTCATTCATCTGGAGTAAACTGCCTTCCCTGTTTCGAGTTATTGAATTGGTCAGCTTCCCTGGAATGCAAACCTTAGCATATTTGCAAGAGTCGTCCTGCTGAGACCTCCGCTCTTTAGAGATCTAGGCTCTAATGTTGTATGGTTCTCTGTGAGCCTCCTTAGCTAACTGTCTTTAGAGTAGAGCGTGGCTAGGCTTCCTCTCGTTCTAGAGAGTCATCCTGCCGAAGCCTCCGCAGAGCTTTGCCCGGATAGTGGTTTCAAGTTGTATGGTTCCTCTGGAGCCTCCTTGTGAGAGCTGTCCTGTGCTGAAATGATATCTGTGAGGATTTCCAGTCAGGATTTAGAGCGTATCATAGCACTGAGACTGCTCTCGTCAGAGTTACAAATGATTTGCTCTTATCATCCGATCATGGCTGTATCTCTCTATTAGTGTTACTCGATCTTAGCGCTGCATTTGATACTATCGACCACAACATTCTTTTGAATAGACTCGAAAATTATGTAGGTATTAGTGGAATTGCATTATCATGGTTTAAATCATACCTATGCGACCGTTATCAGTTTGTAGTAGTAAATGAAGATGTCACAGCGAGCACAAGTTCAGTATGGAGTACCACAAGGCTCAGTGCTAGGACCGCTACTCTTCACCCTGTACATGCTACCACTGGGAGATATTATTAGGAAGCATGGCATTAGTTTTCATTGTTATGCTGACAATACTCAGCTCTATATTTCTTCACGCCCTAAAGAAACTTACCAATTCACAAGATTAACGGAATGCAGAGCTGATATAAAACATTGGATGACCAGTAATTTCCTGCAACTCAATTCAGAAAAAACTGAATTTTTAATTATTGGACAAAAAAGCTCCACAAGTAGTAACCTAGAATACTGTCTAACACTTGATGTTCTGTCCAGTCCTCGTGGTCAGTGAGGAACCTGGGTGTGCTCTTTGATACCAATCTTTCGTTTGAAAGCCACGTTTCTAGCATCTGTAAAACTGCTTTCTACCATCTTAAAAATATATCTAAATTACGGCACATGCTCTCAATGCAAAATGCTGAACAGTTAGTTCATGCGTTCATGACCTCAAGGTTAGATTATTGTAATGCTCTACTGGGTGGTTGCCCTGCTCGCTTAATAAATAAACTCCAGCTGGTCCAAAACGCAGCAGCTCGAGTTCTTACCAGAACCAGGAAGTATGACCATATTAGCCCAGTTCTGTCAACACTGCACTGGCTGCCTATTAAACATCGCATAAATTTTAAAATCTTACTTATTACTTACAAAGCACTAAATGGTTTAGCTCCCCAATACTTGAGCGAGCTCTTAACATATTATACTCCATCACGTCTACTGCGCTCTCAAAATTCTGGCCAGTTGATCATACCGAGAATATCCAAATCAACTGCAGGCGGTCGATCCTTTTCCTATTTAGCACCTAAACTCTGGAACTCTTCCTAACATTGTTCGGGAAGCAGACACACTCTGTCAGTTTAAATCTAGACTAAAAACACATCTCTTTACTGTGGCATACACATAAAACACTTTTTCAATGAAATGATTGTTAGGCTGCATTAACTAGGTCAGCCGGAACCGGGAACACTTCCCATAACACCTGATGTACTTGTTACATCATCAGAAGAATGGCATCTATGCTAATGATAGTCTCTCTGTTTTATCCCGAGGTTTACTGCAGTCAGCCGGATCCGGGCCGTATCCAGTTCAGATGGTGGACCTGCGCCCAGAGAAGACCAACACATGACCAACATGACCAACACATGACCCTGAAGTGTCTGAGAGACCGTGATTATCCTCCCCCTGCAACTGCCTCATCGACACGGCATCTCAATAAACCCGTCTCCGGCGTGTTGACTCAGATTGTTCGAATATTACAATTAAATAATACTTAAATCGATATGTCATCCTCAATAAACCCGTCTCCAGCGTGTTGCCTCCGATCATTCGAATATTGGACTTTAATAATTTTTTAATCAACATCATCCTCAATAAACCCGTCTCCAGCATGTTGCCCCCGGTCCCTCGAATATTCTGATCTATTATGACCTCCGAGCTGTAAAGCTGCCAGAATAATAATAATAATAATAATAATAATAATAATAATACGCTGTTTGTTAATTGGCCAGAGGAGAACTGGCACTCCGACTGAGCCTGGTTTCTCCCAAGGTTTATTTTCCTCCATTCTGCTCCTAATGGGGTTTTGGTTTCCTTGCCACTGTTGCCTCTGGCTTGGCGTGCTCAGTTGGGGACACTAAATTTTTCAACTAAACATCGAAATACATCTAAATAATAAACTAAATTAACCATTTAAACTAAATTACTGATCAAATTATTGATCTAAAGCCCACACTGTCACTGTATGATAATTGACATTTTTCCAGAATGCCTATACAGCTGAATAAAATTATGCTGCATTATTTTCCTGTTTAACACTGTAAAGCTGCTTTGAAACAATCTACATTGTTAAAAGCGCTATATAAATAAAGTTGACTTGACTTGACTTGACTTAGTGAAGAGTGTAGTTAGCCATCCTCGAGTCGTTATGCTGAGGCCTCCGCTCTTTAGAGCTCCATCTAGACAGGTGTATGGCTCTCTGTGAGCCTTCTTGGCCAAACTGTCTTTAGGGTAGAGAATCTCCAGGCTTCCTCTCGTTTTATAGAGTCGTCCTGCTGAGGTCTCCGCACTTTAGAGCTCCATTTGTAAATATAGTGACAGGCCAGGATCTATATTTATAATCCTTGGCTGTATTTCCTTAAAGGTATTGGAATTGTAATATCAAACCTTTGAGTTCTGCTCATGGGTCGAGCCCTTATCACTTGGCCCTGCAGGAAAGGGTTAGGTCGGGACCTTCTTTGTCAGGTGTAGCTTGTGTTGTGGTCGCAGGGAATAACGTCACTGACAGTCCCCCTGTTATGTGCATCAGCTTTTCAAGTGTGTGTAAAGGAAAGAAAATAGTCGATTTGTACAGCATTAGATCATTCCCACAAGACACAATAGACAAGTATGGTATTAAAACAATAATTGATCTTAATAATTTCTGAATAATCTGAATAATTTTGCTATCCTCGGAGAGCAAAAGGTTCCTCTTAGAGGCGGGACCGGGTCGGAGCTAGTTCTGTGGGTACCCTGGGATCAAATCCTGCAAGCACCCCTGCATGCCAACTTTAATCAGTTTACAATTCTTTTACTTCAGACAATTCTCAAAAGTTAATGTTAATTTACTAAAACATTACTAAATTCAAAAGTTTCTTTTGTTTATTATTTTATGGATCTGAGTTGACATGAACGAACTATGAAAAGTTGTATTTTTATTTAACTAACGTTAACAAAGATGAATAAATACTGCAACAAATGTATTTCTCGTTGTTAGTTAATATTAGTTAATGAAATATTAGTACCAATGATTTTAATTAATTTGATTTAAATCATTAGAATACTGATTAAAAAACTAGACAATCTGAGTGATATTTACTGGTCTATAGCACATAAACTATTCAATGGTTTGACCATTTTATTCTCTGCATTTTAATAATCGGAACTGCGACTGAACTGTGGATTTCTGCCACATTATAACAGAAAACCAAGTCAAAAACAGTCCATTCAGCCTCAATATTTAGAGAATGCTGCACCATGGCGACCCTTTCCGATAAGAAGCGCTGACTGAAGATGTTCTGAATAGGCCTAGACTCGAACACACACGCGTGTGAATCTGTCACGGTAAAGAGCTTTAGGCTGCTATTGAATCAGAGACAGAGCGGCACGGCTCGGACACCACCGATAAACCAACATCATTCTGCTCATGTTCCTCTGGTTTTAGCATGTGAATGGGGAATCAGGCCGGTCAGGAGGCGCAGCCTAACAGGCCTTAAACAGGACGAGCGTCTGTGAGAGCAGAATTATAGAGTCTCGAACCCATTTTACACAGGAGTAAGGATTACTGCGTCTGCTGTGCGGGAGAAACGCCAGGGAATGTGAGGAGAAACCGCGGTAATGATGACGGTCAAGTGTTCTTTCAATCTCACATTTTCATGCATTTTAACTTCTTGCATTCTAATTGCAATTCTGCATCCTGGAATTGTAAAATAAAAGGTATTTTTAATTCAACTCTAAAGGACACACAGCCGGATTCTAAGTGCTGTAGGTCCACATTATTTTATTAGCATTAATATAATATATTATAGTTTTTATTCATATATTGAATTAGTTTTTATATTTTCAATTTTCATTTGAGTTAAAATGCTAGTCCTTTCGTTGTGCTTTTGTCATGTTCATTTATACACAATGTAATGAACTAACAGGAAACAGGTGTGAGTTACTAATCAAACGCCATGGTAAACAACGATGAGCTGGAACATTAGGAGCAGATGAAATGGGAAACAATGAAAAAAAAACTAAACGTCCATGAAAATGAAACAATAACAGAACGTGACCCTAACCCTAGCGTCTCAGGATATCATCTTCTGGTTAGTGAGCTACACTGTATTACTGTATTTACAGTTTCTGACACTCAAACGTTCAGTAAACACTCATGACTTGTTCAGATGTTGTTTGTTGGTTTAAAGCAGCAATAGCTGAATTCTCACAGGACACACAACACACCGCCATCTGATCTGAAACTGACGGAAACGTGTCTGAACTGCAGAAGCATGTCGTCTCTTGAGGAACTCTTGATTCTTAAAGCAGTATATTCTATATAGCAAATCTAAACGCTTGATTGCTTGTATCGTCTCAAAATGTAACTATATTATCCTCCAGCTCTAATCTGCTAAATGCGACTACAAGGCATGAAGATATTAAGATATTATAAACATTAACATCATGATTTTCTGTAAAGCTGCTTTGAAAGAAGTGCTATGCAAATACATTTGACTTTCTACAAGAAAAGAGATCAAAATCTAAAGGCTTTGTAAATTCACTGGACACCTCCAGGTTCACGAGTATCATGGCAGGATCAGATTATGTGTGTGTTCGTTCCTTCGCTGTGGCTTGTGTGTTTCTGTGGTTTTCTGGTGTCGAAGATTCTTTGCACCTTCAGCTCATGATCACCGCTGCCAATATTTCCGCTCTCAAATTCATTAGCATTGGGTGATTAGCAGAATATTTTGGCTTTGAATACGAATCCAAACTTATTACATATTTAATCCAATCAGCGGCTCTGATAGATTCTGCTCTAAGCAGCCATTACATGCCTGATTTCATGTGACTGAAAAGCTGAACTTGGTCAAGGGGCTTGTAACACGCCACATGTTTCAGCCCGTACACGAGCCAAAGCGACACTTAGAGGATCTTTCAGAAAGAAACCGCTATAACGTTCAGGCGCTGGTGCTGCGGTGTTTGTTCTAATAGGATTTGGGGAAGATTTAGCGTTAAGGTCTGCTGTGGGCCGCTGGGACTCCTGAAGAGCTCATCCCTGGAGGAGAACGAGAGCAAACGGCCCCTGAGTGGGATGTTTTCCTGAGGGCCCAAGGGCCCGGGGCCACACCTACTGCACCTCAGACAGACGAGAGCGTGTGATTGGCCACTCGTGATCCAAACCTGCCAGTCAAACCTGATTATATTGGCATAGCTACAGCAGGAGAGACCTGCGGGCCACATTTGACCATTTACCATTTTTTACTAACGTGCTTTATTGCTGATGTGGGCATCTGTTGTTGCTTCGTTCTGTCCGGTGCTGCTCAGGATTCGCTTGCATTGTGGGTGCTCTTTTTCCATTGGAAATTAACCTCCTTCATTTCTTAATATACAAGGCGTGAAATATGTTTACTGGATAGAAATATCCTGCCAGGTTAGAACAGCGCCACCTATCAGTCTGGCTGTGCATTACACAGTTACTACAGCAAGACAAACTAATCTGTGGGTCTGAAGATGCATAAAGTTCATATTCTAATATGATATGTTGCCTCACAATCTTCTCATCGGTAACACTTTAGAATAATGGTCATTAGTTAACATTAGTTAACTAGATTAGTTAACATTAACTAATAATGAACTGCACTCATAAAGCGTTTATTAATCTTTGTTAATGTTAACTAATGTTCAACATTTACTAATGCATTATTAAAATCTTGTTAACATTAGTTAATGCACTGTGAACTAACATGAACAAACCATGAACAGCTGTATTTATATTAACTAACGTTAACAAAGATGAACAGTAACAAATGTCCTGCTCATGGCTAGTTCATGTTAAATAATACATGAACTAATGTTACTTAATGACCATTATTCTAAAGAGTTTTACCTTCTCATCTTCTGTATTGCCAAGCAGATGATCATTACCTAGCAGTTCTGGGTCGATTACTTATAATTTATAGTCTAGTTACATGAACTGTACTTAGTAACGTAATCTATTAATACTTTTTGATTACTTTTGACTCATTTGTTACATTGATTTGAATAATCTTGCACCATATCAAGAAAGAAAATATATTCCATTCTATGTTGTCAACATAAAAACATAAAGTGCAGTAAACGCCAGAGTTTCCCAAACGGGGGTTGGTGAGTTGACGAAAAGTATAATATTAAAAAGCTCAAATTAAAATAAAAAATAAAGATGACATTTTCTGAAGTGTGTCGGTGGCAACTCATAAATCATTTCCACAAGGGGCGCTCATTACATCTACGACCCGATTTCTCTTTCAGGTCAAAAACTGTTTAAAGAGAAACTTGCTGAAAAAGTTTGTTTATTTTTACATATAGTGACCTCAATATTAATAATGTGGTTTGATAACACCTGACGGAAACTCTGTCGCCCCCTTGAGGTAGTGTGATGCAATGTGTTGATCTAGCGCTGCGTGTGCTTCAGTATCACGGCTAACAACAACAGCGACTCTCACATGTTTCCTAATGATACCTGACGATCAGACGAGTGTAAACATCGCAGCCGGGATCACGCTCCCATAAACCCTGCCCTGGAAACGGAGCGTCTGCGGCCCACATGGAGCCAAAGAGTCTTTCAAAGATAGTCTTTTGTGTACAGCTCTCCTCATTTTTCAAAAGACTTTCAATTACTTGCTTTCCCAGCGCAGTGTAAATATTTTGTAAGGCAGTCGGTTCCACTCAGTGCCTGAAGCGAAGACCTTTTAATTTGATACAATGCGCTTTATTAGCAGACAGAGGGAGAGCGCGAGCGCCACAAAGACCAGCGATTGTCACGAGGCCCTTCTGAGCGAGCGCTTGTTTATCAATTACTGCGAGATCAGAGCGCTTCTGAAGAGCCGGCGCGCGATTTATCTGCCTTCAAAGTGTCTTCTGCTCGTCTGGTGGAGAAGTAAGGAAAGGTTTATGTAAACAGATGCAGAAATAGGCCGAGGTTCAGGAGTGTCTCGCCCTTCTCTCGCTCGTCCTGCCGTTTGAAACGAGAGACCCTCCGGGCTTGTGTACTCTGTGTGAGTAAGTCTGTGTTTTGACAAACCAAGGTGAAACCTTGTAACGATGCATTCTCAGCTCGGGTTTTTCTTTCTCTGTGTGTCAGCGAAGGTTTGATGTGTGCAGTCTCGTCCTGGATAATGGTCTACCAGGGGACCGTTGTCATCACTGTCAATAGAGCGGCCGGAGGGAAACGCGCCTCTACCTTTGTAGCCACTGTTCCCTCGTCTGCCATCTCTCTTCGCTCTGTCTTTCATTCTCCTTCTCGTGTCGTTTGTATCCGTGTCAGGCAGGTCACTTTATTTCGCCGTGATGTGTCCTGATAACAGCGCGTGTATAATCAGAATATTCTGACAGAATCTTTCTCTCTCAACTCTCTGTTTCTCTATGTGTGTGTGGGCTGGAATCTCTTGTTTTTTTCCTCTTCATTTATATCTTCTCAATGTCAAACGAAACCTTGAAGAGGACTGATCTTTTTTCATGTACACGCTTTAACTAGATTCTGTGTCTTTGATATAATTACGCTCCTGAGGGTTGAAGCGGCTCTGTTTGTGCTTCTCGCGGCTTTGTAGAGCGATCAGAACTTTTCACGTGTCAAAAGCTCTTTCAAGCTTCACGGCACCTTGCTAAGAGACATGAAACGCTGGAAAAACAAAATCCATATAAAACACCAAAACACAAAGTCCAACTGGACCAAAGAGAGACTGAGAAAAACTTCATTAGCTCCAGTTTATGCTTTGGGTATAGAGAGATTTGGTGCAGATAAACTCTCTCTCTCTCTCTCTCTCTCTCTCTCTCTCTCTAGTGTACTCAATGCGCTCAAATTGACAACCCAGGTTCCTTAGAAAACTTTCTGTGAAATTATATTGTTTCTTTTTGCACATTTCGTGAAACTTTTAAAGCAGAACGTCCAGCGAGTGTTGCTAAAAGTTTCGTGTGAATCTGGCAAAACATGTTTTATGTCGTTGGTGCTCGTATCGTAGCAGTTCTGTGTCCAGTGAGTGGCACTAAAGGGAAAATGCTGTGCTGCGTTTGAAATGAACATCAAGCCAGTGCTTGAAATGGGCCGCAATAGATGAACTTCTCTATTTTAATCAGTGGGTACCCTCACTTTTTCCAGCGGTACTCTGAGCGCCCACACCGAAACACAGAGCACACATCACGCGCTCGCAGCTTTATGAGCTGTACGGACTATACGGATCAATTGTCTGCGCAAAATGACTGAGACTGAAGCCTAATTGTTTAATTTTGCGTTAGTGGCGTGTGAATCAGCGTAAGACTTTCTGTAAAACAGAGAAAGCTCCATCTAGTGGGTGTAGTCTTTGCCTCTGGCCAAAAAAACCCTCCGATGACGCAAAATGACGTTATTTGTGTCATCAGAGGATTTTTTCCAGAAATAAAATGCATAATTCTTTCGTCTCAGGGGGATATGAGGGGGAAAAGTACCATCATTTGAATATACTACCGGGTTTCTACTGATACAAAGCCTAATGCTAAACCACTGAAGTGACCCTTTACGGGAATAGATTTCTCACTAAAGATGTATATTACACCTGTGGCGTGTTGTAGCTATAGTTTCTAACTGTGTTGCTATTTTTCATAACAAATGCTATAGATTTTAAAAAACGAAAGAAAATAATGAACGTGAGGAGCCATCAATGGTAATTAAATCCTTATTGTAACAAATGCTATAGTTAAACAATTTCAAGAACTATGTTATCTTTAAGGCAGAGTACAAGTTAGAAAGAGATTTGAAATGTGGACCTTCTTGAATTCTTGAGTAAACAATTGGTTATGTTATCAACCAATTTGCATGTTTGGACCATTTTGCAAAAACAGACAAATAAGATAAATAAACCTCACGAGGGATCATATGCCCCGGGACCCTGATAAACGGTTCACACTTCCACCCACCCGATGTTCAAACCAAAACTACGCTGTTGCAACCGAGGGAGACAACCAATCTCCCTATAGCCCCGCCCCAATATAGCCCCGCCCCCTCGTGAGGTTTATTTAACCATTGATAAGGCTCTGGGTCTGTGTCTACAGACACTTCACCCTCCTCCACTTCAGGTGAAGGTAGGAGAAATGACCGCTCTGTTGCAAAGCTGGCGTCACTCCAGTCATTCTCCATCTTTGCGACTCGCGAGTCTGACAGCTGTCAATCAATCCGTCACTGCGGGTCTCAGGTGCACGCCCTCCGCTAAGCCCCGCCCTCGGTTCGTCCCCTCTGTCTCCGCTGGGCTCCGCCCACTTTTCCAGCATTTTGCCAGTGGGTGGAGTTAAGCTCTGAGCAGGGGTTTAGTTACCCATTAAAAGGAAAACACTCTTTAACACTCTAAAACCAGATGAATCATTTCATCATTGAATTAGACAAGAGATTAAAAAATGTATTACATTATTTGTATTTGTGACGATGTGAACAAGACATTACAAATACAATTCAAATCAAACTGTAGTCTAGTTTTCCCTTTACTACATGAAGTGTTTCATCCGTTCTGACCGATCTCGGGTCAGATCCGCTAACATCTGTAAACCGGCTAACATTCAGACCAGATCATGACATCACACCGGTTATGTAAAGAAATAAATACATAGAATGAATGATGGCCATTTGACTGTCCTCTGAAGTATTCCTCCTTCTGTGGCTGAGTGAGGTGAGCTGTACTTATGGTCCATTTGAGGAGCAGCACTGACGTCTGAGTGAAGCTGACGGACGCCGCTAGCTCTAATAGCGCAGTGGCAGATGCTAATAGAGCCCAAATGTGACGTATTCACTTTAACTGAACCCTCGCTGTCAGATTAGCCGTGACTCCACACCACCTCCTCTATTAATGTGACACTCGCCGCTAATGCATTCCTGCAGGAGGAGATAAAGGCTGAGGAACCCGCCACTGTTTGTGTGAGAGAAATGGAGCGTTCGCTGAGCGATATCACGTTAACCTGTGTGTGGAAATCTGTGTGTGGCTTTTGTGGCGTTTATTTATGTGGAATCACACGGGCGTGAGTGTGTGTGTTTTTGAGAGAGAGGCTCGTCTTTGTTCCACACATCTTGACGTCGCTGTGTAAATGCATTTGTGCTCACACACACACCAACAGTTAAATCACTCTGAACCTGCTGTGAAGTCGTACACACACTCACACACACACACACACACACACACACACACACACACACACACACACACACACACACACACACACACACACACACACACACACACACACACACACACACACACACACACACACACACACACACACACACACACACACACACACCAACAGTTAAATCACTCTGAGAACCTGCTGTGAAGTCGTACACACACTCACACACACACACACACACACACACACTCACACTCACACTCACACACACACACACACACACACACACACACACACACACACACACACACACACACACACACACACACACACACACACACACACACACACACACACACACACACACACACACACACACACACACACACACACACATGTTGTGTTTTCATGTTTTATGGGGACTTTCCATAGGCGTAATGGTTTTTATACCGTACATACCGTATATTCTATCCCCCTACACTGCCCCTGCCCCTAAACCTACCCATCACACACACACACACACACACACACACACACACACACACACACACACACACACACACACACACACACACACACACACACACACACTCACTCTCACAAAAACACACACACACACACACACACACACACACACACACACACACACACACACACACACACACACACACACACACACACACACACACACACACACACACACACACACACACACACACACACACACAACAGTAAAACACGCTGTCATTTGAAACCAATGATCAGATTAAAGATTGCCTCAGTAAAGTTTCTGATAAAACTGGTAAACTGATGGTCAGTGTATAAAATACTCTTCTTTCCTTCCAGAGCAACAGCAGCTTTACTATCAGCTCCTCCATGCCCAGCGAATCAGAAGCGGGAGTGGAGGCAGATGTGTCCAGATGTGTTTCTGATCGATTCTGAGCGTCTCTTTAACCCGCGCTTCCTCCTGAGATATGTTCACACACACACACACACACACGTCACCTTTACTCCAGCACATATGTTCAGTCTGAGACACACACACACACACACACACACTGCACCTTTACTCCAGCAGTGCTGCACTCGATGGCCTGTGCCCGGGGCAAGTCGTCACAGAGGGTTTGTCTATCTCAGGTCTACCACACATGCTTTACATCTATTTAGACTTTTACACTAATTACTGTATATTTACATGTTTTAATTTCATTACACATTTTTGTTATTGTAAGTTTTTTAATTGTATTTAATTATAAATAATTTTAACATAGTAAAATATTTATTTTTAAATATCCCAGAATAAAATGCATGTTTGAGCGCTTTCAACTGAAAGCATGTCTTCATATAAATCAGGTCGAAACCTGTGAAACCAGGCCGTCGTGTGACAACATGCCCCGCTATAGTATTTTGAGGATGTGGGAATGTTCAATAGATTTTTGAACTCAAAGCTTGTGCATGCACAGACATTTCCAAATACAAATAAAAAGTGAGAGGTGTGACAACTAGCCCCGATGTCCCATATAATCAGCAGCATGTTTCCTAAACCCTCCAGAAGACCTTCAGAACAGGACAAATATTCTCAGACACAAAAATAAATATATAAAGTTAAGCCGCAGAACGATTGTGTAGCGCGTCTCTGCGTGTATTAATGGAAGATTTATATTCCCGCGCTGGGAGAGCAGCAGAGATGGGATGAGATGTTTCCATCAGAGGTGGAAGTGTGCGGCGGAATATCCGCGTGATGTGATTGGACGGGATTTGTGTCCGTCAGGCTGTCCGCTTGTCAAAGCCGCGCGGTTTCTCTCTGACAGGGTCAAACGGAGCCGCCGGAAAATCTCACTGTCAGCTATTCCGATATTAAATATCAGAATTCGCATTGTTATGAGGACTCCTACTAAGAAAGCATAAGCCTCTTGACTTATGAATTTTAAAAGTGTTTAAATCACTGAGAAGATTCTTCTGCTGGTGACCGTAATCTTTAATAGGTCTGTGAGACAGGTAGAGCGATAACTGTGCCGAATTAGAGCAATTGTTAAGGAGAAGAAAAGAAGCTAAAGAGTCTCTCTCTCTCTCTCTCTCTCTCTCTCTGGTGTGCTTATCAGCGGCTGAGCGACGGCGTGGTGGAGTCCGGAGAGAGAGAGAGAGAGAGAGAGAGAGAGAGAGAGAGAGAGATGAGCCACTGCTGCCAGCTACACTAAAGCATAGATTACTCCACCAGTTTGGCTCCACTGCCAATTGGATTAAACTCCAGTGCCCTGGGCCCGCGCTGCCATGTTTGACAGCAAACACGCGGCCGGCCCGCAGACGGATGAGATGGACTTATTCAAAGTCAAGCTTCGACTTTTATCAGCCACATTTATAGCATTAGGAGAGACCTGTCAGGGAGACGCTCTGACGATTGTTTGCTGGAGAGATTGACCATAACCAACAGGATCATCTGCATCCGCGAGGTCAACAATGGCGGAATGGAGAGCAGAGGCATGAGATTTCACCCCTCCGGTTGAGACTTCGCTTTCTCGACTTTCAAAACACACAACATGAAACACATCACAAACAAAACACTCTTTCCTTCTTTGACGGATCTTGTGTTACAAATATTGAAGAATTACAACTGACTATAGTTTACTGAGGTATATTTCCAGAAACTGCTCAGAATATGATCGTTTTTAAGGTGCGCTTTCACTTGACGATGATCTCATTCATATTTGCAGGTATTTTTGTGTTAAAACACACTTTATATGTTTTGATAGACAGTGATTTAAACAATATTTGGACAATTTCATACATGTATAACTTTAGAGATGATGTTAATAACTTTCCTTTTATCATTCTCATCTACATTTCATTTATTTAAAAAAAAATAGTTTCCAAGTTTCCTTTTGCATCATGTCCTGATAAATGGGATTGAGTCTCAGGCTCTTTGCAGAAGGACTGATGTCGCTGGCTATGTTTTTTCTATGTTATTTTTTTTGGGGGGGATAATCGATAATTTTATTCATCAAGGACGCATTAAATGGATCAAAAGTGACAGAAAGACATTTATAATGTTACAAAATATTCTATTTCTAATAAATGATGTTCTTTTGAACTTTCTATTTATCAAAGAATCCTGAGAAATCAAATGTATCAGTTTCCACAGAAATATGAACTATGTTCAACACTGATAATAATCATAAATCATAAAGTCATTAGTTTCTGCTACTTTTTTGCCTGTACTTGATTACGGTGATGTGGTGTAGCTTCTTCTCGTCTTCTCTCTTCTCGGATGCCGTTTATCATAGTGCTCTAAGACTGATATCAGATTGTAAACCTTTAACTCATCATTGCACTTTGTATAACAGTAGCTTGGCCTTCTCTCTCCATTAGGAGGAAAATGCACTGGTATCTAATTATTAATAAAGCCATTCTGAGGCTGTTGCCTTCATATCTAGGTTGTCTTATTCAACAGAAAGTGTTGGGAAATATTCCCTTCGGTCTCAAAATTGTTTTACTCTTTCTGTTCCATTTGTTAGAGCTGAACTGGGAAAAGGGCTTTTGCGTATGCAGAACCGTCTGATTGGAAACTTCTCCAAATGAAATTGAAATGACAAACTCCGGTGTCTATGGAACATTTTAAATCTATTATTCGGTCACTTGAAGAAGACTCAATGATGTGCAATTGTTTTGTTTTGTAAGTTTGTGATTGTAATTGCTGCCCATTCTTGGCCAGGACACTCTCACTGTTTAAAATCAGAGATTATCCTAGTTAAATGAAAATAAAATAAAAATAAGTGTGTGTTGATCATCCGATCCTCATATGAGAATGATTAGTCATGTGACACTGAAGACTGGAGGAATGATGCTAAACTCAGCTTAGATCACAGGAATAAATCACACTTTACTATATATTCACACAGCTGATCTACACCAGTGAGTGTGTGTGTGTGTGTGTGTGTGTGTGTACAGCTGATCTACACCAGTGAGTGTGTGTGTGTGTGTGTGTGTGTACAGCTGATCTACACTGGAGGAATATTTCACTGTTTACTGGAGTTATGAGCAGAAGAGACTCTCTCAGAAACATTAAAACATCTCACGACCCCAAACTAGCGCACACTCACATATGAATACCCACAAATGCGAGTAAGATCCCAGTCAGATTTTGGCCTTTTGTGATGTTCAGCACTAAAGTTCATCTGTGTATATTTGCGTTTATATTCCTCTACACTCAGTGCGTGTTTAATGTTTCGAGTGGATCAGCGTTGGCTTGTTGTGTAGTTTGTTCGTCAGGCATTACTCTGGGACAGAAGGTGGAGGAAATGTTAAATTAATGAGCCTCTGCCAACTCGCTGCAAATGAAACGTGTAAATACATTGATCTTTTTCTCTCTTCTTTTCTTTCTTCCTTTTTTCTTTCCCTCCCTCCCTACTTCAACCTAATGGTGTCTTGGTGTTTTTTCAGATCGCAGCGGAAGAAAAACCTGTTCGGAGTTCTCCGTCACAGCGTCTGCGTAAACACGCTCGCTCTTATCAGCCGGGCGTCTCTCCCCAGGCTACGGCAGATTTTTCATTTAGCTAAAAGCGCGGTGAGAGGTCTATGAGAATGATAATCCTGGCATGGGCCGCAGCTGGTATTTTCCTGCCGCAGATGATTAGTGGAATGTTTTCCATTCGACCTGGAGAAATTCTCTCAGTGGGAAGTTAACATCCGCTTAACTGTCTTTAGAGCTGCGGTTTCATCAGTCGCCATCTGACGCTCCTAAACACACGTGAGATGCAGAGAGAGAGAGAGAGAGAGAGAGAGAGAGAGAGAGAGACGGATGATGCTGCTGAAGGATCAAGACCTTCATGTTTAATTGAAGCGGGAGGACAGTATGAGCGTGTCCATCATCACAGTACAGTTATTATTGCTGAAAATTTAACAAAATACAGACTAACATCTGAGTGGTTTGCGTTTGTAGCTCCCCAAGATTATTGTTATATACACGAGCCTCGTCTGAAAGGCAAAGGGGGAGGTTTTGCTGTAATTTATAGTAATATCTTCAGTATTACTGCTTTATGTGTTGATGCTTCACGTAACGTTATGTAGTGTAATTGATAAATCCCGTTTAACATTTGTGTTAGCTACTGTATACAGGCCACCAGGGCACAATACAGACTCTATCAAAGAATTTGCTGATTTTCTATCAGAGTTAGTTCTGGCTGCAGATAAAGCACTAATTGTTGGTGATTTTAATATCCATGTAGACAACGAAAAAGACGTTCTAAACTCTATTGGAGTTAGGCAACACGTGTCAGGACCCACGAATCGCCATAATCATACTTTAGACCTAATATTGTCACATGGAATAAATGTTGATACCGTTGAAATTCTGCAGCAGAGCGATGACATCTCAGATCATTACCTAGTATTATGTATACTTAATTTAGCTAAGGCTGCAAAGCCGTCCCCTCACTTCATATATGGCAGAAAAATGGAGAGCAGAAACAAAACTAGAGGTCTTTCGCATCTTGTGGAAAGAGAGCATGATCGCATACAGAAAGGCCGTAAAAACTGCTAGATCTGCTTATTTCTCGACTCTCTTAGAAGAAAACAAACACAACCCTATGTATTTATTCGATACAGTGGCTAAATTAACCAACAATAAAGCTTCAACTTCTGATGTTTGTAAACAGCACAGCAGTAATGACTTTATGAACTTCTTTACATGTAAGATTGATAATATTAGAGAGAAATGTATAACCATGCAGCGTCTACTACATTATCACATCAGACGTTGTGCCCTGAGGAACAATTCCACTCATTCACTGCTATAGGAGAGGAAGAATCGTCTAAACTTGTTAAATCATCTAAATCAACAACATGTTAATATGTTAATATGTTAATATGCGATAAAAGATTAATGCTGTATCGCATTAAAAATTAACATACCACTAAACTTAACCGATTAACAACAGTTAACAAAAGCAAATGTGAGATAAAAATGCATTTGCTGAAAAGACCAGGCCATTTTACCTCATTTTTACATGTCAGAAGCCACACATATGGATGTGATAATAATGATCAGATGTAATAGTTAAATATGATATATTTTGAGTCATAACAGTATTGTGCTTGAAACCGCACAAAAAGAAGTCTTTATTAATGGATAATCTGCCCCGTTTCATAATTTGTGTGAAAAGTAATAAAAGTTGTTGGTGTTTTGCTGCCACTGGTGTTTAGTCCAGCTGGAAACGGCAGTGAATTGTATGAATATTAGGCACATTTTTAAGCGGTCAGATTCATTCTGTAAACCTCTGTGCCATTCTCTTGTGCATATAACATAAATAAAAATCATTTAAAGTACACTCGATATACACACATAATGGGTAGTGCACAAAATTCCAAAATTGTGTGTTTGCAAGGAAAAAAAACACAAGAGTTAAAAAATTTAGTTGGAGAGGTAGGCATGAAAATCTATTGTGTGAGGTATAAAGGCATATAGTAAAATGTCTACGGGCTGATACAGGCTCTCTCTCTCTCTCTCTCTCTCTCTCTCTCTCTCTCTCTCTCGTGGGCAGGTGTGTGATTCCTTCAGTTGGAATTAAGCGGTGAATCTGACAGCAGGTTTATCTGTCGTGTTCGACAGGTTTAAACATTCATTAAGGGTTCGGCTTAATTCTCCAGAGGAGGTGTAAAATCTCCGGAGCAGGTGTAGCCTGTGAATTTACCATCCCGGTGGATCTGCTCGCGATTATTTCAGCTCGGCTTTGCCTGACAGAAATTGAATAAAACGCTGTTTCCTCCACCTTCCTTTTCACCGCCGTAGACAAATATCAGCAGACGCGTTCAGAGCGATTCAGATTATCAGGATCCACGTCACGCACATTCAACTCAATATGGGTTCATCAAGAAAAATGAAAGCTTTGCAGAAAAAAAACCTGTTATTTCTCACCTGCATATAATTTCCCTGTCGTTGTTTTCATGTCATACAATCATCAGTGCGCTGCCAGTATGAATATACAGAAGTGGGAGTGAGATATACAGTGAAAAATGGCTTAAATGTGACATGAGGGTTAACATAAAGCTAGTGTGCGTATTCACAGTAAAAGTTCTTTGTGAGATATATATCTGATTACACAGGCTTCACTGAGCGCTGCTGGAGTGCAGTCATCCGTCGATAAGAGATCCCAATGAGAAAGAGTCAGTCACTTATGAATGACTGTGGGGCGTGCGAGCATTCAGCACATCTCTTTCTCTCTGTAGCCTGAGGTCAGAGAGCAGAGCACCATATGCACTCGCACAATGAACCCAAGCCCTGTTTGTCCTGAAGAGGGAAGACTCATCTGTGTTTGTGTGTGTGAGGCAGACGGGATCACTAGCACATACATCTGCTTTGTGGAGAAGTGAACTCAAAGTAACTATAACTAAACTACTAAACACTCTAACTTTTCCCAGCTACTTTTTCCAACAAGTATCGTCCTAGAGTCACAAAACATCCCGTTATATTGCATTGTGTCTGTGGCCAAATGAGACGAGCGGATAATCACAGCCGCTCTCCTAAACGCTCTCTCGGATTCATTTTAGTCAACGACTCTTTTGGGTGTTTGCATGTAATTAAACGTATCAACAATTCAATCAAGCATTTTTTTTATGAAATATTTAGCTAAATGCTGCTGTGCATTACAAAGCCAGTTATATAAATTAATGTTTGTTAGATTAGTTGAATTTAGTTTTCATACTGCCAACCTAATTTAGATCCTCATTGTGCAGTAAAAGCAAAATGTGTGTGTGTGTGTGTGTGTGTGTCTTATTCAGATATCTTTATTCTTTATTTTACTATCTGTACTGTTATTGTCTCTGTGTACTGGAAACTGAAACAAAAATACCTGGCAACAAAGCTCTTTCTGATCCTGAAAATATATGTTGTAAAAAAAAGATATGATGTTTTTTTGATATTACATGTATTTGTTAGTGCTACTGAAAGTTATTTGTAATGTAATGTTTTAATATTGTGTGCACCTGCCCGGGGACTGCAGATGGAAACTAGCATTAGCTAATTCTGGTACAAAACATCTTTTCGTAAGATTAATGTATTTTGTACATTGTCCCTGACAAATAAACGAATTAAATAAAAATAAATACTACTATATAAATTTTGTGAATTTTTTTACTACATAATATGAGATGATTCAAAAATATAGTGTCCTCTTTAAAAGCTTCAGTGTAGTTATCTACAGTCATCTACATTTACTAGTAGCTCATATACGAGTTAAATACATTTAAAGCAGTGCTGTTACTGTAAACTAAATTATAAACGCAACACTTTTGTTTTTGCCCCCTTTTTTCATGAGCTGAACTCAAAGAGCTAAGACTTTTTCTATGTACACAAAAGGCCTATTTCTCTCAAATATTGTTCACTAATCTGTTTAAATCTGTGTTAGTGAGCACTTCTCCTTTGCTGAGATAATCCATCCACCACATCAAGATGCTGATTAGACAGCAGGATTATTGCACAGGTGTGCCTTAGGCTGGACACAATAAAAGGCCACTCGAAAATGTGCAGTTTTACTGTATTGGGGGGACTGGGGGGGGGGGGGGGGGGGTCCAGGGGGGTCCGAAAACCAGTCAGTATCTGGTGCGACCTCCATTTGCCTCCCGCAGTGCAGCACATCTCCTTCACACAGAGTTAATCAGGTGTTGATTGTGGCCTGTGGTTGGTCCACTCCTCTTCAATGGCTGTGAAGTTGCTGGATATTGGCAGGAACTGGAACACGCTGTCGTATACGCCGATCCAGAGCATCCCAAACATGCTCAAAGGGTGACATGTCCGGGGAACTGGGATGTTTTCAGCTTCCAGGAATTGTGTACAGATCCAACATGGGGCCGTGCATTATCACGCTGAACATGAGGTGATGGTCGTGATGGCCTCAGGATCTCGTCACGGTATCTCTGTGCATTCAAAAGGCCATCAATAAAATGCACCTGTGTTCGCCTGCCCATACCATAACCCCACCGCCACAGTGGGCCACTCAATCCACACCATTGACATTAATATTAGAAAGGAAACATAAAACAGCACATAAAATGTAAAAATATTTAAAATATAAACTCCAGGAAAGTTGTCAGTCCAGTAAGCAAATCCATTCAAACAATCAGTCCAAACCAAATCATCCAAACACCCATCGCTGAATGGCCAGAAGATACACAAACTGCTGGATAACGCAAACCAGCGTCTCACACGAGGACTGCAAGCGAGGTTGCGGTGAGTCGTGCGTAACTCAGGTCAGAACATGGACTGTGTAAACTCATATTCGCTCTGGCTTGTTTATCTGCAGGTCTAGACTGAGAGGAGACCGGAGATAATGATATATCTGACAGATATAAACCACACGCTTCTTCTGAGCTCATCTCATTACCACAAAAATAAATACTGGGAACTCTAGTTGTTTGTCCAATTTGGGATTTTTTTTAATGCACAATAATAATTTAGTAGAATAATGAACATTAAAAGGAATAATGCATCATCTGGTGACCATTTACTCTCTCTAAACCTGTGTGCGTTTCTTTCTCCTGCAGAACACCACTGAAGTTTAGCAGAATGGTGTTTTCTCCATAAAATGAACGATTAAGCTCCAAAACAAGCCAAACGTATCATAACATCTGTCCATATGACTGCTCTGAAGTCGTGTGATGTTTTGTGAGAGGAACAGAAGACACAAATGTGTGTTGTTGTTCACTGAAAAATATTTCATTTGTCTAAAGAGCTCTAAATGTGATTTTCTCTTCACATAAAGATATCCTACAGCTTCAAAGACAAACTCATATTGACTACTGTTATGATTTCATTATGGTTATGGTTATGGTTAAGCTTTACACATTATTGTACTGAACTTTTCAATAAAAACATTTCTAAAAGGGTTTGAAATGACATTAGGTTGAGTAAACGATGACAGAACACACATCCTTTATTTCAAGGATCTGTCAACGAGACGGAATAACGCGGAGTGACCTGTAGGGACGGGATCTGCGCTGTTAAAGTTGGAGTATTTTACAGCGAGATTAGTTTTCATCTTTCTCTCTTTTCCTCACCTACCAGGCAGATGAAATTTCTCCCAGGACCTGCCAGATCTTCACACGCTTCCGCTCGACTCTCCAAATCACTCCGGATTATTCCGAGAGCTAATACCTGTACAGGCCCAAATCCTGAAGGATGGGATTTACTGAACACAAGCAGCACTAATAATGTGACACATTAATCACGAGCGCTGTTAACTTCCATCAGCCAGAGAGAGAATATATGTGTCTTTAAGCTTACAACAGAAACCTGCTGAACGACAATGACAGAGTGGAAGAAGAGGAGGAGAAGCACACACACTCTCTCACACACACACACACACACACACTCACACATATTCACTGTCACACACACACACACACACACACACACACACACACACACACACACACACACACACACACACACACACACACACACACACACACACACACACACACACACACACACACACACACACACACACACACACACACAGAGACACACACACACACTGTTCCCCGAATTAGTAAATATAAAACCATTCAACTGTAAAAAATGTATTGATGTCCAACAAATAAAATATAATACAGATGAACAATTGATAAAGCTTGGCTGCTGAATATTCAATCCCTTTCCCCAAAAGCGCTTATTGTTAATGATATCATTACAGATAATAATCTAGATGTGCTGTGTTTGACAGAAACCTGGCTAAAACCTGATGACTACATTACCTTAAATGAGTCCACCCCCCAAGATTACTGTTATAAACATGAGCCGCGTCTGAAAGGTAAAGGGGGAGGAGTTGCTGTAATTTATAATAATATCTTCAGTATTACTCAGAAGTCTAGTTTCAAATATAATTCCTTTGAAGTTTTGGTGCTATATGTAATGCTATGTAGTGTACATGATAAAACCCGTTTAACATTTGTGTTAGCTACTGTATACAGGCCACCAGGGCATAATACAGCCTTTATCAAAGAATTTGCTGATTTTCTATCAGAGTAAGTTCTGGCCGTAGATAAAGTACTAATTCTTGGTGATTTAAATATCCATGTAGACAACGAAAAAGACGCATTGGGATTAGCATTTAAAGACATTCTAAACTCTATTGGAGTTAGGCAACACGTGTCAGGAGCCACTCATCGCCATAATCATACTTTAGACCTAATATTGTCACATGGAATAAATGTTGCAAAGCCGCTCCCTCATTTAAAAAATGGCAGGACAATCACTGCCGCTACTTAAGATTGCTTTTTAAATAATCTTCCTCATCAGTATCATCTGCTCAGCATCCCAGATAGCTTAGAAGAACTCGATGTTGCAACAGAAACTATTGACTCTCTCTTATCCAGTACTTTAGACATAGTTGCTCCTCTGCGCTTAAAGAAGATTAAAGAAAATAGTCCAACGCTGTGGTACAACAAGCACACACTCACACACACACACACACACACACACACACACACACACACACACACACACACACACACACACACACACACACACACACACACACACACACACACACACACACACACACACACACACACACAATGTTTGTTTTTGTGAAATGCGAGGACATTCCATAAGCGTAATGGTTTTTATACCGTACAAACCGTATTTTCTATCCCCTTACACTGCCCCTGCCCCTAAACCTACCCATCACACACACACACACACACACACACACACACACACACACACACACACACACACACACACACACTCACACTCGCACTCGCACACGCACACGCACACACACACACACACACACACACACACACACACACACACACACACACACACACTCACACACACACACACACTGCCCCTGCCCCTACACCTACCCATCACAGGAGACTGTGCAGTTCACTTTCTGTGAAAAAAAACCTTGTTCTGTGATTTATAAGCATTTTGAAAAGTGAGGACATGGGGAACGTCCTCATATTTCACCCTCTTTTTGTAATACCTATGTCATACCCATGTCATTATACACATTTGTGTCCTGATATTTCACAAAAACATGCCCCCACACACACACACACACACACACACTCTGGCCCTTAAAACACCAGCCAGAAAAATGGAGCGCAGAAACAAAACTAGAGGTCTTTCGTAATTCGTGGAAAGAGCACATGATCGCATACAGAAACATACCTGTCAAGTATCCCGTTTTGGCCGGGAAAGTCCCGTATTTTACCCTTCTTTCCCGCCGTCCTCCCGTATTATTATTTTCCTGTAAATCTCCCGTATTTTAACCTGCGTTATTAAAAAACAATAATACCGGAGTAAAAAAACAAAAACATTTCCAATCTGAGCTCTGTAACTAGCCTCGCGATAACTGCCATCTGCAGTAGCCTACAGTATAGGTGTCAGTTGTCGCGAGGTTAGTGTGTGAGGTCAGATGACGAGTGACAACGCAGGAAAAAAAAAAACAGAGACGGATGATGGACGTAACGATAGAGACGGATTAAGGCACTCCTGCCAAAAAAAAAAAAGACCCTTGTGTAAATACTGTGATCAATGGGACAGCGAATTTAATTATAAAATGTAAGTTTTGCTTACACTTGGCTACAACCATTCAGGCCAGCTATCCGGCCTCTCTGTGTACGAGCGTTACAAACACATTATCAAGGCACGAAATAGCTACATATGCTCCCAAAATGTATTTTCTGCAACCTCAAAATTCATACCGCACAAATCGACCGATGTTATAGTTAGATATGACAGCGCTACTGCAGCACGCATCGCCGCAGACGATCAGCTGAATATCTCTTCAGCAAACTGACGCAAATTAAAGTAAAAGTTGCAGACGCTCAATACACAATCATCATCATTATTAAAGGTAAAGAAACTAATTGATCAGTTCTTATGCCACTCTCTCTCTCATTTTGCGGTCCTTGAATTAACTGTTGATCAATAAAATGTTGGTGATGTGAACTCATATACGTGATGATGAGAACAGGCATATAGCGTGGGAATTGAAGATTGGATTTATATCCGTTTTGTGGAGACACATTTATGTGGCCAAGTGTAAATGGAATGGTTATAAATCAGATAAATATCTGATCTGTAAAAACACATGAAGTGGACCAGCCTAATAGGCCCAGCAAGATCACTCTTTGGGAAGCTTGAAATATAGGAAGAAAAATATAGATATTGAATTGGGGAGGGGGTTACATGAATGTATCCCTGAACAAAACTGACTGTCTTCAGAATAGTTTCTATGGCATTTTACAGCGGTACCCAAATAAACGCTTGTTTTCCATAAGCACCATCTACTGTCAGAGAGTGAATTAGCATTTTTATTCAGTCCATCTGTTTTTGTTTTGTGCAGGTGTGTCTTATGATACAATTTCACAAAGCTAAAGTCAGAGCATTCTGTATTTACTCTAAGTCTTGAAATTATGCAATAATTTAAATAAAAAACAACTGCTCATGCTACATATGTGTATCTTTGTTTGGATTGTAATTAAAATGCAGTGGTTGCCTCACATTTCAAATGGCAATTTTTTTTAAGGTCAGTTTGGCCTGTTATAGAGCAAATAAACAACAAATACATTTGCTTAAATAAAGAAAAAAAAACGACAGATGGTCTCGGAAATAAAAAAAAACTCTGAATCGGCCATGAAAAATCTATCGGTAGATCTTGCCTTTCATCAAGGCTGAGGCCAGGGATCTTTGGCTTGAAAAGGTTGGTGACCACTGCACTACAGTATCACATCAGACAGAGCATTGTAGTGTCACTGAGGAAAAATGACACTCCTTCACTGCTATAGGAGAAAACACAGACACACACACACACACACACACACACAGTCGTTCGCTCTCTTTAACCCTGCGTAATAAAACCTTTTAAGAATTCAGGGGAAAATGACCTTTTCTAATGACTGTTTTTTATTCATGAATAGTGTGTGCTGAGCTGATGAATGTGCTTAAAGTGTGTAATTTAGAGACACATATTTATCTTTCTGAACTTCAGAAGAAGTTAAGAAGTGAATAAAGGTAATTGATGAAAGGAAGAAAAATGGAGGGATGGAAGCTGAACTGAAGATCAGCAGAATGATCATCTCTAGAGAAACTAATGATCCTTCAGGAATGCACCTGAAAAACACATTCAACCCCATTCACTGAGCCAAAATCTCAGCTTTTTGTGTATAATTTATATTATTAAAAATGCACAAAATTGTGAGACCAGTAATTCAGGGTTTCTCAACCCTGGTCCTCGAGGCCCACAGTCCTGCAGATCAAACTCTCCTGCCTGTAATCCTGAAGATGAGCTGGTCCAGGTGTGTTTGATTAGGGGTTGGAGCTAAACTCTGCAGGACCTCGAGGACCAGGGTTGGGAACCCCTGCTGTAACTGACCTGATATATTTTGTTTTGGTGGATAAAATCACTATAAATATGGTATTCCCAGATAAACGAAACACTCTTACGCATACAGTATGAATTCTCCGACAGGAAGTTCCAGAGGAATCTTGGGAAGACTGTCACATAACTAAAGTAAACTTTCAGAGCTTATGTCATATGTCTATTTTAATTCATATCGACGGCTCGGAAGAGAGACGCCCGAAGTTCTCAGAGAGAGAGACACACAATGTATAAATGGAGATTAATTCCGATTTTTGCTTGCTCAGTACTTACAAAACTAAAGCAATTTATATTCCTTCTCTTAACGATCCCTTTTCTCTGATTGCAGCAGTGTAATCTAATTGTAATTATGATAGCATCAGATTAATGCAGACGCTAACGTGATTGGAGTTACTCATTGCATTAGAAACTAATTTTTGATTAATGATGAAAGGGGCTGTGGAGAACGAGAAATGTTCGTGTTTTTTTATCTGTGACTGAAAGCGTCTGTTTCCTGCCTGCAGCACAGAGGGGCAGATATCAGAGACGAGGGGGCGGGGCAATCAATTACACACACACATACACACACACACACACACACACACAGAGATTGCGGTCCCTCCATTGACAGCTACGCAACTACCACATTGGCGCTTCGAAAAGTTCATAAAGAGATTGTAAAACGAATCCATATGAACTGGAAGTGCTTAAGCCCTAATTTCTGAAGAGACGAACGCTTTATATGATAAACATTTATTTTAGGCTTTTATTCACACATAAACATTTATCAACTCGCTTATCAGTTGAGGTAAACGGAAGCTCAAGTTTGTTCGTTTGACCTGCGAGAACCAATTAGGTTCATTCTCAGGTTAGGCAGGAAATTGATAAACATATGGATACTTTTAAATATTAAACTAAAAACGTGAGTAGGAGGCGGCAAGTCCCTGTCTTAAGGACGGAGTCACTGTAATGAAATAATAAAGCAAGTGGCTGTATTTATGAATCATTGACTCTCCCGATTCAAAGCCGTAGATTCGCTCAGTAATGAGACGCCGCTGTGTAGCTTGAAGATGCACAGCAGTTCTGCTCTGGCATTGAAACTATAATTTCATTTCAAAATAGCAAACAATACTGACGATACTGTGTTTAAAATGAACATCACTTAATATTACCTTTTCTTTTTTTTTTGAACTGCTGTATAAAATAAATGTCACATTTGAAATTGTGTGGATATTCGGGAAAAAGTGCATTCTTGCTCATATAATATATTATCAACAATAAACAAGAACTCATTAATACAGGGAATGTTTTTGTATGGAAGAGAGTCTAAAATTGATGATTTAAATCTTGAGTCTATATTTGTTCTTCACGCTAGTAAATGCTAAAACCCCACGTTTAGACACATTGTGGAGAACAGCAGGAATAGCGTGATTTGCTAAGGCAGCATAATCTGAACACAAATATGATCGCAGGTTAGTGAGATAATTTGATTGGATGTCATGTATTTGACCTTTTACGACATTGCCATTTTCCTGTTTTTACATTAGAGGCGGCATTTTGCCCATCAGAAACACATGCTCGGATTTAATGTTACTTTAAGGTATAAGGCTCCACTCCGTTATGGCAATCAGGGAAAGTTTGTGTAGAAAACTCATGCTTGGTGTGAAATGGCTTTTAAAGTCATGCATTTTTATGTCCAGTTCTGTGATGTTTGTCCAGTTATGTGATGTTTGTCTTGGGTACGAGTGCGTTTTCATGGAAATGTCATGTTGAGGTGCAGGTGATGCTGTGGATGTTGTATTAGCTCATGTTACTTGTATTTTAAGGATTATTTTTGGCTGAAGTTTCCCTTATCTCATGAACACATGCTTCGCTGTCAGTCTCACCTGACCCATTTCTCCATGACGACTCGTTACCGTGACATTCAATCACTTAATAACATTTACATTTCACCTCAAGCTATAAATATTAACTCTGTCTTTTATAAGCAGACTAATAGCATTCGTCTCAAGCTATAGACGTGTAAAGATGCCCCTGGTGCTGTTTGAGATCCACCTGATCTGATGTTCTGAGACCAGCCTAAACCTGAGCCGGTTTCTACACACACTAAACATGAACAGAACCACACGAACCAGCTCAGAGCGGCAGGAGAGGGTGTTTTCTGCTGAAAGCACACAAACACATTTACATCAGAAGTTTCTCTGGTGTTTCATACAGACTTCTGAACAATCGCTGTTTTAAACAGCAAATTTGCTTTTAGTTAAGAGTTTCCAGCTGATTTTCTTAATCAGTGATCAATTAACAATTACCCTCGCACACCTGCAGGTGAAGGACGGGTGCAAAGAACCAAACAGAGTCAGATATCGCATACCTTACAAATGTATCAAAAAAAGCTTTGTTTGCAGCGTTTCTGTCCCATAACCTTCACCAGGCACAGGGCTCCGAACCGGTTCAAAGAACGAAAACGAAAACCGGAAACGAACGAAATTTTAAGAGGAACAAAAACGAAATCAAAATCAATTTGAATCGTTCTGAACAGAAACGTTAATTTGAAATGACCATTAACCGGTTAATAACGTTATTTTATCGTTCTCTTTAATATTTTTATTTGGCAGTGACCAATCATGAATTGAGTAGTACAGCATGTGACGTTGACGGATCAAGCGTGAGTGAAATGCCCGCGCACCGTCATCTATGAATCTACCGTCAGTGTAGAGCGCACATTTTCATGCCTCAAGTACATTTCTTTTCCCGCTGAGGTCTACAATGAAAGCGCATGTATTGGAGGACATTCTTTTCGTACGTTTAAATAAGCAGTACGGACTTTAAGCTAGAATAGACTGATTTAGGCTAGTTTGTGGATTCCGTTTAAGCCTATCCAAGTAGGCTATAGCATCTATCAAACATTTTTCCTATAGTCTTTCAGATTGCCAATACAGGTCAATGTTTTCTATAGACGGTTGATGCTTCGTATTAAATGGTATGTTATATTGCATTAAATGATCAAGCTTTATTAGCTGACTGAATTTGATTACGGGATGCAAGGACGTGTTGTGCAGTGTTTGCTTTGAAATTACCAGTTGACGGTGCATTAATGGTTATCCAGTTTATTTATTCTTTATTTATACATTTTTTTAAACAAGTCGTGTTGAAAAAAAAGTTATGTAACGTTACAAAGAATGTTATCACTCTTCTGAAAAGAATTAGGCATAAGAGGGCCACTTTCGATTGTCTAACGCTCCAAAACAGGTCCGCTGTTTATGCTTTGTAATTAATGCATGTATTTCTGTTGTGGTTTTAAAAATGTTATGAAATAAATATTCAAGTTTAATTACCATGCGTTATATTATTATTGAGTGAAAATAAGTCTATTTATACATATTTGTTTAAAGTATAGGCTAAATTAAAATAACGTTATTAACCGGTATTTTTTCAAATCAAACCGTTTTCGGAACAGTAATGTTTATTGAGGAACGCAAAAACGGAAACGCTATAATATCGATTCTGCTCGGAGTGAACCGATTGATATTTTTTTCCATTTTTAAGCCCTGACCAGGCATATACACTATACACATATACACACTTAATCAGTAATGAACTGCAAAGTGACTGAAAAACTGAACCTAACTGCATGAACTTCAATATGATCTCAATATGAAGGGGCAACACAGGATCATTATAGTGTTAGTCTAATTCTTTTGCAACAAAAACAGTCAAAATGGCAATGACTAAACATCACTGACGTGTACATGTGGACAGTCGAATAATGTTTTGGGGTTTTTGTTACAATAAATGTTCTCTCTGGACAAGGAATGAAGTTTTGAGTTTGGAAAGTGACGGCATGCTTCATAGTACAACTACTACTACTACTAATAATAATAGAATAAATAATTGATTCTCATGATATCAGCCCTAAACTCTTACAGTATGTCAATTATTGACTAATTTGCTGCTACTATTATTTTTAAGAGTTGACATTTAAGTGAAATATAACAGTGATTGTGAAATGTGTTGTGGTGACTCTGAGAGTCTCGAGTGTTTAATGTTCACCTGCTGATATTGAACTATTACAGCAGAATCGCAGTCAAACACACATCACTGCGCCTCCACTGAGACACACACACACACACACAAGAGAGGGAAATTATTTATAGTGCCAGGGAAGAAAAAAACACACACACTTACACATATTAATGCATTTCAAAGGGAATTTTCACGTTTTGATCTCCAGGCGAAACTAGTAAACACACCGCAACGTGCATTAACCGCTACACGACTGCATATGGAAGAGAAACTCTAAATATATCAGTGGAAATTTATGCGGAATGACTGAGTTGAACAATCTGTTATTTGGTTTGATTTAGCATGCCTGATGGGGCGCTTCCCACAGTAACCTGATTTCCAGGTCTCCCTGGACTCCTTTAACCGCAGCTTACTGTGAGTTACTGCGCTCACATCAGGCCAGAGACTTCATTCCCGGCAGCTTATAGAGCAATGGTAACCGCTGCAACCTGACCGACCGCACACACACACACACTGGACATACTGGAGGAAATCCACACTGCACATGGCCGATCCGATTCTGTGTGTGTCGCTACTGAATATACCAATGAAAAACTGAGCAATCTCAACGGAAACATGTCCAGAACTGGAAATCAAAAGAAAGAATTCACCAATTATATTAACAAAAATTATATACAAAAATTATTTTGAGGGAAATCCCTGTTATTCTCAGAGGTGATTCTGTACTGTATCACTCAAAGGGAAAGGGAAAATGTACATTTTTGTCATAAAAATAATGTCATGATGCAAGATGCAAAAAAACCTTAATGGTGTTAAAATAGCCGTAATTGTGCAAATGATTTCTTTATAGATGTTTGATTGAAATGCCCTGGACCTGACGTTCTGTGTTCAGAGGTGCTTTCACTTACAGCCGCTTCAGATTGTTCTGTTAAACTTCCCCGTGCTTCAGGATATTATTGCATTTTAAAGGGCCCTTCAACACACACACACACACACACACACACACACACACACACACACACACACACACACACACACACACACACACACACACACACACACACACACACACACACACACACACACACACACACACACACACACACACACACACACACACACACACACACACACACACACACACACACCTCCATCTGTGCATATATTTCTTAAACACACTCAGTTCATCCATGCGAGAGAACTCTTGGGCCTGCTGCCTCTCTCTCTCTGTGTGTGTGTTTGACACCTGTATGCCTGCTGGCACACACACACACACACACACACACACACACACACACACACACACACACACACACACACACACACACTCATCATGAGAATCCACTTCTGCAGGACTGAAATAAATCAGCTTGCGGTGTGTATTTTATTTGCGCTTGGCAGATGACGGGTCATGTGTGGTCAGCGCAGTGGTCAGTCTCTCAGCAACCCTGCGACCCGTTCACGGGGGCGGGACGATGGCTGTTCAAACGAACCGCGAGCCGTGATTGGCCAATCGGCTCGGAGCTGTCAGAAACGTCCCCATAGAGAACTCAAGCAGCACGAGAGAGAGAGAGAAAAATCAATTTCCCCGTCTCTCATGCCCCGCCGGCTGCCACAGTCTCTCGGCCGGCCAGCGGTCAGAGGCTTGGGCTCCAGAGGTAGAGGGGTGACCAACTCCATCAGGAGCGGCCCGGCGTGTGCTGTGTGTTCAGGTCCACCACGGGTCTCCGGAGCCCCAACCTGCTCCGCCACACCGCCGCCGGAATAAACCTATCTATCTCTTTCAGCCGGACCCCTCCTCCCCGGACCGCAGGGACACACCGCAGCCGGGAAGTTGTTACGAGACAGAGAGGAAGAGAGCGGGGAAAAAGTGGCTGAATTCAGGGCTGTAAATGATGAATTACTTTTCATCAAGACACAGGAAACACAGAGCGGCGAGCAGCGCCTCTGACCCGACGCCTCACAGCAGCCAATATCTTCATTCAAGAAGACAAGCATGAAATTACACAGAAAATGGGATTGTCATCAACCGGGCCCTTCAAATCAGAGTATCCAGTCATTACTGCTCATAGCCACATCATAGCCGTATGAGGGGGTGGCGGCGTGTGTGTGTGTGTGTGTGGGTTACAGGAGCGCTTTCAACTAAACCAATGCTCTTCACCACAACTGAGACACTTAGAGCACAAAACTGTCCACAGAAGCGAGTTTAACCAGCCCAACTTTTAAAATGCCCTACATTTTCTTTAAAAAGTCAGAATACGGTTTACAATCCTAAAGCGTACGTGTGTTTTTACACATTTGACCCGGTACTCTGAACGCTCAGCACGCATTGAATTATTTTGCACTAATTAGTTGAAGACGCAAGGAGACTGTAGTTTAAACAGGTATAAACACAATTACCTTTTTATTTCTTGTTCTGTGGCGGAAACAAGCTTCCATATTATCACTTATAACTTAATATCACATAAGAAATCACAATAAATCAAGCTCTAGGCCTGCAGACGCTTCTACACACATTAGTGAGAGAATGGGCCGCTCTCAGGAGCGTGTGTGTGTGTGTGTGTTTTTCGCTTCTACACACATTAGTGAGAGAATGGGCCGCTCTCAGGAGGGTGTGTGTGTGTGTGTGTGTGTGTGTGTGTTTTTTTCGCTTCTACACACATTAGTGAGAGAATGGGCCGCTCTCAGGAGCGTGTGTGTGTGTGTGTGTGTGTGTGTGTGTGTGTTTTTCGCTTCTACACACATTAGTGAGAGAATGGGCCGCTCTCAGGAGCTCAGAGAACTCAAGTGTGGGGCCGTGATCGGTGGACACCTGTGCAATAAGGCCAAATATTACACTAAATATTCCACGCTCAACTGTTAGTGGGATTATAACAAAGTGGAAGCCATTGGGAATAACAGCAACTCAGCCACAGAGAGCGGGGTCAGCGCATGCTGAGGGTCACAGAAGTGGCCAACTTTCTGCAGAGTCAAGAGCTCCAGACCTCCAAACTTCTGTGGCCTTCAGATGAGCTCAAGAACAGTGTGTAGAGCTTCATGGAATGGGTTTCCATGGCCGAGCAGCTCATCCAAGACTTACATCACCAAGTGCAATGCAAAGCGTGGGATGCAGTGGGGTAAAGTGCGCCGCCTCTGGACTCTAGAGCAGTGGAGACGTGTTCTCTGAGTGACCAATCACGCTTCTCTGTCTGACGATCCCATGGGCGAGTCTGGGTTTGGCGTTGACTTGCCTGACTGCATTGTACCATGTGTAAGGTTTGGGGATTATGGGGTGAGGTTGTTTTTCAGGGGTTAGTTCCAGTGAAAGGAACTCTTAATGATTCACCAAGACATTTTGGACAATTTCATGCTCCCAACTTTGTGGGCCCAGTTTGGGGACGGCCCCTTCCTGTCCCAGCATGACTGCTCCAGTGCTCAAAGCGTCTCCATAAAGACATGGATGAGGAGTTTGGTGGAGGAACTGGAGTCCTGACCTCAACCCGACAGAAAACCTTTGGGATGAATTAGAGCGGAGACTGAGAGCCAGGCCTTCTCGTCCAACATCACTAATGAAGAATCCCCATAAACACACTCCTAAACCTTGAGGAAAGAAGAGCTGAAGCTGTTAGAGCTGCAAAGGGTGGCCGACTCCATATTAAACCCTACGGGTGAAGAATGGGATGGCATTAAAGCTCAACACGTTTGCTGATATAGTGTGTGTGGCTTATGAGAAATAATGCAGAGGTCAAGGATGAAACTTTCGAGTGCATGTGTGTTGAGTGTCTGGGTTTGCACACACTATCAAATGGAGTATATTTTGAAAGGTTGTACGAATATGACTGAAGTATACATTAGGCTTTGGCTGTAGTCGTGATAATTAGTTGTAAATAAACACAACAGTACTATAGTGAGCTGAAAAAGGCCGATGGTCAACAGTCTGAAAACTCCTGTCCACAGCAAGTGAACACACTGAGCTCAGACCGTCTCATGCCAGCAGAACCAGCGTGAGCCACTTAGAACCTGCTGTGTGAATGTCAAGTGCTCTGGATTCGCTCGATTTGCACGTCATTTTAAATATATTCATCCGCTACAGGTCATAATAAATGCTACTGTCACACAAATACAGTGAAATGCAGTTTGTGGACAGAAGAACATTCCTACGGCTGTCACATCTAGAACAAACTGAGTCACATGATCACACACACACACACATTGTCGACTAGTTGGTGTAATTAAAACATACCAGCTGACTTCATATGCAAATGATGCTAAGTATGTGCGTGTCTGTGTGTTCATGCAGTTGTAAGTGTTTGTGTGTCTGTCCATTACAGCAGATTTGTGTTCTCATCACAAACACTGTTCGCCACTCGTTGACATTATGGAATCTGATTCCGTACAAGCAGATGCAGCCGAGCTTGTTTACAGAACACAGACACCAAGACACAACATCTAATGAGCAATCAGACGATAATTAGCAAACAAAAGCAAAGCGATCAGGAGTGAGGTGTGTGAATACTAATCAGACAGGAGTGAGAACGCTGATCTCCCGGAGACGAACTGGAGAATAGGGTCGGTGTGCGGCTCACTCACAGCCCAAAGATGAGCTCATCAGATCTTTACTGTACAACAACACTGAGGCATCTGGACCAAAAGTCTTAAAGGTCATCTCCATTTCTTCTTCAAGACTGGTCATGACTTAGAAAGGTAGACCAGTATCATTTGAATTTGAAAAGTAAGACTGATTACCCATTGGTTAACTGCTGGCTTGTCAAACTAGTTCTTAAAAGAATAGTAAAAAAAAAAAAAAAAAAAAAACGTTGTCATTACAAACCTGTATGCGTTTCTTTCTTCTCTTAAACACACATTTTTTAAAGAAGGTTGGTAACCAGACAGTTGATGGTAGCCATTGACTTACATAGTAGAAAAAAATACCATGGCTACCGTCAACTGTCGGGTTACCAACCTTCTTCAAAATATCATCTTTTGTGGCCAAGTTTATACACTGACCCCAGATCTGAATCTGCTGCTTTACTAGATTCAGCAGACCGACGCTTTTGATTTGCTGGTCATCCACACTGCTCTATACAGCGTTCACTTCAATGAAGGGGGCGGGGCCTTTCTCATCGGGACACGCCCCCTCTGGGACTTTTTAGTTTAAGGCCCTTTCACATGACTCTTTACAGGTTTTAACGCACATGAAGCGATGCAGTAACGGCACAGACTGCAGTGAAAACATGCATTTGAGCTTAAAACAATAACGGCACAGTGCTTTCTTATACACTGCAGATAGAACACATTTCTCATTGTATGTGAAAAAAACTTTTCAATTTGGTAATTTAGTTACAAATCTGAGATGCCATTGCAAAAATAAGGATTGAAACCCTTAGATCTTAAAGGGTTAGTTCACCCAAAAATGAAAATAATGTGATTTATTCCTCCCCCTCATGCCGTTCCACACCCGTAAAACCTCCGTTCATCTTCAGACACTAATGAAGATATTTGTGTTAAATCTGAAGGCTCAGTGAGGCCTGCATAGAGAGCAAAGCTATTTACACTCTCAAGATCCATTAATGTACTAAAAACATATTTAAATCAGTCCATGTGAGTACAGTGGTTCAATATTAATATTATGAAGCCACGATCATATTTTTGGTGCGCCAAAAAAAACTAAATAACGACTTGTATAGTGATAACCGATTTCAAAACACTGCTTCACGAAGCTTCGGAGCGTATCGAATCAGAGAGTCGATTCATGATTCGGATCGTGTGTCAAACCGCCAAACTGCTGAAATCATGTGACTTTGGCACTCTGAACCACTGAATCGACTCACTGTTTCGATACGCTCCGAAGCTTCATGAAGCAGTGTTTTGAAATCGGTTATCACTATATAAGTCGTTATTTAGTTTTTTTGGCGCACCAAAAGTATTCTCGTCGCTAATTAAACCACTGTACTCACATGGACTGATTTAAATATGTTTTTAGTACATTAATGGATCTTGTGAGTGTAAATAGCTTTACTCTCTATGCAGGCGTCACTGAGCCTTCAGATTTAACACAAATATCTTCATTTGTGTTCTGAAGATGAGGTCTTACGGGTGTGGTCTTATAGATTAGAGGTCTTATAAATTACATTATTTTCATTTTTGGGTGAACTAACCCTTTAAACCCAAACTCTAAAAAACTAAAACTCAACTAAACTTTACTTATCTAAAATTACCATGAAAACTGAAAATATAAAAATAAAACCTAAATCAGAAATATTAAGCAAAAAAATAAAATAAAAATATTAATAATAATAAAATAACACTTCTTTCATTCTAGACTTGAACCAAAAATCCTTTGACAGAATGAATCTCGTCCTCTTCATTCACGTCATCATGAATAATTCACATCTCCCTCATTTCTCCTCCGCTGCGGCGCTGGACAAAGACGCATATTCTGTCCATCAGACGCATCGTTTAAACGCCCGTCAGGACACAGGAACATGCTGATTGCTCCCTCTTGAATATAAAGCTAATGATAATTATGCAAGTGCCCCTGAAATGAGAGGAGTTACCTAATAAAGATGAACGACCCCCAGGACACACTCGTGTGTGTGTGTGTGTGTGTGTGTGTGTGTGTGTGCGTGCGTGCGTGCGTGCGTGCGTGTGTGTGTGTGTGTGTGTGTGTGTGAGTGTGTGTGCGTATCTCACTGTCTGTTTAAAAAGACAGACGGGTCAAACTTTAAAATGCAAGTTCAACGTGGTCGTGTTTACATTTTCTCCTGTAATCTTTTGTGTTTTCCGTTCTGGATTTAATAAAGACTGTTTTGTAATCTAGTCCTTTCATCACAAACTCTTCTGCAATCAAACGGGACAGAATACTGGACCTAGAATAGATTATTGTGCTGTGATCTTTCCTTCTTGGACTATGTTCTATGTTTTTCACTATGGATGGTCCAACTGGTCTGCCTGGAGCAGGGGCAATGAAGCCTTGAGGACCACACCAAGAATGTTTTAGACCTGGCATGCCTTACGAACTTTCCTGACATTCACTGTGTGTGTTTTTCATGACCAGCCTAGCGAGGACAAGGCATGTCTCTAGTCTCCGGCTCTGCCTAGTCAAGTGGATCCCTTGGCTCCAGTTTCAGCCGCCAAGCCCATCTCCACCTTGGCTCGTCGACCGGTTGGCTCCACCCTTGCTCTTCCCTCCCTGGGCTCCACCTGAGACCATTATCCTTATGGCTCCACCGGGATCCCTCCGGTCCTGCCTTGGTCAGACGTCACTCTGCCTCCATCCCTTTACGTCTTCGGCTCCGCCTTCCCCCTGGCTTCACCTTGGTCCTGTCACACTGGCTGCACCTCAGGGCTTGGGCTCCACATTCATCAGCTTCATCTTGTGTAGTCGTTTTCACTGTACTTTGTTCCTGTTTTGTCTGCCTGTTCTTTCAGTTTCCTTTTCCGGTATTGTCTAAGTTTAAAGTAGTTGTGTTTACATTTCTCCTGCGTTCTCCTGAGTTTTCCATTCCTTTTGTTGTGCGCTTAATACAACAACCAATCGTGACAATTATGAATATATTGTCAATATATCACCAGCCCACAGACAGACTCAGACATCACTATTCAAGATGGATGAATCTCTCAAATCAATATTATTATTATTTAATTTTTTTGTAGTTGTCTGGTTTGTATTTGTTTTAAAATATGGTCATGTTTTTAAGTGATTCTACTTCACATACTTACTACTAAATATTTCCAATGTTGTGTGTTTTTGTAGTGAATGCTGACCTTCATGCATGAAGTGAATGCTGTGCTTTTGGACTCGCCAACATTTCTTTTGGCAGAAGTGAGAAGTGAAAGTTCTTCAAATTAAATGAAAATAAGACTGAATGGTGCAGGCCATCGCAACCATCACTCACTTTCTCTCTCTCTTCATCTCGGCAGCTTCCAGAGCTTTCTGTCTGCTTTCACTACAAATATCCAAGAGAAAAAACTGACCGTCAAGCTACATAATGACAAAACACTTGATTTTTAAGCAGAGTTTGTAATGAAGGGCTTGTGTTTAGCGTTGTGTGGTTTGTGTTTATCAGTTTGAGGGTTTAAGGTTAATGATAATGAGGTTCTGGTTCAACAGCAGTCGAGATAACAGGCTGTTCACCAACATTTACTGAGGGCAGAGGCTCTCTCAAGCACACACACACACACACACACACACACACACTCTCTCTCTCTCACACACACACACGCACACACACACTGCGGCACGTGTTGGCTGGCGAGTCGCGGTGGCCTTTCGCTGGCGTGGTACGGTTGGTTGTGCATGTTATAGTGCGCGCTGGAGAGTGTAGCTGTAGGAAGCGGCATTAGTGTGATGTTAATGAGTGTGTGAGAGCTGAAATAGCTCTTCCTGTTGCACCGCTGTGAGATCATCAGCATTAATGCAGCGGGGCGCGCGGGGACAGGTGCTCGGGTCACGGCCCCAGACCTCCAGCTCGGCTTCAACACATTCTGGTCAGCTGGAAAGTGACGAACTACAGACAGAGTCAAAGGGACAGTTCACACACACACACACACACACACACACACACACACACACACACACACACACACACACACACACACACACACACACACACACACACACACACACACACACACACACACACACACACACACACACACACACACGGTCATTTACTTGTCACAAACCTTTCTTCTGTGTTTGTCCATACAGTGAACATGAAGATCCAGAACATCAGACCCCACCGACTTACACTGAACAAAAATACACCAAAAACAGCCTCTTTTGTGTTTCACAGAATTAAGACATTCTATGCAATAAATAATTACAGAATTTTCATTTTTAGATGAACAATAATCTACACATCTTAAGAGAACAAGCTGACTTCACTGCGGATTAAAGAGGAAACAATCAAGGGTTTGCAAACGTGACACTGGCATGCAAAATATATATAAATAAACAAAAAACAAATAAATAAATGGCTTTTGCTGCATATACCGATCAATCAGAATTTGACAAAATGTAGATTTATTTCAGCTTTTTGGAAACCAAATCTGCTGTACAACACAGTGTGTGTGTGGTGTGTGTGTGTGTGTGTGTGTGTGTGTGTGTGTGTGTGTGTGTGTGTGTGTGTGTGTGTGTGTGTGTGTGTCAGGCTGTGTTTACATTCCTGTTTATCTGACGCTCCGTCAACATTCTCACGCGCTTTAGGGCCTTTAAAGGGCTGTTCACATTCACAACAGTGTGTTCAAACTGAGCAGTATTGTGACGCAATGAGCTGCCTACCTAGAACCCTATCTAGGACCCTACCTAGAACCCTACCTAGGACCCTACCTAGAACCCTACACTGTAAAAAAAAAAAAATCAGGTCTCCAATTGAAAATTTTCTAGTGAGCGATCACATCTAAAATTTTCAGTTGGCCAAATTTAATTTCTTGAATTTTAATTGAATTAAATTGCCTCAATTCACAGAAATTCAATTTGGCCAACTAAAAAATTTAGATGTGATCGCTCACTAGAACATTTTCAATTGGAGACCTGAATTTTTTTTACAGTGTACCTAAAACCCTACCTAGGACCCTAGCTAGAACCCTACCTAGGACCTTACATAGGACCCTACCTAGGACCTTACATAGGACCCTACATAGAACCCTACCTAGGACCCTACCTAGGACCCTACCTAGAACCTTACCTAGAACCCTATCTAGGACCATAATCACATCCAACTGACAAATCAAATTGGACAATTTTTCAATTAAATTTATTTGGATTTTTAGTTGAAAAAATTTAGGTGTGATACTGTAGTAGGCGCTGCATGGTTATAATTTTCTTCCTAATATTATCAATCTTACATGTAAAGAAGTTCATAAAGTCATTACTGCTGTGCTGTTTACAAACATCAGAAGTTGAAGCTTTATTTTTGGTTAACTTAGCCACTGTATCGAATAAATACCTTGGGTTGTGTTTGTTTTCTTCCAAGAGAGTCGAGAAATAAGCAGATCTAGCAGTTTTTACGGCCTTTCTGTATGCGATCATGCTCTCTTTCCACGAATTACGAAAGACCTCTAGTTTTGTTTCTGCGCTCCATTTTTCTGGCCGCTGTTTTAAGGGCCCGAGTGTGTGTGTGTGTGTGTGTGTGTGTGTGTGTGTGTGTGTGTGTGAGTGTGTGCTTGTTGTACCACAGCGTTGGACTATTTTCTTTAATCTTCTTTAAGCGCAGAGGAGCAACTATGTCTAAAGTACTGGATAAGAGAGAGTCAATACTTTCTGTTGCAACATCGAGTTCTTCTAAGCTATCTGGGATGCTGAGGAGATGATACTGATGAGGAAGATTATTTAAAAAGCAATCTTAAGTAGCGGCATTGATTGTCCTGCCATTTTTGAAGCGAGGGGACGGCTTTGCAACCTTAGCTAAATTAAGTATACATGATACTAGGTAATGATCTGAGATGTCATCGCTCTGCTGCAGAATTTCAACGGTATCAACATTTATTCCATGTGACAATATTAGGTCTAAAGTATGATTATGGCGATGAGTGGGTCCTGACACGTGTTGCCTAACTCCAATAGAGTTTAGTGTGTCTTTAAATGCTAATCCCAATACGTCTTTTCCGTTGTCTACATGGATATTAAAATCACCAACAATTAGTACTTTATCTACGGCCAGAACTAACTCTGATAGAAAATCAGCAAATTCTTTGATAAAGTCTGTATTATGCCCAGGTGGCCTGTATACAGTAGCTAACACAAATGTTGAACGGGTTTATCATGTACACTACATAGCGTTACATAAAGCATCAAAACTTTTATTTGAAACTAGACTTCTGAGTAATACTGATGATATTATTATACCCCTTTACCTTTCAGACGCGGCTCATGTTTATAACAATAATCTTGGGGGGTGGACTCATTTAAGGTAATGTAGTCATCAGGTTTTAGCCAGGTTTCTGTCAAACACAGCACATCTAGATTATTATCTGTAATAATATTAATAATAAGCGCTTTTGGTGAAAGGGATCGAATATTCAGCAACCCAAGCTTTATCAATTGTTCATCTGTATTATATCTTTTGTTTATTTGTTGGACATCAATTACATTACTGTTGAATGGTTTTGATGTTTTTTTGTATTTACTAATTCGGGGAACAGACACAGTCTCTATATGATAATATCTAGGTGAAAGAGTCTCTATGTGCTGGGATTTATCTGACTCCGGTAACGTGAGACAGCTAGCAGACGGTCGGTTTAGCCAGTTTGTCTGCTTCCTGACCTAGGCCCTAGTGAGTCAAGGTTTAGTGTGTGTTAGTCTGGTTTAGTTTGGTGTGTGTGTGTTTGGGCTAACGCTGGTGTAGATGTGTGTGTTTGGGCTAACGCTGGTGTGTGTGTTTGGGCTAACGCTGGTGTGTGTGTGTTTGGGCTAACGCTGGTGTGTGTGTTTGGGCTAACGCTGGTGTGTGTGTGTTTGGGCTAACGCTGGTGTGTGTGTGTGTTTGGGCTAATGCTGGTGTGTGTGTTTGGGCTAATGCTGGTGTAGATATGTGTGTTTGGGTTAACGCTGGTGTGTGTGTGTTTGGGCTAACGCTGGTGTGTGTGTGTTTGGGCTAACGCTGGTGTGTGTGTTTGGGCTAACGCTGGTGTGTGTGTGTTTGGGCTAACGCTGGTGTGTGTGTGTGTTTGGGCTAACGCTGGTGTCTGTGTGTTTTGGCTAACACTGGTGTAGATATGTGTGTTTGGGTTAACGCTGGTGTAGATATGTGTGTTTGGGCTAACGCTGGTGTGTGTGTGTTTGGGCTAACGCTGGTGTGTGTGTGTGTGTGTGTGTTTGGGCTAATGCTGTTGTGTGTGTGTGTGTGTTTGGGCTAATGCTGGTGTGTGTGTGTGTGTGTTTGGGCTAATGCTGGTGTGTGTGTGTGTGTGTGTTTGGGCTAACGCTGGTGTGTGTGTGTGTTTGGGCTAATGCTGGTGTGTGTGTGTGTGTGTTTGGGCTAACGCTGGTGTAGATGTGTGTGTGTTTGGGCTAACGCTGGTGTAGATGTGTGTGTTTGGGCTAACGCTGGTGTGTGTGTGTTTGGGCTAACGCTGGTGTGTGTGTGTGTGTTTGTGCTAACGCTGGTGTAGATGTGTGTGTCTGGGCTAACGCTGGTGTAGATGTGTGTGTCTGGGCTAACGCTGGTGTAGATGTGTGTGTGTTTGGGCTAACGCTGGTGTGTGTGTGTTTGGGCTAATGCTGGTGTGTGTGTGTTTGGGCTAACGCTGGTGTGTGTGTGTTTGGGCTAATGCTGGTGTGTGTGTGTGTTTGGGCTAACGCTGGTGTGTGTGTGTTTGGGCTAACGCTGGTGTCTGTGTGTTTGGGCTAACGCTGGTGTGTGTGTGTGTTTGGGCTAACGCTGGTGTAGATGTGTGTGTGTGTTTGGGTTAACGCTGGTGTGTGTGTGTTTGGGCTAATGCTGGTGTGTGTGTGTTTGGGCTAACGCTGGTGTCTGTGTGTTTGGGCTAACGCTGGTGTGTGTGTGTTTGGGCTAACGCTGGTGTGTGTGTGTTTGGGCTAACGCTGGTGTGTGTGTTTGGGCTAACGCTGGTGTAGATGTGTGTGTTTGGGCTAACGCTGGTGTGTGTGTGTTTGGGCTAACGCTGGTGTGTGTGTTTGGGCTAACGCTGGTGTAGATGTGTATATGTTTGGGCTAACACTGGTGTAGATGTGTGTGTTTGGGCTAACGCTGGTGTAGATGTGTGTATGTTTGGGCTAACGCTGGTGTAGATGTGTGTGTTTGGGCTAATGCTGGTGTGTGTGTGTTTGGGCTAACGCTGGTGTAGATGTGTGTGTTTGGGCTAACGCTGGTGTGTGTGTGTTTGTGCTAATGCTGGTGTGCGTGTGTTTGGGCTAACGCTGGTGTCTGTGTGTTTGGGCTAACGCTGGTGTGTGTGTGTGTGTGTGTGTGTGTGTGTGTGTGTCTGTGTGTGTTTGGGCTAACGCTGGTGTGTGTGAGAAAGTGTGTGTGTGTGTGTGTGTGTGGGCATGTTTTCGTGAAATATCAGGACACAAATGTGCATAATGACATGGGTATGACACAGGTATTACAAAAAGAGGGTGAAATATGAGGACGTTCCCCATGTCCTCACTTTTCAAAATGCTTATAAATCACACAGAACAAGTTTTTTTTTCACAGAAAGTGAACTGCACAGTCTCCTGTGAGGGTTAGGTTTAGGGGCAGGGGCAGTGTAAGGGCATAGAAAATACGGTTTGTACAGTATAAAAACCATTACGCCTATGGAACGTCCCCACATTTCACAAAAACAAACGTGTGTGTGTGTTTGGGCTAACGCTGGTGTAGATGTGTGTGTTTGGGCTAACGCTGGTGTGTGTGTGTTTGGGCTAACGCTGGTGTGTGTGTGTGTGTGTGTTTGGGCTAACGCTGGTGTGTGTGTGTGTGTGTGTGTGTGTTTGGGCTAATGCTGGTGTGTGTGTGTTTGGGCTAACACTGGTGTGTGTGTGTGTGTTTGGGCTAACGCTGGTGTAGATGTGTGTGTTTGGGCTAACGCTGGTGTGTGTGTGTTTGGGCTAACGCTGGTGTGTGTGTGTGTGTTTGGGCTAACGCTGGTGTGTGTGTGTGTGTGTGTGTGTGTTTGGGCTAACGCTGGTGTAGATGTGTGTGTTTGGGCTAACGCTGGTGTGTGTGTGTTTGGGCTAACGCTGGTGTGAGTGTGTGTGTTTGGGCTAACGCTGGTGTGTGTGTGTGTGTGTTTGGGCTAATGCTGGTGTGTGTGTGTGTTTGGGCTAACGCTGGTGTGTGTGTGTGTGTGTGTGTTTGGGCAGCTCTCAGAAGTCAGAGTTCAGACAGTGTAGATCTGCACATTCATCTGCCTCACGCATGAAGTCATAATTACCGTGAAGCTCAAATCCTGAATGTCCAGGGAGACGTGAGGTCATTTAGGATTCTGAGATAAAATCAATAGATTTCTTTTACCTTCTTTATTTATTTCTGACAGTCTGACAGAAGGAAGCCGCCGCACACGTCTAACAACAGCCATAACTCTAGATTGCTCATATTACGCTGGGCTTAATTGTTCTCTGTCAATTGCATGTGCAGTATGTAAGTTTAGCGAGTTAAATAAGGTAGTTGTTCTTTGTGTTTGGCCTTTATTAAGTTAATTTTAGTGCTGGAACGAATCGCAGGGGGACCGAGGTCAATAACTTTGAGACAGTGAGACGTCGAACGGTAAGAGCTTCGCTTTCTCTCCATTAGCATCGCACATGATGTTTATTCTGCAGTCACAAGTCGACATTTCCTCTTGATCTAAGACATATTAGCGTGAGAGGAGAGTCCCTAAATCAGAAGAGGAACACTTTCCATAGCGCGCCGTTCCTCCTTCACCTCGCTAATGTCCTCTAATGGACTTTAATTCAGTTAAGCTTTAATTAGATCTTGGCTGAAGAGGAAAGCATTACGCTGATGTTTCCTGTGAGCATGAAGAGAGTTTGAGTTGTCTTGAAGTGTCGACCGACCGCAGCATCTGAAGCTGATCCCACCGGTCGGATCCCTAAACACTTACTGAAGGCTCACTCATAACCGACTCCATGATCTCTTACTGTCATTTGGTTCCCAACACTATTAAAAATATCTTCTAAATAAAAGAAAAAGAAGAAAAACATGCAGGTGTGGAATGACATGATGCCAGAGTTTATATCTATGGGTGAACTAACCCTTTAAGAAATCGTGTCAGAAATGTGGTCAAAATAACTACATTAATAATAATATATAAACCGATCACTAATATTGTGTTGGTCCCTCTTTTGCTGACCCATCGAGGCATGGACTCCTCTAGACCACTGAAGGTGTGCTGTGGTATCTGGCACCAAGATGGTAGCAGCATATCCTTTAAGTCCTGTAAGTTGCGAGGTGGGTCCTCCATGGATCGGACTTGTTTGTTCAGCTCATCCCACAGATACTCGATTGTATTTGGAGGCCGAGTCAATGCCTCAAACTCGTTGTTGGGCTCCTCAAAGCATTCCTGAAGCATTTGTGCTTTGTGGCGGCGCATTATCTGCTGAAAGAGCCACAGCCACAGGGAATACCGTCTCCATGAAAGGCTGAACATGGGCTCAACAATGCTTAGGTAGGTGAGACGGGTCAAAGTCACATCCACATGATGGAGGACCCAAGGTTTCCCAGCAGAACATTGCCCAAAGCATCACTGCCTCCACCGCCACGCCTTCTTCCCATAGTGCACCTGGTGCCATGTGTTCCCCAGGTAAGCCACGCCTTCTTCCCATAGTGCACCTGGTGCCATGTGTTCCCCAGGTAAGCCACGCACCCACACTCGCCCATGACCCTGTGGCCGGTTCTCCACTGGTCCTCCATGACCCTGTGGCCGGTTCTCCACTGGTCCTCCATGACCCTGTGGCCGGTTCTCCACTGGTCCTTCATGACCCTGTGGCCGGTTCTCCACTGGTCCTTCATGACCCTGTGGCCGGTTCTCCACTGGTCCTTCATGACCCTGTGGCCGGTTCTCCACTGGTCCTTCATGACCCTGTGGCCGGTTCTCCACTGGTCCTTCATGACCCTGTGGCCGGTTCTCCACTGGTCCTCCATGACCCTGTGGCCGGTTCTCCACTGGTCCTCCATGACCCTGTGGCCGGTTCTCCACTGGTCCTTCATGACCCTGTGGCCGGTTCCCCACTGGTCCTTCATGACCCTGTGGCCGGTTCTCCACTGGTCCTTCATGACCCTGTGGCCGGTTCTCCACTGGTCCTCCATGACCCTGTGGCCGGTTCTCCACTGGTCCTTCATGACCCTGTGGCCGGTTCTCCACTGGTCCTTCATGACCCTGTGGCCGGTTCTCCACTGGTCCTTCATGACCCTGTGGCCGGTTCTCCACTGGTCCTTCATGACCCTGTGGCCAGTTCTCCACTGGTCCTTCCTCTGAGCACTTTTGATAGAGACTGACCACTGCAGACCGGGAACACCCCACAAGAGCTGTAGTTTTGGAGATGCTCTGACCCAGTCCTCTAGCCGTCACAATCTGGCCCTTGTCAAACTCGCTCAAATCCTTCCGCTTGCCCATTTTTCCTGCTTCTAACACATCAACTCTGAGGACAACATGTTCACTTGCTGCCTAATATATCCCACCCACTAACAGGAGATCATCAGTGTTATTCACTTCACCAGTCAGTGGTCATAATGTTATGCCTGATTGGTATATATATATATATATATATATATATACAGTCGAACATGATCCAGACACAGATATGATGTTCCTCTAGTGTGTGAGGACTCTATAGCTCATTTATGATGTGAGGAGAGCAAAATAAAGTCGACTGAGACTATTACACATACACATTCTTCACTACCAGTGAAACTGATTTATCAAAATGATTCCCACACTTTGAGCTGAGCATGTTCTGCTGAAGTGTGTGACCTTTGACCCCACAGACTGAACTAAATGAAGCATTGCTTGAGCTAAACTGGTATTATCTGACTGTGTTGTTAACTCTAACAGCTGATTGGCTGATTGTGATCATTACATCCCTTTCTATCAAAGTGATCTGACATTATCAAGATGAAGTCTGTACTCTTTAACTTATTACCAACTTTAGAGAATCAACTGTTATGATGTGAGAAATGTTGAAGGGGTCTGAATAATTATTGGTTTGACTGTATATTTAGGTTCCCATTCAGTCGGTCACGTTCGAAGTACGTCGGACGTACCGACGAATTGGGATCACTTCAGGGAGCCCCTATCAGCTTTGAGATATAGAGAACAGACCAATGGGCCATTGGCGTGCAAAATTTGCATCTCGCGCTCCGCCCCGCGCTGCGGGTATAAACAGGAAGCGAGAGCGAATGCACGCTGTCATTCACTTCGGAGCCGAACGGCGTTGATGAAGCAAGACTGCTTTTCTAAAAGAGAGCCTATCTGCAAGAGAGATGCTCCAGAGAACGAGAAGGACGCTCTGTGTTGGCGAAAAGGCACAATCAGCGCGACCGCATGTTCACCGCTGCATCAGCATAACAAACCGCTGTTCTCACAGCAACTGTCGGTTTGGTGAGGGCGTTTGTTTCAATGTGCGCAAACACAGGACTGCACTTACCACCTGTGTGTTGCCGCGGTCTTCCCCTGGGTGCTTCAGCACTGTTTAAAGAGCGTTTCCTCACAAAAGAGCAACACGGGTGTGACACTGCGTCTTTTTCAAGACGTCATTCCACTCGTGCGTTTCTGGATGCGGTTGTTTCCTGTCCTGACGGCCACGATCCCTCTCGCATTAACATGTTGAGACTGTGTTCGTGGGTGATCCATGTTCTCTCAGGGGAAAGGGATCACGTCGACGCGCTGGTCATCTCACCTTCCGCGTGAGGGTTTGAGTGTTCAGCGCGCCGTGTGCCGTCTGGCTGCCGGGTGACAGCGCAGGTTGCCACGGCAACTCAGCGCGCGTCACTCGGCGCCTCCGATGCGCGGTCGAGACTATGATGCCTCAAACGGCGTTGAGTCCCTTCGCTTATACCCCGATCTAGTCTCTTTTCTGGTGCACCAGAGGGGGGACTATTTTGGCTGATAAGCCTGGGTGACCTGAGGATTACAGTGAGGCTTCCCCGCTGCGTACATCTCTGTGGGCCCCTCACTCCTCTATCGCATCACAAGCATGTTGAGACTGTGTTTGTGGGTGGTCTATGCTCTCTCATGAGAGCATAGCCACGTCGACGCGCTGTTCGTCTTGCCTTTTTCATAAGGGCTTGAGTGTTCATCGCGCCGTGTGCCGTCTCACGGCCACGCCCACTGTCTCACGTGTCTGCTGGTAGCTTACAGATGGGATTGCTGGTCCTTAAAAGGGGACCTAGCGTTTCATTTGGGGCTCTAGCAGAGGACAGATGTCAATCGCTGCATCGGAGAGAGGGCTGTTATGTGTTGAAAATGAAGATGATGCTGAGATTCCCACCGTAATTGTGGGCGCTCGTGCTGAATCAGATTCATACTTGACAGCCATGCTTTCCCGGATGGCTGAGGCATAGTGCAACGCGTAAATCGCCTTGCCTGCCCCTTGCCTTTTCTCGGATGTGCATTGGAAGGCTTTGGCATTGTGGAACTATTGGTGCTAAAATATGGAACACCAATAGGGCCATAATCTGTATAAAGTTTTCCTCTCTCTCACTACCCTCATCGGTGGGGTGGCAGTGCCACTGGCAGGCCACCTCCGCCCTGCTCAGTGCACGAGGGTAGTTCTGAGCCGAGGTTGAGCTGCGCACAGCGCTGGCCCTTGGCTAGACGATGTCCACCCTGGTCCAGAAACACCATTGACCCGGATTTGGTCTGGAACTGTTCTTCCCCGGAGGAGGGCCAGGTGGAAAACCATTAGTAATTCTGTTCCGCCACTGATGTTAAAAACAGCCAGTGGTACCCAAATAAAAAAGAGCAGTTCCAATACCTCTGGGTCTCGGGAGTTCAGGAATGGCAGCGTGTGACGCTACAAAGCCTCGCCGCTTTCATTCCCCTCCCCACAAGAGGGGAGAATGGCAGTGTGTGACGCTACAAAGCCTCGCCACTCTCATTCCCCTCTTCTCAGCGGTGCGTGGACAACAGTGCGCGACGCTATGCCTCGCCACTCTTGTTCCCCGCTGAGGAAGGAGGTGAGGCAGACTGTGCGCAACGCCACAAAGCCTTGCCACGCTCAGCCCCTCCTTCATTTGGGAGCGCGCTTGGCGGTGGTCGACGCTCCCATGTCTCGCCAGCCTCAGACGCCTCTCCCTTCGCCAGCGGGGGGCGCCGGCTGTATGAACGCACTCAAGCGGCCTCCCCACACTCGCACGCCCCCTCCGCGGACGCAGGTAAGTGTTGCACAGCACACTCAGATCCCACTTCGGGCCGCTCCCATGCCGTCCGAGTCGGATCCCTGCATTCCGCGTCGCTGCCCCGCTGCGGGTACGTCTGTGGTTAATCCCCTTGCACGGTGTCTAGAAGCCTGGCTAGTGCTTCCCAGCCCGTCTCGGGGCCGTACCATCAGACTCGGCTATGCGATTCAGTTCGCCCGGCGTCCCCCTAAGTTTGGAGGCGTTCACTTCCCAGTAGCGAAGGAGAACGCCCCCGTGCTCCGGGCGGAGATCGCAGTCCTACTGGCGAAGGACGCGATGGAGCCGGTCCCTCCAGCCGATATGAGGTCCGGGTTCTACAGCCCGTACTTCATTGTACCCAAGAAAGGCGGCGGGTTATGGCCGGTCTTGGACCTGCGATTCCTGAACCGGTCCCTTCACAGGCTGCCGTTCAGAATGCTAACGCAGAAGCGCATCTTCAGGTGCATCCGTCCCCAAGATTGGTTTGCAGCGATCGACCTGAAGGACGCGTACTTTCATTCTCGATTCCCCTCGACCGGCCCTTTCTGCGCTTCGCGTTCGAGGGACGGGCATGTCAGTACCGCGTCTTGCCCTTCGGCCTGTCCCTGTCGCCCCGCGTCTTTACGAAGGTTGCGGAGGTGGCCATTGCTCCCATGAGAGAGCATGGTGTTCGCATTCTCAACTACCTCGACGACTGGCTGATCCTTGCCCAGTCGTGAGAGCAGTTGTGCGAACACAGGGACAAGGTGCTCAGTCACCTCAGCCAGTTGGGACTTCGGGTCAACTGGGAGAAGAGCAAACTCTGTCCCACACAGAGGATCTCTTTTCTCGGGATGGAGATAGACTCGGTCGCCATGACAGCGCGCCTCACCGAGGAGCGCGTCCAGTCAGTGTTGAACTGCTTGAATTCGTTCAAAGGCAGAACAGCGGTACCACTGAAACATTTTCAGAGGCTCCTGGGGCATTTGGCATCCGCAGCTGCAGTAACGCCGCTGGGATTGCTTCATATGAGACCGTTTCAACGCTGGCTACACGACCGAGTCCTGAGATGGGCGTGGCGCAGCGGTCCCTCCGCGTCCAAGTGACTCCGAGGTGCCGCCAACCCGGCTGGGGTGCCACGTACAACGGGCTTGCAGTTTCGGGTCTGTGGACGGGGCCTCAACTGCAATTGCATATCAATTGCCTTGAGTTGTTAGCAGTTCGTCTTGCACTCAGCCGCTTCAAAGTTCCGCTCAGAGGCAAGCACGTTCTGGTCCGTACGGACAACACTGCGACCGTTGCGTACGTCAAAAAACAGGGTGGTCTACGCTCCCGTCGCATGTCACAACTCGCCCGCCATCTCCCCTTATGGAGTCAGAAGCATCTGAGGTCGCTTCGTGCCATTCACATTCCGGGCCTGCTCAATCGTGCAGCCGACGAGCTGTCACGTCAGCCGGTGCTTCCGGGAGAATGGCGACTCCATCCCCAGGCGGTCCAGCTAATCTGGAGTCGTTTCAGGGCCGCACAGGTAGACCTGTTTGCCTCCCCAGAGACGACCCACTGTCAGTGGTTTTATTCCTTGACCGAGGGAACCCTCGGGTCGGATGCCCTGGCCCACAGCTGGCCCCGGGAAGAACGCAAGTATGCGTTTCCCCCAGTGAGCCTTCTTGCGCAGACACTGTGCAAAGTCAGGGGGGACAAGGAGCAAGTCCTGTTGGTTGCTCTATATTGGCCCAACCGGACTTGGTTCCCGGAACTGGTGCACCTTGCGACAGCACCTCCCTGGCCCATTCCTCTGAGGAAGGATCTCCTGACTCAGAGACGGGGCACCCTATGGCACCCGCGTCCAGACCTCTGGAAACTCCATGTCTGGTCCCTGGACGGGACGCGGAGGTTCTAGATGACCTACCGCAAGTGGTAGTTGACACCATCACTTCCGCTAGAGCCCCCTCTACGAGGCGCCTCTATGCGTTGAAGTGGAACCTGTTCGTCGATTTGTGCTCTTCTCGCCGAGAAGACCCCCGAAGATGTTCGATCGGATCTGTGCTTGCCTTTCTACAAGATGGGTTGGAGCGAAGGCTGTCTCCCTCCACCCTCAAAGTCTATGTTGCCGCTATCGCCGCTAATCATGAGCTAGTAGATGGAAAATCTCTAGGTAAGCACGATCTGGTCGACAGGTTCCTTAGGGGGGCGAGGAGGTTAAATCCGCCTCGTCCTCCCTCCATACCCTCTTGGGACTTAACTCTGGTGCTAACTGCACTACAGAGAGAACCCTTTGAGCCTCTGCAGTCAGCTGAGTTGAAAATTCTGTCGTTAAAGACAATACTCCTGACTGCGTTGGCCTCCATCAAGAGGGTAGGGGAGGTTTTCGGTCGACGAATCGTGCCTGGAATTCGGGCCCGGTAACTCTCATGTGATCATGAGACCCCGGCCTGGATATGTGCCCAAGGTTCCCACTACTCCCTTCCGGGACCAAGTGGTGAGCCTGCAAGCGCTGCCTTCGGAGGAGGCAGACCCAGCCCTAGCTTTTCTCTGTCCCGTCCGTGCTCTCCGGACTTACGTGGATAGAACGCAAAGCTTCAGGACCTCAGAGCAGCTCTTCGTCTGTTACGGAGGACAGCAGAAGGGAAAGGCTGTCTCCAAGCAGAGGATGGCCCACTGGATAGTGGATGCCATCGTCTTGGCTTATGAGTTATATTAAGAACCCACTCCACTAGGGGTGTTGCCTCTTCCTGGGCGCTGGCTCGTGGCACCTCGCTGACAGATATTTGTAGAGCTGCGGGCTGGGCGACACCTAACACGTTCGCTAGATTCTATAGCCTCCGTGAGGAGCCGGTATCTTCCTGTGTGCTCACTTCCCATAGTCAGTAACACCGAAGTGCCTGTTCTAGTGTCGGCTTGCTGCGCCATTCCCTCCCCTATGGTAGACGGATGCGTGCGCTTATTTGCTCCAGTCGAGTTCCCCGGAAAGGCGAACCCTGTTGAGTCCTCCGCAACCCACGGCAGTCGGACGTGGCGGAGCGTTCGACGCCAGGTCTAACACTCGTATGCATTGGTGGAACTTGTGTTAGGGTGGGTTCCATATGTAGTGACCCCCACGGCGGTCCCATATGTGTATTCTTCCACGGTACGGCTCCCTGCGGCGAGCCCGTGTCTTTCCCTCTGCAGAGTCTCCTCTGCCGTCCCAGGTACGTGTTGTCCCCCTCCACTAATTGGCCGGGGCCACCCCTGGGACTTCCGTATGTTGTGCTGCCCACGGCCAGCCCATACGTGTATTCTCCACATGTTTACTCCCTCTGGGCATGATGTGGCTTCCGCAGCGGCCTTCACAGGCATGCTTTCCCAGCGTTATCCAATACAGTCAGCTGAATGGGTCTTGCGGAACAGCAGCTTGGACTCTCCCTGCGTGAATTTCCCCGCCCGCATCAGATCGGGGTCTGAGGGGCTCATCGCTGGGCGCTGGAAGTGGTAGTAACTATGGCGTTTTCCATAGGGATCCCAATTCGTCGGTACGTCCGACGTACGTCGAACGTGACCGACTGAATGGGAACGTCTCGGTTACGTATGGTAACCCTCGTTCCCTGAAGGAGGGAACGGAGACGTACGTCCCGTCGCCACAGTTGCTGTACCATCACTGCAGGTTGAGCCACTAAGTTCGGCTCCTCAGTGAAAAACAGCGTGCATTTGCTCTCGCTTCCTGTTTATACCCGCGGCGCGGGGCGGAGCGCGAGATGCAAATCTTGCATGCCAATGGCCCATTGGCCTGTTCTCTATATCTCGAAGCTGATAGGGGCTCCCTGAAGTGATCCCAATTCGTCGGTACGTCCGACGTACGTCTCCGTTCCCTCCTTCAGGGAACGAGGGTTACCATCCGTAACCGAGACGTTTTCTGAATAAGACCAGTGGTTCTCAAACTTTTTTCGGTGATGTACCCCCTAACCAGCGCAAAGCATTTTGGGATTTTTGGTTGAAACCCTAACCCTATTTCGAACATTTTAAATGATAATACATTTATCGCAAATATTTCTCATCACAAAAATGTAGTGATTGAAACTAATGTAGTGAAAACAGTGCACATATTTCTGAAATGGAAACCGGGGACATTTCCTATTTGAGTGGTCAAAATATCACTAAAATCTAATTTCTTATTATATTTTAATTAAAAAAAACATTTTTGTTTTTTTCATACATTTTTGAATGTTTTTGCTGTTGTTGTGGAGTCCCTATATTATTATTAACATCAATAATTATTATGATTTAGTTTGATTATTAGGATTTTTGGTCTGGATTTAATACAATAAAAAACAAAAAAACAAACAAACACTGAGAACAGTTAATGGAAGCTAAACATTGTAAATAAGCAGTTCAAAACAATACTGTAACATGACTTAACAAAAACACATTACAAAAATAAAACATAAATGTGATAAATAAAACTAATCAACAAATATTGTAACATTTTATAATTGTATTTAAGTTTATACTATATCAATTACTTTTTTTTACTTCAAAAGTTTTGTTACGTTTATGCTTGAAAATAATTCTTACTATCCTTAATTGGTCTTGCTAGGCTTATTTTAAGCAGAAAGTGTGTGTGTTCTGCACATGTATTGGTTGCAAGTGTAATTGTTTGGGGTTTTGTGTAGTTCAGATGTGTGGTAATCACAACTTGTTGAGGCTCAGTATAAAGCACATACCAACAATATTACTTTAAATTAACACGAATAGTTAGTATGTTACTACCTTGAAAGCGATAGCGAGGTTTCTTTTGATATTTGACAATAATGGCGCTCTGTCTGCTCTCGGTACGCTCTTCATATAGTAGCGGAGTCAGCGTAGCTCACAGCGCCACCTGCTGGTGAATATAACCACTACACGACTGCTCCTATAACCAGCAGCTGCTGTGTGATGATGATGGTTGGGCGCTTTTTCCAATATATCTGCAGGTTGTTTGGAACGAGCTGTAAAACGGGGACATTTCCGGGGACAACTCCAGTCGGGGACAGAACATTAAAAACCGGGACTGTCCCTGGGAAACGATGACGTCTGGTCACCCTATCGTTGATCCAAGTGATTGACAGGTGAAGCCTGGCGGCACATGACAGGTCGGGTCAAACCATCCTGCTATGGGGGAGACTCTGGGTTTTTAGGATAATGAAATTGAATAGCCTACTGAATACAAAATTCATGTTATGAACTTATACTTATATTTTCCTGAAATATTTATTAAATAATTATTTTTAAAGGATTTTTGCTTGGATGCTACTTTTTAAATATATGTAGGCTATATTTTAAAATCTCACGTATCCCCATTTGAGAACCACTGTATTAGACAATAAAGAAAAACTACAATATGGTTTATTTTTGTAACTAATGCATTAGATATAAAAAATGAACACTTCTAGGTTAATGTTAATCAAATAATGTCAATTTACAAAACTTGAAAATGTATTATCATGAAGAATTTAAAGGTGTTGTATGTAAGTTTTTGTGCTAAAGCATAAAAATAGCATCACATGTTTGCAGATATATATGAAACACATATCAGTCTCTCCTACAGTCAGTTATTCTTCTTTGACGTGTGTGTTCCGTGTGGGAATGTCTGTTGTTGTGTTGGTCTGTGCGGTAACACACACCACCAGTTCACCCAATAGCATTTCAACAGCATGGGTTGCCAAACACAGCGTATCGAAGCCATGGAAACCAGCAAACAAACTGAGATTGCAGATTCTACCCCACCTAAACACCCTCGGCATCCATCTAAACATCTAAACATCGAAACATCGAAACATCGAAACATCTAAAAAAGCACATTACAACACGGATAAATCTACTCTAAACTAACCCGTCAATGGCACTCGTTCCGGTTGCGTGTACAGTATCTACACTCACCTAAAGGATTATTAGGAACACACACTAATACTGTGTTTGACCCCCTTTCGCCTTCAGAACTGCCTTAATTCTACGTGGCATTGACTCAACAAGCTGCTGAAAGCATTCTTTAGAAATGTTGGCCATATTGATAGGAGAGCATCTGCAGTTGATGGAGATTTGTGGGATGCACATCCAGGGCACGAAGCTCCTGTTCCACCACATCCCAAAGATGCTCTATTGGGTTGAGATCTGGTGACTGTGGGGCCATTTTAGTCCAGTGAACTCATTGTCATGTTCAAGAAACCAATTTGAAATGATTGGAGCTTTGTGACGGTGCATTATCCTGCTGGAAGTAGCCATCAGAGGATGGGGACATGGTGCTCATAAAGGGATGGACATGGGCAGAAACAATGCTCAGGTAGGCCGTGGCATTTAAACCATGCCCAATTGGCACTAAGGGGCCTAAAGTGTGCCAAGAAAACATCCCCCACAACATTACACCACCACCACCAGCCTGCACAGTGGTAACAAGGCATGATGGATCCATGTTCTCATTCTGTTTACGCCAAATTCTGCCTCTACCATCTGAATGTCTCAACAGAAATCCAGACTCATCAGACCAGGCAACATTTTTCCAGTCTTCAACTGTCCAATTTTGGTGAGCTTGTGCAAATTGTCGCCTCTTTTACCTATTTGTAGTGGAGATGAGTGGTACCCGGTGGGGTCTTCTGCTGTTGTAGCCCATCCGCCTCAAGGTTGTGTGTGTTGTGGCTTCACAAATGCTTTGCTGCAGACCTCGGTTGTAACGAGTGGTTATTTCAGTCAAAGTTGCTCTTCTATCAGCTTGAATCAGTCGGCTCATTCTCCTCTGACCTCTAGCATCAACAAGGCATTTTCTCCCACAGGACTGCCGCATACTGGATGCTTTTCCCTTTTCACACCATTCTTTGTAAACCCTAGAAATGGTTGTGTATGAAAATCCCAGTAACTGAGCAGATTGTGAAATACTCAGATCGGCCCGTCTGGCACCAACAACCATGCCACGCTCAAAATTGCTTAAATCTCCTTTCTTTCCCATTCCGACATTCAGTGTGGAGTTCAGGAGATTGTCTTGACCAGGACCACACCCCTAAATGCATTGAAGACACTGACATGTGATTGGTTGATTAGATAATTGCATTAATGAGAAATTGAACAGGTGTTCCTAATAATCCTTTAGGTGAGTGTATATTAAAGTACACTTTACTATATATTCACATAGAGAACAGCTGATCTACACTGGTGTGTGTGTGTGTGTGTGTGTGTACAGCTGATCTACAATGGAGGAATATCTCACTGTTTACTGGAGTTATGAGCAGAAGAGACTCTCTCAGAAACGTTTAGAGATCTCACCGCACATGGACACATCTGTCTGTCTGTCTGTCTGTCTGTCTGTTTCATGTCCCGTGGCATAACAAACAGCGCAGGCGGTGTGTGTGTTTGTGTTTTGTTCTCTGTGTCTGAAGGCCTGGAAGGCCGACTCGCAGCTTCACCCGTGAACCGCCATCATTTGTGCAGCTGCTCTGAGCGGGCCAGGTCACATCTAAAAACACAGAATCACACCGCAGAGATCATTAGATGGATTCGTCAGGACGCGTGAGTGTGTGGGACGGGTGGGTCCATCTCTGTCCGTCCCGCGAGATTCAGAGACGAGCGGCATTAACTCCATTCACCGACTGACACGCGTGAATCATTTATTAAAAACCTGCGACGGCTGCTCTGCACGTCACATCGTGTTAGAGTTCACACTGAGCTCTGTGGACACACACACACACACACACACACACACTGACCGTCAGGTGGGAAAAGTGTCCAAGAGATACAATTACCACATTGGCTAAGTGCTGGAGGTTGCTGAGGTGACCTTCCATCGAGAGAGAGAGAGAGTGTGTGTGTGTGTGTGTGTGTGTGTGTGTGTGTGTGTGTGTGTGTGTGTGTGTGTGTCCTTCATTGCTCTCCATTTGTGGGAAAATTGTTGTTTATGGCTCTGGTGTTTTATTGGTCAGATGTTGTGTTTGGCCGTTTCCCAGCACAGAGTGACCACTGATGATCACTTAACTGCTCCATACTGACCGCCAGAGGAATAAATAACAGGATGATTCAAGAAGAGCGGCAGAATAATAACAATAAACCTTCATCTGCATGTTCTGAAGCAGACAGCAGACGAGCGAGTGTTACCGTCAGACAACGACAGAACACACACGATGGAGATAACACCGTTCTGTATGCAAATCTTCTGATGACATCACTGTCAGGGCGATTTAATGCAATACAATCAACATTCATGTATATAAAGTCATATATAACACTTTTATATTGGAATATAACCGCTGAGCGCTTCAAACCCGCGTGACGCAGATCCAGTGTTTTCCACAGTCCTCCAGTCCCGGATTTAACCCTTTCCCAGGATATGAACAGAAGCCACGGTTCCCCTCGCCAGGACAGAAGCGCTTCTGATCTTTAGCAGATTCAGAGAGGAATTCATGATGGGCTTTAAATGTGGATTCTCTGCAGAATATTCAAGAATAACACACACATTATTCACACACTTTTTCCTTCGTTTTTCTGAGCAGCAATAGCGTAAATATTAATGTACATTATTATTACTGTTCCTGTAATAGATTTTAATTGTATTAAGACGTAATATGAGAAATATTTTAACAGATAATAAAGACCATACACCTAGTTTGAAATATTTTGAAATTAAGAAAAAAAACTGGATTTTAAATAGTTTAAGATTCTGAGAAATCCGGCTAGAGAAATGAATCACAAGCTAAAAATAAAGTGATCAGCTCTCCATCATGTTTGAAGCTGTTGTGAGTGAGTGAATGAAGGAGAGAGAGAGAGAGAGAGAGAGAGAGAGAGAGAGAGAGAGAGAGAGAGAGAGAGAGAGAGAGAGAGAGAGAGAGAGAGAGAGAGAGAGAGAGAGAGAGATGATGCTGACAGGTGCAGGTCTGTCCATGCATTAAACACACACTGGGACTGAGAGCGGCACGACTCTCTCTCTCTCTCTCTCTCTCTCTCTCTCTCTCTCTCTCTCACTCCCTCTCTCTCTCTCTCTCTCTCTCTCTCTCACTCCCTCTCTCTCTCTCTCTCTCTCTCTCGTCACAGGCTGTAAATGGCTTCATTAAAGGCAGCGCTGTGGGGAATGTGTGGAGTATTTATGAGGGTGAATATGGGCAGGTAGCAGCAGACGTTTGTAACGAAACGTCCATTAGAGGGATGAGAGAAGATGCTGCTCCCATGGCGATGCTGAATCTGTCGGCATGGCGACACAGGGCACATATGCTGCCAAACGGGATTTGCAATGAAAGGCAGTAACTGAGTGACGAGAGCGAGTGTGTGTGAGAGAGGTAAAGAGTCCAAACCGCGTTGAAATCCTCAGAAATGGCTCAGACTGAAGGAAGGAGAGCGGCAGGGGTCGCCGCGGGTCACAGCTGTGCAGATGGCCATGTTTTTCTCATCTGAGTTGAACGTAAAGATTTGTGACACAAAGTGCTGTGTTTCATATCGGTTTAGTTCTGACAAGACAGATAATGGCACAGTCACACACACACCTACTGATTAATGCATGAACCATGTGTTCACCTAGAGCTGATACACACACTCTCTCTCTCTCACACACACACACACACACACACACACACACACACACACACACACACACACACACACACACACACACACACACACACACACACACACACACACACACACACACACTCACTTACACACACACACACACACACACACACACACACACACACACACACACACACACACACACACACACACACACACACACACACACTTACACACTCACACTTACACACTTACACACTCACTTACACACACACACACACACACACACACACACACACACACACACACACACACACACACACACACACACACACACACACACACACACACACACACACACACACACACACACACACACACACACACACACACACATATATTTCACATATGTTTTATATTTCAACATGTTTCAGTCGATTTTAGTCCAGCAATAGTTAAACTAGTAAAATGTGTAAAAGTGTATGTAACAATAACACATGAACTAATCTAAGAATAAATGACTTACTCAGAAATGATAGGTTTGTTAACTTCTGATGCCTTTCTGTGGATTTACATCCCATGAGGCTTTAGTCTAAAAGTGTGCTCATTTGGATAAAAACAAATGGATTATCATACGTGTACTTCAAATATCTATAGAGAGTAATATTTCCCCAAAAAAGGGGAGGATGTGAGCATTATGGAACGCTAAACTCTCACAGGTGATTTGTTTCATTCATACTCCACACCAGAGGGCGCCCTCCTGCAGAACGTCCACAGGTGAGACCCATAGAAGTAGGGCTAGGCATTCCAGGAAATCCCTAATATGGGCAAAGCCATGGGTTCGGGGGTCCGAACGAACCACCCCTCACTTCCAAAGGTCCAGAATTTAAGTCTGTTTTTTGTAATAAACAAGTGTTCTTTTAAGTAATGACGGCCAATAATTTGAATCCGGATTTTTGTATTTTGACAATGTGTATGCTATAAATGTTGTGAAATAATTGCCTAATAATATAGTATTACTTTAATGCAGAAGATATTGCACAGTACCAAGATCTCCTCGTCTGAGCTGCGGTCTATCTGTGTCTGTCACCGCTCGTCAACGTCAAAACATTAAAGATGACCAATTAACACAAAGTAGGCGGGCTTTATGTTCACTGAAGCTGCTGAGCACAAATTCCAGTGCGACGCTTCAGCTCATAAAGTGCGAGATAAGATGTAAGTCTCTAAACTGAACATTTCATATTTGGCAGCTGTTTTAGGAATGAAATGTTAAACTACAGACAAAAATTATCAGGCAAACGAATAAACCTTTGTCTAATTTCGCCATTTTTTATTTAAAATAGGTATATAAATACGTATATAATTTACGTGACGATTTACGATTTAGCAACTGTCAATGAGAGAGGACAAGAAACATTAACAAACCCGTTTTCTTCATATAATGCATACAATTTCTAATGAATGTGTACATATTGTGAATGAATTAAAAAAACTCGTAGAAAGTGATTAATAAAAAACATTCTAAAAATAAATTGACCCTATGGGGTTTTGTTGACTGCTTTAGGAGGGGAAGAGAGGGCAAGATAAGGAGAATGAGAGAAAAAGAAAGAGTGATGGAGATGAGGAGAGAACAGGAATTGACAGATAATCTACTGCCCACTGACTTAGTTTTAAAGCTATTTCTCATCATTTTTTTGGCCTTCAAACATCTTAAAATGCACAGATGTAGATCAGAGAAATCAACATTTTCTCGGGGGAGCATGCCCTCGAACCCCCATAACTACCTAGGGTGTGTGTGTGTGTGTGTGTGTGTGTGTGCAGCAAAGTATAGGCCAAGTAATTAAAGCACCTTTTTTTCCTGACCAATTATACGTTAGTGATCCTACAAATTGACATTTAGTGACTTCTTCAAAACGTCATTTTCCACAACATGATACAAACACATGTTAGCTTCTAGTTTTGTCACGTGAATTTGTGATTTAAACTTTGTGGGGAAGTTTTGATTATCCATGCCAAATAACAGTGTGTGTTTGGACTGAAAAAGGTGGCACATGATCTTTGTTAGTAATTTGATAGCATTGTAGTAAATATGATGTGAAAAAGGTCCACTTTTTGGAAAAAAAGACCCCCCCCCCCTTTCAAATATGCTGTTATTCTCATAAATTGTATTTTGTCATTGTGCTAAGCTAAAAACGGTTAGCATTTTAGTCTATTTTTTTTGTAGATTTATATCATTGATTTAATTAATTCTGACAATATGACAACAAGCTTCCAAATGTTTTCTTTCAAATGAGTCTACAATGTTTAAAGTCCAAAGGCTTCAGGAAATATGTATTTTAATTTGGGTAGCCATTTCTGCGATTTGGGTTCGAATGGGGACGCAGGTTAACAGGCTGAGGCATTAGTTGTGTAGTTAAAGCTTAGTTATAATACTGTTGAACTCCACAGTATTTCTGTCCCCTGATTATTTCTTAGGCAGTCAAAGAAAAGCCAGAGAAAGCCTCAATTCTCAATTCTCAATTGTTGTATGCGATGGTGGGATTTATTGGCTGAGAAAATTAAAGCTAAACAAAATAAAGTAAAGATGAATTTGATTACATAGTTTTATTTTTCAAGGTTTCTATAGATATCAAAATAAATCGTTACTGTGCATTCTTTTGGCCATGATAACCATGGAGTGAAAAATCTGATATCGTAACAGCCCTACACTCTCTCACACACACACACACACACACACACACACACACACACACACACACACACACACACACACACACACACACACACACACACACACACACACACACACACACACACACACACACACACACACACACACACACACACACACACACACACACACACTCAGTGTGTCAGAGATTCACTGTAGATGTTGATGTGAGTTTGTTCGGCCATGAGAAGTTTCTCTCTGTGTGTCTAGGGCGAGCGGTGGGCGTGAGTGTGTGATATTAGGGTGACTCAGGGTCATTTTAGGGTCACCGCTTGTTCTGGTCAGCAAGTGTCACTCATGGGTGACTGTAGTGTGTCAGGGTTAAAGGTCAAGTGTGTGTGTCTGTGTCAGGACGGGTCAGTAGATTCATCTGGACTACAAAATCTCATTTTACACATGGCCTGAACATGACCAATGCGATTGTTTGTGTGTGTGTGTGTGTGTCATCCAGGGTCCATGAGGAACAGCAGCTTGAGCTCAGCAGGATGAAAACACACCTAACCCTAACAACAACAAAAACAATTAAAGCTGCAAGCAGCGATGAAAGGGCCCTCGCACACGCGCTGCCACCCGGTGGCCTCAGGAAAGCAGTGAATAGTGGGCCACATGCATTTAAGTGGGTAAATATAGAAGAAAAATGGCGAAATCACTTCAATGTGCCACACTTCCTGTTCCCAGCAGGTGGTGCTTTGACTATATCATAAAATTGACATGTAGAGTCTTCAGGCCAGGACTCTTATCAAACATGTGATCGGACATTGTATGCGTGAATTACAACAGCTTCCTGTGTCATGGCGAAACATCAGACTTTGTGAGGACGTCACGGACACGCTCTTCAGCAAAAACTCAAGATCTTCACAATATAACATCACCAAGGCCTTTAGATTAGACTGACCAAATATGATGTTGATCTGATTAAATCTCCAGGAGGAGTTTGTTAAAGTACGTCTTGAAATGGCAAAAACTGCAAACATTTTGCAGAGAAAATTGAAAATATGTCACTTCCTGTTGGTTTTTCTAATTTTGCTCCCAGAGACTTTTTTGTAGTTGTTGAGCTGTCACATGTGTGTACCGAATTTCATACTCGTACGTGAAACATAGCTCGAAAGGTGCTTAATTGAAATTTTGTAGGTGGCGCTATTGAGCCATTTTGCCACACCTAATTCTGAAACCCACATCAGACGTAAACTTTCACCACTTCTGACGTTTTCGAATGTGTTTAGACCCTCAAAAAGACATTCATTTGGGAGAAGAAGAATAATAGGCTGAGCAATTCCAATAGAGTCTCACACCATCGGTGCTCGGGCCCTAACTACAGACAACTTACAACAATGCTAGTGTGTTCTGGGCTGTTGCTATGGTGCTCTGTGTGGTTGCCATGGTGTTCTTTGAGGTTGCTAGGGCGTACTTAAAGTACACTGCATGTTTGCTATGCTGTTCTGCATGGTTGCTAAACAGTTACTATTGTGCTCTGGATAGTTGCTAATGTGATCTTTGTGGTTGCTAGGGTGGTCAGTGTGATAGCTAAGATGTTGCCATGGGGTTTTGGATGGTTGCTAGGGTGTTACTATGTATTTTCTCACTGTGGCTTGGGTCCCTCCTTCAGTATGCGTCTGGGGTTTCAGCGCTAGTGCTAGTGATTAGAACTACATTAAACTACAGTTACCGTGGTAAAGTCAGTGTTTGAAGGTGTAAAGACACACTCTTTAGTGTTGGTCTGGGGTCAGTCAGGGGTATCACACACATCTCTGGCAGGCGGAGCGCTGGCATTGGTCCTGTCCCGCAGACGCAGGTGAGCGTGTGTCGAGAGCCCCGGGCACACATTAGCTGCTCATATTAATTGTCATGTTTGATTGCAGGTTATTAGTGCGGCTGCATTGTTGTTGTTTGTAAACAGGCACGCAGGTAATGCACCAATGATCGTGGTGCTCGGCCCATCTGCTCCCGCAGCACACACACACACTCCGTGTGCTGTGTTCTCTAATAGGTTTCCCCAGCTGTTTCTATTCCTGCCGCTCTCACGGGTCGTGCGTTTGCCTCTTGGCTTGCGCCCAAAGTCTCGTTCAGAGCGCAGATAAACACGAGACCTCTCGTCCCGCGGAGGACCCACGTCCCACACCGGATCAGGAGCTGCAGGTGTGCGTCAGCCGACCCGCCACCGCGGCCTCGTCTCAGAGGCTTTCAGAGCCGATTGTTCGCGGTTGTAATTACATGTGCATTAATTGATAAGGTGGAAAAGCGGCATTGATTTGGTGTCAGAGACGCAGATCTGAAGCGCACGGCGACTGTAATGACCACTCAGTTCTGCACTGACAACTTCAGTTTCACAACACGTCCACTTCCAAACAACAGACGAGTCTCGCTCACACGCACACACACACACACACACACACACACACACACACACACACACACACACACACACACACACACACACACACACACACACACACACACACACACACACACACACACACACACACACACACACACACACACACACACACACACACTTACACACATAGTATGTGACCCCTAAACCTATCCATCAAACACACACAAACACACACGCACCTAAAACTATTTTAAGCAGTGTTTTGCTCAGTCTATTATAGATATTATGCAGTTGTACCGCATGTTAATGCTAACCCCAAACACATTCATCCGTCACTGCAGAATCATTTATAAAGAATCAAAACGCTGAAAACTGTCTAGACTAAAGATTCAAACTCTCTCGTCTTCATTAAGACACATTTGGATCTGAATCTTGAAAATGTTCAGGAATGGGTTATGCAGCTCTTTCTGTCCATTTGTAAAAGAGAAAGAGAAACACAGATGAGTTACATTATAATCAAACAAAAACATACAAGGTTGTGTTATATTGTTAATTATATTGTGAATTAGACACAGATTGGCTATATTCACTAAATAGCACAACCTCAAATGCGTCTATTCAATAGTGAATGGAAAATATAGTATTCTGAAAATATATATTTTATTTGATTAGTGTTGTCATTGATATATATAATATATCTAGCTGTGTCCTGTAAACTAAGGGCAATAATTTGTCTCTATGATGATGTGCCATACACCTCTTCCCAGAATTTCCTTTATTCATATCAGATGGATGGATTCACAATCTGCCTATATAGATATGAGGCCTTTTATCCAAACCATATGCTCCTGCTATCGCCATTAACAAACAGGTAATAAGAGCATAGAGTTTCCTGTAGGTGATTCAGGAGTGAAGCTTCTATATTGCTATATCTACAGTAAAAATGCATGTATATGATTTACTCAATACTTTACATTTTGTATTTAATAAAAGTAAATACATATCATGTGTTTTAGCACTACTGGAATACTTTATTAGCATCCACCATATGATATCTCCTCTATAATAGTGTGTAACTGTGTCATAAACACACACACATTCACTGATGTTCTACATGCATAAAAATGCATGTATAGGATTTACTCAATACTTTACATTTTGTATTTAATAAAAGTAAATACATATGTGTTTTAGCACTACTGGAATACTTTATTAGCATCCACCAAATGATATCTCCTCTATAATAGTGTCTAACTGTGTCAAAAACACACACATTCACTGATGTTCTGATGCTCAGAAAAGAACTGTGATGGCACATATACTTTAATTTATAACATAAGATATTTATATACGGTCAAATGTTAATAGTGCTTCAAATAATGTCATAGTACAGAAACAAAGCAGCATCACAGTAAGGCAGTGCCATCGCACGACCACATCAATACATTTACAGTATTGAAAGTAAAACTCCTTTTTTTTATTGTGGTTTTGCTCATGAAATCTGATCCGTTTTCTGTGCCTAAAGCTGTCTTTGTGCATGAGCCGATGCGTCCTGTAGATGCCGCTGTACTCTACACTTCCACACATCATCTCTCTCTCTCTCTCTCTCTCTCTCTCTCTCTCTCTCTCTCTCACAGTGGCTCTTTTGTTGTGTCCTGTTGTTCTCAGTTCTCATTCTATTTATGTTAATGCAGCAAGTTCATGCCGTGGTGATATGAGTGTGTGTGTGTGTGTCAAGAGGGGGGTCAGCGCTTGTGTTTAGAGACAATTCCCATGACATTCTCTGGCTTTGGAGAGCCATGGAAAGTTTCTTCCCAGGATCACCTAATCCTGCCAAGTTCCACAATCTCCTCTAACTCCACACACACATGCACACACACACACACACACACACACTGACATGGGCCGAAGAGACCCTGATGTAGGGGTGTGTGTGTGTGTGTGTGTGTGTGTGTGTGTGTGTGTGTGTGTGTGTGTGTGTTTCTTTCAGGACTAAAGAACTGGAACCAAAGAAAATAAATGATGTAAGCCCCAGTTTCAGGCAATAATAAAGTTCTGCCTGGTACATAAGAGACATATTTAAGACATCGATCTGAAGTAAGAGAAAAAAAATTATCACTATAGAATTGATAGAGTTAATGGCTGTGAATGTCAGAGTTCACTGAATCTGTCAGATTATTATTATAAGTTATAATATATACATACATACATACATACATACATACATACAGAGAATACAGAAATAACCACAGACTCTAGCTGATCAGGAAACACATAATAATAATTATGAGCACAGCATTTCTGAGCAGTTTCGGTTTTAAAGTCTTGCTCTCCAAATTGTTTTTGTTATAATAATGAAAAACCCTTTCTCACACATTTCTTACTCTTGCACATCTCTTGCACACACACACGCACACACACACACACACACACACACACACACACACACACACACACACACACACACACACACACACACACACACACACACACACACACACACACACACACACACACACACACACACGTTTGTTTTTGTGAAATGTGAGGACATTCCATAGGCGTAATGGTTTTTATACCGTACAAACCGTATTTTCTATCCCCTTACACTGTCCCTGCCCCTAAACCTAACCCTCACAGGAGACTGTGCAGTTCACTTTCTGTGAAAAAAAACTTGTTCTGTATGATTTATAAGCATTTTGAAAAGTGAGGACATGGGGAACGTCCTCATATTTCACCCTCTTTTTGTAATACCTATGTCATTATACACATTTGTGTCCTGATATTTCACAAAAACATGCCCACACACACACACACACACACACACACACACACACACACACACACACACACACACACACACACACACACACACACACACACACACACACACACACACACACACACACACACACACACACACACACACACACACACACATGCTCCAATTACCCAGAACATTTTTAGGAATACCCTGGCATGTTTCATGATGAAAGTGGAAGTGGACAGATGATGGAGATGTAAAATACCATACAGGCTCCATAAAGCATCAGTAATTCACACGATATGTGTGGGACTGACCCTAAAGACATCGATGGCATCAAACGTCACTGGTGCTCGCGCGTTTCATGACCAACTTCCAAAACATGCATTAAATATATATGAAAAAAGAAAGCATGGATATTTTTTAACCGTTTGTGTTCCAAAAAGAAGAAAATATAAGGAGCACATTATAACCTGAATTTCTTTCACAGACACACACACACACACACACACACACACACACAACTGATTCACAGCATACACACGAGCTGGAGACATGAGAGCGTCAATGAACAACTTCAGCATCTGTTCTGACTGACCAATGAAAGGTAACGCAGCAGAGAGGACATCAGTGTGTGTGTGTGTGTGTGTGTGTGTGTGTGTGTGAGAGAGAGTTTATTCACAGCAGGTGAACTTTAAACAGCTGTGTGATGGCGAGGTTTACTCTGACTTCCTTCTCTTTTAGCCTAACATAAACTGCTAATACAATCAACAGAAACCCAAACACATGGACAGGAAGTGTCAGGTTGGTACCTTTAACCCTCGCCACTCGGAAACGGCTTTTACTGCGTATACAGGGTCTCATTCTGCAAACAACGGAAGACTTAAAAATCTCATCGTGCATACCAGCCGTTGGAATTATCCGAGGATGATATTGATTGATCGCAGCTTTGTTTTAAACAGCACCGTTCCTTCAGGCTCGTCGACGAGCTCAGGGACCCCCATCTAAACAGCGCCTGCCGGGGATACTGCACTTCCTGTCAGGCAGACTGCAGGTGCTGAGGAAGGGCAGCTGAATATCATTGACCCTCACTCTCCACGCTGGCGTCCCCCAGGGCTCGGTGCGGGGCCCGCTGCTCATCCTCTTCTCATGGCTCCTCGCTGTGGAGTTTGCTGAGCTCATGGATTCGGTGGGCCTCATCACAGACAATGGTGGGAAGGTCTTTCATGACACTCTCACAGTAACTCAACAAACGGGAAGAATCACAATCCCACACAATCAATCAGTGAAGACGGTAAGAAACTTCACAAAGTACCTTAGAGTCCAAATCACAGAGAGCGGAGACCACACACACCATCACATTCAGTCTTGAGTAGACTTAAGTGGACATAAAGATTCACAATGAAGCCCATTCTGGCCAATAACACACTCAGAGTGGAAGTGAACTCTCAACTCTTATGTTTGAATTATAGAATATTGCAGTCATAGGCGGAGGTGAACCAACTCTAGGGTAAGGCTAGACGCGTGTCCTCCGTAAAACACATTTAAATACAACCCTACCAACAACCCACACATCCCAGTATAAACGCTCTTGTTATTCACAAGTTCACACTTACATATAATTTATAGAGAGTAGATTTAAATCGCCTGTCGCGTCATATCTGCGTTACCCTCGAAACTATGGCAACAGATGTGGACGACTGCGTAACGTATAGCGCTGTTGTGGTTTCGCTCAAACATTACGAACAATGGCAAGCATACTTTGTAACAAAATCAGAAATCAAAAGAGGACCCGTGTCGACGTGGTGTTTCCGAGACGGCGAGAGCTTCGACTTGACAGAGATGCCGTTCATGTGCTTTATTACACAGGCGAGCTAATGTACGCCCAACACAATGAAATATGAGAATATCATCAGTGTGATGTAGATACTGCTAATCTCATACAGCCTACAAACTCACACACAGAATAACATTATAACTCTCAACACACTCAGAGTTCAGATAGTGGAGACCGAGTCAAACAGTTTTGAGTTTCCTCACAGGTTTAATTGGTCAGATAATCTGGCCTGTATGAGTAGTAACTCAGCACTTGAATGGAATGTCCTCATGTCTTTATATCCCGTGACTCGCGTGTGGCGCTGATCTCTGTCTCTTATTAGTATTTACACCTGCTTCACACCACAGTCATGTTAAAAACACTCGTCCAGAAACATGATTAGATCCAGCTCATTCCTTGCATCATCAATCAAGACCTCTGTTATTGTGTTGAAGAGGTTAGCGACCCCTGGCAGCAAAAACATACATATTGTAGCTTTAAGCTGACTGTACGATTAATATCTTATTTAGCTTACATAATTCGTAGCGTAAATAAGCCTAAAAATTTAGCCTACACGTTAAATTATAACGATCTCAGCAGTGGACAAAAACTGGCGTTTTGAGTGGACTTAAACACGTCTGATTGGCCATTGCGTTCAAGAAATCATCAGATATGCGATGATCGGCTACACTGCTCAACGGTGCAGAAATACGTTGTAAATAGAAAAATATATTTATATTAGTTTTGATGCTCTCAAGAGCACAATCACCAAATCTGTTCCTGTGTATCAGTTTATGATGAGAGAGTATTCGTGAGAGTGCAGAGTTCAGCTCGCGCACTGAACAAACCGATTACTAATCTGAACGCCTCTGATTGGCCAATGCATTCATAAGCTCAACAGAGTCGTGTGTGATTGGTTTTAGCTCCGCCTATGATTGCAGTGTTTATCCTCATTTATCGCTGCACATCATTATTGTGTTAACAATCTTGAGTCAGAATAACTTCATCTCTTCTCTGATGACGCCCTATATTTGTTCTTGTTTGTGAAGTGATTCACTCGATATACGACACAATAGAGGAGAAGAGACCAGCGTGACTTCACTTTCATGACTTTTGAAATATAAAATGTATTAGTATATGCAAAATTAACACTAGATGAATGAATGTTGTAACACTTTACACTAGTATTGTTCATTGTTAGTTCATGAAACCTAGTGCATTAAACATGAATTTGACCTTATTGTCAATTGTTATAAAGTTATGTTCTGTGATTTTAATGTATTTGTGACACTTTTACAAGCAAAAAACTGAAGTTTGATTATGAACTATGAAATATCAGACTGTATAAAACACACACACACACACACACACACACACACACACACACACACACACACACACACACACACACACACACACACACACACACACACACACACACACACACACACACACAGGTTTTGTTCTGTAGCATCAAAGCCACGGACCTGACAGCACTCGGCAAATACAATGTGTTTAAAATAAACCGGCTTTAGAAATATTCACACAGACCGGAGGGTTTTCAAGGTGTTTTACCAGGGGAACTGCACTTCAGATACACCACCACCCCCACACACACACCTACACACACACACACTCTAGGGGTTTTCAAAGGTGCTTCCTGTGTAGTGAGTCAGAGGGCTCCTGGTTCGCTCCCGTCTTCCTGAGGCGTACATTAAATTACTAACGGCCATAGCAAAACACAGATGCACACACACACACACTCACACATCAACTGACATAGCAGGCCGATAATGCCAGGTACGATTACATCACCGACTGCCCACAACCACAGCGGCCACAGAGACCATCAGCCCCGCGGCTCTCTGATCGGAGCTGACCACACACACACACACTCACACACACACACACACGTTGGATTTTCATGTTTTATGGGGACTTTCCATAGGCATAATGGTTTTTATACTGTATAAACTGTATATTTTATCCCCCCACCCATCACAGGACACATTCTGCATTTTTACATTTTCAAAAAACATAACTTAATATGATTTATAATAAGTTTTCCTCATGGGGACCAAAAAATGTCTCCACAAGGACAAGGATTTCAGATATTGCCATCTTTGTGGGGACATTTTGTCCCCACACACACACACACACACACACACACACACACACACACACACACACACACACACACACACACACACACACACACACACACACACACACACACACACACACACACACACACACACACACACACACACACACACACACACACTGCCTTTAAAGAGATGTTTTGTAACATTATAAATGTCTTTACTGTCATGTTTGATCAGTTTAGTGTGTCCTTGATTAATAAAAGTATTAATCTCTTTCAAATGAACAAACAACAACTAAACTTAAGGCATTCTAGATTAACTTTGCATTCATTCGAGGACAAGATCAGCGAATGTTTCCTGCAATCAATGAGCCTCAGATTCAGATTCAAGCATTTTGAATGGAAATATGTATTGTTCTCAATAAAGTAACATTTGAGTTTGTCATGAGTGTGGATGTGACAGAAACACAGCTCTAAAGTTCCACACGAGCTCTACTGTAACTCATATCTGCTCTCTCGGCATTTTCAGGGAAGAAAAGACGGCTTTGCTAAAATGCTGGGCTTTCTTCAGCCAACTCTGGCAAAGCAAGTAAAACTTTTGTTTGTGATGCTGATGTTTGTGTCTTGTTAGTGTTGTTTCTGATGGGAGCCGCTGCGTCTCATCCTTTGTGAGACGAAACTCGACGCTCAGCCGGGATTCTGAAGCGCAGTTCTGCGTCGCTGTTTATTTGATGTGACCTGAGGCAGCTCTCGATGTGCAACCCAATTTACGAGCGGCGAGGATGGGCTTTGTGTGTGTAACTGGCCCCGCTGCCTGATCTAACGCTGTAAACATCCGTCCGGCCCGCTCTACTGTCAGAGACACGGCTCCAGCATGCTCCGCTGAGCAAACTGCAATTCAGCACACACACACACACACACACACACACACACACACACACACACACACACACACACACACACACACACACACACACACACACACACATCTCGCTCTCTCTGTTCTCCCCGCTCATCAGACGACTGGCGTTCCCCTTCGCAGCGCCCAAGCAAACAAATCGTGTGCGTGTCGAACAGAAAACCACTTGGGTCAAACGGACCGCAAACCTTTATTTGTGCCGGCGGAGCGTCTTGTACCCGCGCAGAGCCTCTGCTCCTCACCTACACACACACACACACACACACACACACACACACACACACACACCTCAGATCCAGGAGGATTTGGGGATCAGCGGAAGGTGTGGCTGTCAGGGTTAGTGTACGGCTTCATCTGCCACATTCTCATGCAAATACGCCAGCCTGCCTTTCCAGCCCCTAATAGCTCCTTACAAATGATGTGTCATTACAACGAGCTTTATTTAAACAAATTTAATACGTCTTTAATCAAGGAGGAGAATGTTCTCAAAGGTCACACACCAAATCAAGCGGCGGGTTTGAGCGCTCAGACTATTAGCTCAAAGGGGAGGAGAGAATTATTTCATGGACAAGTCATTCTCCTCCAAGCTTTATTTACATTTTTATTCACTTATTAAATTTTATTTCATCACGCACACACACACACACACACACACAGTCATGTATAAGTCTATCAGCACAGAGAGGAAAGAGAGCGTTTGTGAACTGATCGACTCAACAAAGAGAGAAAAATCGACACACTAAACACAATATATACACATCTCTACACATTAAACACACAACACGCTAAATACACACACACTAAAAATATAAACACACACCTGACTCTACAGACTGAGCACACCTGAACACACTCACTGACCCCCACACACTTACACACACACACACACACACACACACACACACACATACACACACACACTCACAGACCCACACAATCTCTCACTCACTCACTTACACACTCACTCTCTCACACACTCACACACACACACACACACACACTCACTCACTTACACACACACACACACAAACACACTCACTCACTCACACACACACAAACACACACACACACACACACACACACACACACACACACACACACACACACACACACACACACACACACACACACACACACACACACACACACACACACACACACACACACACACACACACACTCACACACACTCACACACTCCTGTAAGTGTGTGTGTGTGTGTGTGCTCTGTGGTCCTGTAATGTAAGTCCATCTGTAATTTAAACGCACGCTTTGCCATGAATCCTCCATATCTAATGTTCCAGAGACTTTCACATTAATGTCACGGATTTTAAATTAGCACATGAGATCTGGTGGAGCCCGTCTGCGGTGGCACTGCAACTGAAGGCATCGTGTCAAAACATCAGCTCGTTTTCTGAGTCTGAGAAACACTAAACGCACAATTATTAGAGAAGATGAAGTTATACAGGGAACATTCTGGGACCGGTCTGGGAAAATCATCTGCAAATATCTGTTGCACTAATGCTACGATTGTACATTTATCCAAAACGACAGATCAGATTTTTGCACTTATTTTTACCTGGAGTTACACTCTATGAACAGCGTCAATGACAAGCGACTGGTGTGAGTGTGTGTGTGTGTGTGTGTGTGTGTGTGTGTGTGTGTGTGTGATAAGGGGGGTTTAGTGGTAGGGTTAGTGTGTGTGTGTGTGTGTGTACGTGTGTGTGTGGGGGTTTAGGGGTGGGGTTAGTGTGTGTGTGTGTGTGTGTGTGTGTGTGTGTGTGTGTGTGATGGGTGGGTTTAGGGGTAGGGTTAGTGTGTGTGTGTGTGTGGGTCTGTGTGTGTGTTGTGTAGGTTTAAGAGTAGGGTAAGTGTGTGTCTCTGTGTATGTGTGATGGGTAGGTTTATGGTTAGGGTTACTGTATGTGTGTGTGTGTGTGTGTGGATCTGTGTCTGTGTGGGGGGGTCTGTGTGTGTGGGTATGTGGGTATGTGTGTGTGTGTGGGTCTGTGCGTGTGCGTGTGTGTGTGTGTAATGGTAGGTTTAGGGGTAGGGTTAGTGTGTGTGTGTGTGTGTGTGTGTGAGTGAGAGAGAGAGAGCGAGAGCGCGTGTGTGTGTGTGAGAGTGAGAGAGAGAGAGAGAGAGAGAGACAGTGTGTGTGTGTGTGTGTGTTTGGCTATTGTTATCTTTCTTAACCCTTGCTTTGCTAATGCGTGTTCTTGGGCTGGCATTTACTCAGAATGAATTGCTCGCTTAGACACACACAAGTAAATAAAAGTCAGCAGGGGCTGATAGTATGAAAAATGGATTTTCATTACCGTTTCATTGATTGTGGTAAATAAGGGGCCCGCGGCCGCACCGCGCTAATAATTTAATCTAAGGTGACACCGACCAAAACGCATGTGGACCAAAATCATCCCTGAATATTAAACGAGGGCCTGAAGACAAGCGGCATCAGCGCATTTAAACATGCAGATTGCCGTCTAACCTATTTAAAAACACAAATTAAACACTGTTGTCATAAATCACATTTGCGGCCACGGATACGCCTGGTTATGCGAGCGTTTACCGGAAACCGGAAAGGTTGAAGTATCCGGTGCATTAAATTGCACAGGGATAATTAACACTTTTCTTCCAGCTATTTATAAGAAATGGAAAATGGAGTCGGTTGTTCTGTGACAACAAGGACAATAAAAGCTTCTCAGGCGTCTCAGGAGAGACTCGCTCTATATTCCGGCGGAGTCTGGCCTTCTGTTTCAACATTTAATATTCTAATGATATTTAGCCTTTCATTTAAGCAGACACCAGCGACTAATAGTGTGTGAGACACCGTGACACGCGCAGAGAGACTTCATGTGCGAACTCACCTTGTCTGCGGGCGATGAGGAGGGAAGTGTGGCAGAAACACTTGCCCTGCAGCGGGTCTGAGCCCCGGAGCCGAAACGCTTTAGCAGGAGCGCAGACTGGCACCAATTAGAAGCTGTTAGCGGAGCCGGCGAGGGCGGCCTAATGTGACAGCTCCATCTCAGAGGTGCTGACCCGAGTCTGCCTGGAGCTCGCGCTGAGATCCACACGTCAGGGTGTGAACGCAAACTCACCTGCTCAGAGGCCAACGCCGTCCCCGGAAACAGACAAAACCAGACCCGGAGAAACAGACAAAACTAGAGAAACAGACAAAACCAGACCAGAGAAACAGACAAAACCAGACCCGGAGAAACAGACAAAACTAGAGAAACAGACAAAACCAGACCAGAGAAACAGACAAAACCAGACCAGAGAAACAGACAAAACCAGACCCGGAGAAACAGACAAAACCAGACCCGGAGAAACAGACAAAACCAGACCCGGAGAAACAGACAAAACTAGAGAAACAGACAAAACCAGACCAGAGAAACAGACAAAACCAGACCCGGAGAAACAGACAAAACTAGAGAAACAGACAAAACCAGACCAGAGAAATAGACAAAACCAGACCCGGAGAAACAGACAAAACTAGAGAAACAGACAAAACCAGACCCGGAGAAACAGACAAAACCAGACCAGAGAAACAGACAAAACTAGAGAAACAGACAAAACCAGACCAGAGAAACAGACAAAACCAGACCAGAGAAACAGACAAAACCAGACCCGGAGAAACAGACAAAACTAGAGAAACAGACAAAACCAGACCAGAGAAACAGACAAAACCAGACCCGGAGAAACAGACAAAACCAGACCCGGAGAAACAGACAAAACTAGAGAAACAGACAAAACCAGACCAGAGAAACAGACAAAACCAGACCAGAGAAACAGACAAAACCAGACCCGGAGAAACAGACAAAACCAGACCCGGAGAAACAGACAAAACCAGACCAGAGAAACAGACAAAACCAGACCCGGAGAAACAGACAAAACCAGACCAGAGAAACAGACAAAACCAGACCCGGAGAAACAGACAAAACCAGACCAGAGAAACAGACAAAACCAGACCCGGAAAAACAGACAAAACCAGACCCGGAGAAACAGACAAAACCAGACCAGAGAAACAGACAAAACCAGACCCGGAGAAACAGACAAAACCAGACCCGGAGAAACAGACAAAACTAGAGAAACAGACAAAACCAGACCAGAGAAACAGACAAAACCAGACCCGGAGAAACAGACAAAACCAGACCAGAGAAACAGACAAAACCAGACCAGAGAAACAGACAAAACCAGACCCGGAGAAACAGACAAAACCAGACCCGGAGAAACAGACAAAACTAGAGAAACAGACAAAACCAGACCAGAGAAACAGACAAAACTAGACCCGGAGAAACAGACAAAACCAGAGAAAAAGACAAAACTAGAGAAACAGACAAAACTAGACCCAGAGAAACAGACAAAACCAGACCCGGAGAAACAGACAAAACCAGACCAGAGAAACAGACAAAACTAGACCCGGAGAAACAGACAAAACTAGACCCGGAGAAACAGACAAAACCAGACCCGGAGAAACAGACAAAACCAGACCCGGAGAAACAGACAAAACCAGACCCGGAGAAACAGACAAAACCAGACCCGGAGAAACAGACAAAACTAGACCCGGAGAAACAGACAAAACCAGACCCGGAGAAACAGACAAAACCAGACCCTGAGAAACAGACAAAACCAGACCCGGAGAAACAGACAAAACCAGACCAGAGAAACAGACAAAACTAGACCCGGAGAAACAGACAAAACCAGACCCGGAGAAACAGACAAAACCAGACCAGAGAAACAGACAAAACTAGACCCGGAGAAACAGACAAAACTAGACCCGGAGAAACAGACAAAACCAGACCAGAGAAACAGACAAAACCAGACCCTGAGAAACAGACAAAACCAGACCCGGAGAAACAGACAAAACTAGAGAAACAGACAAAACCAGAGAAACAGACAAAACTAGAGAAACAGACAAAACTAGACCCGGAGAAACAGACAAAACCAGACCCAGAGAAACAGACAAAACCAGACCCGGAGAAACAGACAAAACCAGACCCGGAGAAACAGACAAAACCAGACCCGGAGAAACAGACAAAACCAGACCAGAGAAACAGACAAAACCAGACACGGAGAAACAGACAAAACCAGACCCGGAGAAACAGACAAAACTAGAGAAACAGACAAAACCAGAGAAAAAGACAAAACTAGAGAAACAGAAAAAACTAGACCCGGAGAAACAGACAAAACCAGACCCGGAGAAACAGACAAAACCAGACCAGAGAAACAGACAAAACCAGAGAAACAGACAAAACTAGAGAAACAGCCAAAACCAGACCCGGAGAAACAGACAAAACCAGACCCGGAGAAACAGACAAAACCAGAGAAACAGACAAAACCAGAGAAACAGACAAAACCAGACCCGGAGAAACAGACAAAACCAGACCCGGAGAAACAGACAAAACCAGAGACCAGAGAAACAGCCAAAACCAGAGAAACAGACAAAACTAGAGAAAAGGACAAAACTAGAGAAACAGCCAAAATCAGAGACCAGAGAAACAGCCAAAACTAGAGAAAAGGACAAAACTAGAGAAACAGCCAAAACTAGAGAAACAGCCAAAACCAGACCAGAGAAACAGCCAAAACTAGACCCGGAGAAACAGACAAAACCAGAGAAACAGACAAAACTAGAGAAACAGACAAAACCAGAGAAACAGACAAAACCAGACCCGGAGAAACAGACAAAACCAGAGAAACAGACAAAACTAGAGAAACAGACAAAACCAGAGAAACAGACAAAACTAGAGAAACAGACCAAACCAGAGAAACAGCCAAAACTAGAGAAACAGCCAAAACCAGACCCGGAGAAACAGCCAAAACCAGACCAGAGAAACAGCCAAAACCAGATCCGCAGAAAAAGACAAAACTAGAGAAACAGCCAAAACCAGCCCCAGAGAAACAGACAAAACTAGAGAAACAGCCAAAACCAGACCAGGAGAAACAGACAAAACTAGAGAAACAGACAAAACCAGACCAGAGAAACAGCCAAAACTAGAGAAACAGCCAAAACCAGATCCGCAGAAAAAGACAAAACTAGAGAAACAGCCAAAACCAGCCCCAGAGAAACAGCCAAAACTAGAGAAACAGCCAAAAACCAGAGAAACAGCAAAAACCAGAGAAACAGCCAAAACTAGAGAAACAGCCAAAACCAGAGAAACAGCCAAAACTAGAGAAACAGCCAAAACCAGCCCCAGAGAAACAGCCAAAACTAGAGAAACAGCCAAAACCAGAGAAACAGCCAAAACCAGAGAAACAGCCAAAACCAGAGAAATAGCCAAAACTAGAGAAACAGCCAAAACCAGACTTGGAGAAACAGACAAAACTAGAGAAACAGCCAAAACCAGGCCCGGAGAAACAGACAAAACCAGAGAAACATTTAAATCTAGAGAAACAGCCAAAAACAGCCAAAACCAGGCCCGGAGAAACAGACAAAACCAGAGAAACATTTAAATCTAGAGAAACAGCCAAAAACAGCCAAAACCAGAGAAACAGCCAAAACCGGAGAAAACTAGAGAAAACGTGCGTTAATGGGTCATAGTGACCATAAACATTGAGCTCCAAACTTGCAAGGAAGCAGACATAAAATGATTGAAATTCAAATTTCTTTTTCAGAGAAGTTCATCAACACAAACTTCTAACTTGCTTTAAGGCCTTTGCACACTTGAGTCCGAAATTTTCGTATGCGTTTTTTCGTATTAGTGATCCAAAAAATTTGTCGCACACAGAGACCTTGCACACTGAGTCCGATGCGTATTAATGAATGCGCAAAATAATACAAAAGGCCTTCTTCAAGTAGTGAGGATGATTTTTTTTTCCCTCTCTCTTCTTAAAAAGAGAAAAAGAAAGTGGAAATAATGGGTCCATCATCCACTCCTGCGATCGCATAGAGAGGAAGGAGAGTTCCACCTCCTTATGAAGGAGCTGCGTGATTATCCAGACCGATTCAAAGTTTACTTTAGACTGTCAGTGACTCAGTTTGATGCTTTGCTAGCGATACTGGAGCCACATATTAAAAAGAAGACCACCAGTTTCCGTGAATCAATTGATCCTAGGGATCCGCGCGCGCACGCACACACACACACACGGTTTACAGGGACTTGGTGTGCTATAAGCTGTGATATAATAATATTAGTAGTATTTTTGATACAATAATATTTGTAGGCTAAATATAATTGTAGGCATCTGAGCACTGGCGATTCATTCACCACCATTGCCAGCAGTTTTAGGTTGGGCATCAGCACTGTAGATGGGAAAAACGGATGCGAAAAATGCAGAAAATCGAACCTGTTCCGAATTTTTTTTTGACGGACGAAAGTTTCGGAGGCAGTGTGCAAGCGAGACTGACATTACCTGTGGTCGAATTTATTTTTTGACGTGCGAAAATTTCGCATGCGAATATCAGACTCCGTGTGCAAAGGCCTTTAATGTTTAAAAATCCTTGAGGGTTAAAAAGTTCCTAGGCCTTACGTCAGGGCCGTATCCACCATAGACCCTGAGGGGGACGAGTCCTCACGGATCAGTAGAAATGGTCAATTGTCCCCCCAGTATCTGATGTTGTTGACGCTCTGCTGTACTCATCACACACCGCTCTGACTGTTGCTAGGGTGACAGAAGTAAAATGTGACATTTTTATGATGGTCTGCCCCTGTGGTGTAACAGCACTCGTCACTGTCAGAATGAGTGAGATGGCCAATCAGATCAAAGAAGGCGGGGCTTACCGTTACCGCAATCCAACACGCCGCTTTAGTTATAGCAGCGAAAGAGAGCGTCGTAAGAGTAGCTGAACATTTAATATTAGACCGTTTTACCATAAAAATGACTAACGGTAATATTGAGTGGTGCAAACTACTGGATATTTTTAATGAAATTTCACCATTTTGAATTGAAATTATGACATTATTGATGTAAATCATAACATGTGACAAGAAACATTTAGCATTTTTACATATTAGACAGAGACAACAATAAGAGTGAATGTGTGTATATTATATATATATTATTTGCAAATAGTTTACAATAGAACTGGAACTTTTACTGTTCTTATTTCTTTTTCTGTATTTCCTTAAATCCCTTTTAATCCTTTAATAATTTAATTCCTTTAAATAAACCAATAAGACCAAGCCCCCCAGCCTTTGGTCCCCCAATGTCTAAGACATGGTTACGGCCTTGCCTTACGTACTGAGAGAACGAGAAATAGAGCGAGAACGAATGACAGAATGATAAGTAGAACAGTAAAGAGAAAAGTAAATCGAAGGACTGAACAATGAATGACTGCTAGAACTGTAGAGGAGCAATAGATAGATGACCCTGAGGCCGGATTCACGAACATCTTCTGAAAGACGTTAAGAAAATTCTTAAGATAAATTTTAAGAAGTTCGTAAGAATGTTCCTAAGCGCAATTCTTGAAAAATTCTTAAGAAGTTCTCAAATATTTCCCTAAGAACATCTTCATTTTTTACTTAATAAGAAAATGAAAGGTGTTTGACTGAATGGCAGGCATTGCTGACACCTCAAAGATTACTGTAGATATCATAATAAGTGAACGTGTTTAACGCGTCCGGTCCGGCTTTCCTCTGGCTGGATATCCTGAACATCGACTGAGAGGTCAAATGTGGATCTGAAAGCTCTCAGCTCATAATCTTCTCATCAGGGCATCATCATTTAGAGTCCAAACGCTAGACTAAATAAACACATTTTACTAAAGAAAGTGGAGAAACTCTAGCACTACAGTATGTTGGTGGAAACGGCATAGGTCATATGAATATTTTCAAAGACGAGATTTGCAAAAAATGAAAAGTAATAGTAAAAGCCATTGATTATTCAGGACGATTAGCAAAAGCAAACACTTCCTGTGTGAGTGAACATGGCCGCCTCTGGCTGTGATTACTCCAGCACATGACGCTCATCCCCTGATGATCCTCCGATGGTCTGCCGTCTAAATCTGAACCGCCAGAGTTTCAGACGCGGAGAATCAGAGGCCAGTTCTCCTTGCGGATGCCTGCGCTCACTAAGCCACAGTTCCAGCATGAATCGAGCGCTTCTGGTGTCGATTGTATCAAGCAGAGAAAAGCAGAGAAAAGCAGAAGGTGTTCACTATAGTAAAGGTGTGAATACAAAGAGTAACACATTCACACGTTCCTACAGACTGATTGATTTTCAAAAGCTTTTAACTTAAAAAAAGTGATCAAGACAATAAAAACAGACAAACAATTCAAAAACTGCACAGATGTACGAAAGAGTATGTTTATGTCCTCACAAACACACACACACACACACACACACACACATAAAGCCACACATATACAGCAAAACTGCCGGACTGCTTGAATGCTCTCAAAATGGTACTATATTATCATCCAGCCTCTGTATAATGCAACTATAATGCCTGAAGATATTGAGATATGTGACCGATCTCACTCGTTCAGATCCGCATAAACACTCTCAGACAGCATGCGATCCCGACACACACTCACACACAGAATTACAGTATTTCAAACAGAGATGGAAACTCGAGTCTGCGACTTGGATTCAAGTCGCACTTAAGTCGCAAGACTTGCGACTTGACTTGGACTTGCAAACAAGTGACTCGAGACTTGACCTGAGATTTGACCCGAGACTTGACCAGAGACTTGACCAGAGATTTGACCCGAGACTTGACCTGAGATTTGACCCGAGACTTGACCAGAGACTTGACCCTAGACTTGGCTTGGACTTAAAGACTGAGACTTGACCAGAGACTTGAAGACTGAGACTTGACCAGAGACTTGAAGACTGAGACTTGACCAGAGACTTGAAGACTGAGACTTGACCAGAGACTTGAAGACTGAGACTTGACCAGAGACTTGAAGACTGAGACTTGACCAGAGACTTGAAGACTGAGACTTGACTTGTGGAAAAAATGCAAGTCTTTTGGCACCTCATTCCCGATACCGTTCTCTATTGACTACCCCACATGAGAGCAAGAAACACCACATTTTACTATTCATTCATTCACAGATATGTTCTGCAGCAGCGAATATCACAAATCATCTCTAAGCACAAATAGCCAGCACGATCGTGACATCTGAAGGCAAAACTGCTGTTAAATAAATAAGCAACAAATATTAACAATATAGCCAAGCCTTACCTTACGATAAACTTTGTAATTTAATTTGAAAAGCAATCAATTAATCCGAAGGGAAGCTGCGGTGTTGCACATTTTCATGTCCTTTTCATGTTTTCCCCCAGGCTATTTGCTAACAATCCAGATTTACCAACACAATCCAGATTTACCAACACAATCCAGATTTACCAACACAATCCAGATTTACCAACACAATCCAGATTTACCAACACAATCCAGATTTACCAAGTTAATTTGCATCTGGATTCCTCAAACACATTCATACGCAATTTATGAGCCTGTCCGGCTCCGCAAACGAGACACGCAGATGGAAATGTTGTTCTTTGTGTCGTTTACTGTAGCGCTTAGATACACAGCATTGCTCAAATAGCCAACTCAAATAGCTCAAAACACTCAGCATTTATTTTCCCTTGTGGTGGTTCTAAATGGTCAAATTTTGTATAAAGTTGGAAAGTAATAGTAAAGATTTAAGAAGTATTTTGTGTGCTTTATTAGGACATTTTGAAGTAGAAGTAATCTGTTTTGATATTTCAATACACTGTTACTTATGACAACTATAGCTGAAAAAAAAAATTGATAAAAATAGAACAAAGACTTGACTTGGACTGCAGTCTGATTTCATGATTTCATCTGTCATGGCGAAAATTCACACACACACACATCATCTGTTATGCGTTATGAGAGCGTTTGGTTCACTGATGGGGAAACACATCTGGTGTGTAAGATTACACTAGATCCGTGTGTTACAGTTGATCTGAATATAGAGACTGTGTGTCTCATTAATGCTAATCAAACAATTGTGCTATCATTGAAAAATAAGTTGAATATATACCCTCACCTAAAGGATTATTAGGAACACACACTAATACTGTGTTTGACCCCCTTTGGCCTTCAGAACTGCCTTAATTCTACGTGGCATTGACTCAACAAGGTGCTGAAAGCATTCTTTAGAAATGTTTGCCCATATTGATAGGAGAGCATCTTGCAGTTGATGGAGATTTGTGGGATGCACATCCAGGGCACGAAGCTCCCGTTCCACCACATCCCAAAGATGCTCTATTGGGTTGAGATCTGGTGACTGTGGGGGCCATTTTAGTCCAGTGAACTCATTGTCATGTTCAAGAAACCAATTTGAAATGATTTTGAGCTTTGTGACATGGTGCATTATCCTGCTGGAAGTAGCCATCAGAGGATGGGGACATGGTGCTCATAAAGGGATGGACATGGGCAGAAACAATGCTCAGGTAGGCCGTGGCATTTAAACCATGCCCAATTGGCACTAAGGGGCCTAAAGTGTGCCAAGAAAACATCCCCCACACCATTACACCACCACCACCAGCCTGCACAGTGGTAACAAGGCATGATGGATCCATGTTCTCATTCTGTTTACGCCAAATTCTGCCTCTACCATCTGAATGTCTCAACAGAAATCCAGACTCATCAGACCAGGCAAAATTTTTCCAGTCTTCAACTGTCCAATTTTGGTGAGCTGGTGCAAATTTTCGCCTCTTTTTCCTCTTTGTAGTGGAGATGAGTGGTACCCGGTGGGGTCTTCTGCTGTTGGAGCCCATCCGCCTCAAGGTTGTGTGTGTTGTGGCTTCACAAATGCTTTGCTGCAGACCTCGGTTGTAACGAGTGGTTATTTCAGTCAAAGTTGCTCTTCTATCAGCTTGAATCAGTCGGCCCATTCTCCTCTGACCTCTAGCATCAACAAGGCATTTTCTCCCACAGGACTGCCGCATACTGGATGTTTTTCCCTTTTCACACCATTCTTTGTAAACCCTAGAAATGGTTGTGCATGGAAATCCCAGTAACTGAGCAGATTGTGAAATACTCAGACCGGCCCGTCTGGCACCAACAACCATGCCACGCTCAAAATTGCTTAAATCTCCTTTCTTTCCCATTCCGACATTCAGTGTGGAGTTCAGGAGATTGTCTTGACCAGGACCACACCCCTAAATGCATTGAAGCAACTGCCATGTGATTGGTTGAATAGATAATTGCATTAATGAGAAATTGAACAGGTGTTCCTAATAATCCTTTAGGTGAGTGTATTTCTCCTATAGATATTTGGTTTTGACTTCAAACAAACCATGCATCAGTTTGAAGGTTTTTTATTAGAGAATGTGAACTCATTTTGCCAGCACAGGTCACATATTATAAACATTACCTATATTAAACATGAACATCATTATGTGTAAAGATGCCTGGAAACAGTGTGTGTTGTGAAAAGCACTGCATTAGACTTGACTTGCCACTTCTAAAAACTCATCAGTCTGTGTCACATGAGCTGCGTGTGGATTACCGAGTGTCAGAAGAGACACGTCGACGTGTTTGAGACGGATGAAGAGTGTGTTAATGTGAGTGCGGTGGGTGGTCGGAGGAGAAGTGCTCGTGTTTTCAGCGCATCTGGTCCCGTTTGACCTGCGACCTGCTCGTGTAATTGCTCGGCCTGTACGTGTGCTGTGTTTCCAAACAACGGTTATGAATAGAGCTGAGCGGCTCCACACAGGACACACACTTACACTGCTGTGTCTATTAAATGAGCATGTTTTAATGTGCATCTCTGATCTGTGGACTGTCCCACATTTCACTCATTAGTGTCATTCCAAATTACTGTCACATGACCTCATTACACTATTGGGGTCGTCAGATGTGTTAATGTTTCTCCTGCATTTATCTGATCATAACTCAGGTAAAACAGTGAGATATTCCTCCAGATGTTCTCTATGTGAATATATAGTAAAGTGTCATTTATTATTTACTGTCACTTTTGATCAATTTAATGCGTCCTTGATGAATAAAAGCATTGATTTCTTTCAAACAATAAAACATCTTACTGACCCCAAACTTTTGAATGTTTAATAAATAGTGATTTTCTTACAAACAAACCACCAATTGAATAACGAGCCTGTTTACAAACTGCCATTGGACAAGAACAAACAGATAGTCCCGCCCCCAAACTCACATGATTGGTCGATTCAAACTCCAGGCCGATTGCTGGATATGAGAAGGTGCTTTAACATTCAGACCATCTTTCACAAAATCACAGTTGCATTGTGGGAAAGTTTACAGTAGTCTGCACAGTTGGAGCAGCTGATTGGCTGTTCGGTCCGACTCCAAGCTCCCATTAACCTGATGGTTTAAAGACGTGTAGAAGGAACAGACGGCTGTATGTTTTGGGCTGTATGTTCTTATTGTTTATTAATCATCGCTGGCCTCATTAGCAGGAGCCGAGGCGTGCCTTCGCTCTCAAATGCCACCCATAATGCAGGGCCACTGTGAAATGTTTTATTACAGGCTAATCAAAAGCAAGTTCCCTGAAGGAGCCGCGAATCAGCGGAGATTAGTTATCTAAAGCGTTTCCGGCCCGTATCACCTCCCAGATCTATAATGAAACATAACAAGGTTTCTGTAGCGTTTGGAGATTAGAGAGGTGCATTTGAGAAGGTAACATTTATCAAAAGGCCCTCATTTATCATTTATCAAAAGCTCTCGCTAAAGGTCAATATCTGTCACGCATTTTACATCTTCGAGAGAAAAGCGAAATTAAAAAACAGAGCTGGCTGATATTGATCCAAGGTGTTTGGGACGCTTCCTCTGAAGTGAACCAGCGATAATGGAGGGAATGACAAGGAGTAGAAATTAAAGGCAAGATTTCTCAGCGAGTCTCCTGATTGGTCGGTCGCAGTGCTGCACTTCATTTGCATTTCCTATCCATCACATTTGCATATTTCTTTTAGCCCAGCAGAGAATATCTCATGATTCAATGAGAAGTGAACTCACACCAGCATCAGCGCCATCTAACCCTCTGAACAAACACTCCAGGCCCTCGGATAGCGAACATATCATTTCCTACGTTTAAAAAAAATAGGAAATGAATCATTAAGTGCAGGTCCCTGTAGCTCACGAGCCTCGCAGGGACTTTTGCCTCAATAATGGACAGGTAATATTGATCATCAGACCCTCATATGAGAATGATCAGTGAAGGGTCATGTGACACTGAAGACTGGAGGAATGATGATAAACTCAGCTTTGATCACAGGAATAAATCACACTTTACTGTATATTCACAAAGAGAACAGCTGATCTACACTGGTGTGTGTGTGTGTGTGTGTGTGTGTGTACAGCTGATCTACACTGGAGGAATATTTCACTGTTTACTGAAGTTATGATCACAAGAGACTCTCAGAAACATTTAGTGTTGTATTTTGAGTAACTGCACATCAAATCCAGAGCATTAAACTGTTCTGTAATAGTACATTAAAACTCTTTAGACTTTATACATTGGAAATCATATTGATACTTAAGGGTGTTTTAATCAGATATTCTCCGCAATAATTCAATCCTTGTATTGCTAACAACTTCCAACAAGCAGACGAAAACTAAACCGAAATAAATGAAAGTGAAAGTGCTGTCATTGTTTCCTTAGAGCTGTTTAATATCTGCAGAGTTTGTTACGTCCAGTGATTTGAAATGAAACCCATATCAGACGAAGGCCATTTCCTCCTGATTGATCACGATTGGACGTCCGCCTAACATCACAGACACGAGTGACCCAGTAACCCTGACCTCGGGTTAGGGTTCTCAAAGAAACGGTGAAGGACCGGCGAAGTCCTCTGAGCTGGAAGATGCATTTGCTTTGATTAAACGCTGCAGGTTTGATGTGTGTAATAAAGCTCTGACAGCAGTAAAGGTGGCCTCCATATGATCATGAAACACACTGCATTTGTTTATTGGTCTTCAGCTCTTTCTGGCACTCGGCTCTTTAGTCGAGCATCTCCATCTCTTTGAGGCAGTCCAGACCTCCAGTGTTTAGAAAATCTCCCAGCTAACGGCGAGGAGCGCGGGCCGATGTCTCCGCCGAGGGATTCCCGCAGCTGTAAAAACAGCCGAGTGCAGCTTTGGGGAAACACACTTCAAACCGCAGCTTCAGGTGAGCGAGCGCCTTCAGCTTCATTCATCGCGAGCGCTGACCGCGATCCCAGAGAGACTCCCCACCACACTCATCAGTAGGGATGTGCCGAAGCCCAACACCTTATTCTGGAAATGAAGAACGCTTTCTGCGGAGTCCCTAAAATCCGAAAGTAAAAAGTGAGCGTGCCTTCAACATATCGGCTCCCTGATGCCTGCAAATTACACATAATATATCATTATAATTACCCAACGATATCATTGCAACGCAAAAGCATTGAAAAGATTTTTTCCTCCACACCGTAAAAACTCATTTGTTCAGTTTACTTAATTCACTTGAGCAAACTCGTGCCTTAATTCAATAAAGTAAGCATTACTTAAGTGCATCAAGTTGTTCTTACTTAAACCGTAATTCTATCTGTGGTCAGAGGAATGCGGCATGAATACATTAATTGCTTTGTTTGATTAATTTTGGCTTTGTTTTACCATTTGTCTTTTGTCAGTATAACCCCAATAACGACAGCAAATATTAATAATTAAAAACACCTTGTTAGCAGTGTTGTGTTGTGATGCTGAATGTAGAAGTGTGTGTGTGTGTGACTCGAGCGTGGTCAATCGCTCGATATTGTCACAGATATAGAGGGATTATATCAACACAATTAAAAGTTCATGCCATAAGTGTTTGCAAAAAAAGTTAAAAGATCATTATATTCATTTATTTTATAATTTTTATATATATTTAACTTTATTCAATTTCTGTATATTGATTATATATGAAGGCCACAGATAAATATAATATTTATTATAATGGGTTTATTATACATTATAGATTTAATTTCAATTAACTTAAAACAAGTTATTTTCAAAGCCTAATAAATGTTGAAATTGATATCTTTCAATGATCCTGTAATGTTGAACGTCTATCACAGACATTAGAGTCAGTGATAAAACATGCCATTACAACACATATATTTAAAATATACTGTCTTTTATTTGCTTAGAGTAACTGTGAAATTATTACAATATAAAAGATGTTTATAAGAAAAAAAAAAAAATTGCCACACAAGAGACGCGTCAAAATGATTTTTGTGGTATTGAACATTATACAGCAAATGTGCCGAACACAGAGCGTTCCTTTACAACTCTCACAGATCATTTCTCAGGACCTTTATATCAACCTAAACGAGAGCTGAAAGCGCGTGTGTGTGTGTGTTAAATATTGAGTGGGTTGGTTTTAAACAGCTCTGAGAAATGATTACAGTGATGTGACATTTGCGTTGTTCCCAGGGTAAAGAAAACAAGTCAAAGGTTTAACCTTCACTTCCGCTAAATATCCCGACATCAGCCTGAACTAATTTGAGTTTAACTTGTAAAAACTGTCCACTGGCCTGACATGGAAAAGGACTCAATAAAACACAAATGAGCTCCAGATGACCTACCGAACACACACACACACACACACACACACACACACACACACACACACACACACACACACACACACACAGAAAGACTTCCATATGCCTCCATCCTTTGTTCTGTAAAGTCGAGCGCTTCGCCGCAGCTTCTCTCTGCCTATGCTTATTTCCAAATTGGTTCATCTCTGAGATCCAGATAAAGGGGGAATACAGCATAAAACGCCTCCTCATGTGTTTCCTGATTTCCGTGATCTGTTCTTAAAGATGTCCAGCTTCACTAGTACTCGTGCTCCTAAAGTACTCAACGATCCAGCGTGTTAAACTAACCCTGACGCCTGATTTCACCTGCTGAACACTAAAGCACGTGAGTTTGTGCAGAGCAAACACCTCGTGTTCTTCAGAACATGACGAACGGGAGCATAAAGAGCCTCGTTTAGCACAGAGAGCTGCGTTCTCTGGTTTGGCGGCTTTGGGCCAACGACCCCCGCCCTCCTGCTCGGGCTCCTGTTAGGATGGGAACCCGTCTGATAGTTCAGACGAGCCTGAGGGACAGAAACAGCCAGAAGACCCCCAACACACACAATCAGGAGAGCCGTGTTCCCCTTCCAGCCTTCCGCAGTCAGACGTTCAAAGCTTCATCATTAAAACTGTGCCCTGGGACAAGCCACCACACACACTGCACTTCCATCCTTCACCTCTTTCTCTCTTTCATTGACACACAACACACTCACACACACATTCTGTTCCCCACCGCAGCCTTCATCATAGTAGAACTACAGCCAACCAGATACTGACAGGAAATGAGGTCATTAAAATGACCAATATAACAGAACGATAGATAAATGATAGAACGACACAATGATTATAGATTATAGATATGATGTTAGAATGTTAGAACTTGGGATGCACCAATGTTTCAGCCAATAATCAGTATCGGTGTCAATCAAAAGCCATTATTTATTGTTTAAATCAGCCAATGATCAGGACTGATTATATCCTGTCAATCAAAAGGGGGTGTTCAACTCAACTGTGTTAAAGTTAAAGGCCAGCGAGTGTGACACTAACGCATTAATAGTTAAAACAGAGTTTGACCCTGAGAATCTCCCGCAGTTCAGGGCTGCAGGTCTGTGGTTTTCCAATAGCGCCTCCAATCACAAAGAACATTGTGCGGTTACTTCTGATAAGAAACAAAGTCTCAGCTTTCAAGATCTGTCCATTTTATCACACAATTCAAACAATAAATGTCGTTTTGACGCTCTTAAATGTGTCATGACAGATCGCGTAGCTCCGGAGTTCAAGTCTTTTCTTCCACTTTAATATTTTAATATAAAGTTATAGCACGAAAAAATATGCATGAGCATCAAAAGACATGTTGAAGACACAGTGCAACTTACTGAAATGAGTCTCATGCAATCACTCAGTCGGTGTTTAACCTCTAATATTATAGTATTATTAGTTCACAGCATTATTTGGGAGAGATTTTTTCTCTTCGGTATCAGCTGAGAAATTTAGTATCGTGCATCTCTAGTTAGAACAATAGATAGAACAACAGATAGAACAATAGTTAGAACAATAGATAGAACAACAGATAGAACAATAGTTAGAACAATAGATAGAACAACAGATAGAACAATAGTTAGAACAATAGATAGAACAACAGATAGAACAATAGTTAGAACAATAGATAGAACAACATATAGAACAATAGATAGAACAATAGATAGAACAATAGTTAAAACAATAAATAGAAGAACATATAGAACAATAGTTAGAACAATAGATAGAACAACATATAGAACAATAGATAGAACAATAGATAGAACAATAGTTAAAACAATAAATAGAAGAACATATAGAACAATAGATAGAAAAATAGATAGAACAATAGTTAGAACAACAGATAGAACAATAGAAAGAACAACAGATAGAACAATAGTTAGAACAATAGTTAGAACAATAGATTGAACAACAGATAGAACAATAGTTAGAACAATAGATAGAACAATAGACACAATGTTAGAATAACAAACGTTAGAACTTAAATGGACAGACTTGACTGTCAGGCGCTGTGTAGGCTTTAGTGAGCGCACGGTCACAAAGGATAGTAAATTCCACTAGGAACATATTAGAGAATAGAGATTCACAGGGAAGAAGCTCAGGAAATAACCATGCTTCAAAAAGACAATACCAGACCATAAAACAAAGGAAAATGAAGGAGAAGCCAGGAGCAGGAGGAGCCAGGGAGGAGCCATGAGCAGGAGGAGCCAGGGAGGAGCCATGAGCAGGAGGAGCCAGGGAGGAGCCATGAGCAGGAGGAGCCAGGGAGGAGCCATGAGCAGGAGGAGCCAGGGAGGAGCCAGGGAGGAGCCATGAGCAGGAGGAGCCAGGGAGGAGCCATGAGCAGGAGGAGCCAGGGAGGAGCCAGGGAGGAGCCATGAGCAGGAGGAGCCAGGGAGGAGCCATGAGCAGGAGGAGCCAGGGAGGAGCCATGAGCAGGAGGAGCCAGGGAGGAACCAGGAGCAGGAGGAGCCAGGGAGGAGCCATGAGCAGGAGGAGCCAGGGAGGAGCCAGGAGCAGGAGGAGCCAGGGAGGAACCAGGAGCAGGAGGAGCCATGAGCAGGAGGAGCCAGGGAGGAGCCATGAGCAGGAGGAGCCAGGGAGGAACCAGGAGCAGGAGGAGCCATGAGCAGGAGGAGCCAGGGAGGAGCCATGAGCAGGAGGAGCCAGGGAGGAGCCAGGAGCAGGAGGAGCCAGTGAGGAGCCAGGAGCAGGAGGAGCTAGAGAGGATCCAGGAGCAGGAGGAGTCAGGAACAGGAGGAGCCAGTGGTAAGAGGAGCCAGGCGGAGGACCCAGAGCTCAGCTAGGACGATGGCCCACGGAGTTGAGTAAGGGAGGAGCCATGGTGGAGGCATGGCTGACGAAACCAGGGAGGGCAACTGACGGAGACGAAGCAAATGGAAGTAGAGAACAGGGCGAAGGCGGAGAGCTGATGGGACCACACGACACCAATGGCTTGGGAGACCGAGGCAGAGCAGCAGCGATGAGTGTCCAAGGTAGAGCCAGGGTGCCAGAGGACTAATGCCGGTGGGACAAGCAGAGGCAAACTGGTTAGCAGGCGGAGCTGATGGACTGGCTAGCTTTGGAAGAGGAGGCTGGATGGGATCTCTGGAGACACAGGAGACTTAGAGCTGGTTGGGGATGGAAGATTCACCCTCGGAGACAGGATTGTGGGCGGGGCTTTTCTCCATGACCAGCCCCACATCATGTCGCTGGCTCATGCACCTGGTCAGACAGTGTGTGGGTTTCGGGCTCCGGGGCGATGGTTGGCTCAGGCTTGGGCTCTCTGTCTGCGGTGGGCTCTGGCATCATGTCCGTGCAGAGGAGCTCTGGAGCTGGAGTGGGGCTGGTGGAGTCCTCCGCTGGGACGATGGTGAACGCAGATCCGTTAGTCACCAGCACCCATTCCACAAAAGCAGATAAATTCCCTCGAGTACCGACCCCTGGGAGGTGTTCCTTGAGCACTCGCTCTGTGTGTTTACATCACCAGCCTCAGCGAAATACATGTTACATTTTTTTAAGTGCTTTCATTTCTGCAATAATCTGCTGTGTTTTCTTAAAAAGAGACTAACTGTAGGTGTGTATTCCAGAGCATTCATGAATTACAACCATTTAAGTTCAGATCTGTGATAAAAGAGTGCCAGAGAAAAGCACAGCAGGAACATGCTGCTAAACATCTGGTTCCGTGTTCGCAGAAGAAAGAAAGTCCTTCAGTTGCTGTTTGGATGACATGAGAGTGAGGAAATGAGAAACTATTCAGCCCAGATTCAACCTTCTGTTACTCACCAAAATAACTTTTCCCTTCACTTTCTGATGTTCATGCCGCTCTTGTTCGCACAACTCTGTGTCGAAGTGTCTGACAGTGTGTGTGTGTGTGTGTGTGATTGATGAGGACTCAATGAGGTGCCTGAGAGAGCAGGTACAGATGAGCGGCCCGCAGTGTGTGTGTGTTTAGGAGATAAATGAGATTCACTCTACGAGGTGAAGTCGGTCTCCAGACAGAATCAAAGAACCACTAACCCCTGACACACACACACACACGTTTCTCCTGCAGCGGATCAGGGTGTGTGTTGTATGTTGTTGCTCATTACACCTGTACAATCTGTTTCTGTAGGTCTGTTCCCTGCAGCTCAGAGTTTCTCTCACGTTCATGTGAAATGAGAATGAAACTGTGAGCAGCATTAGCACATTTATTCGTCTCACCTGAGAGCAGCTCCATTATTACCTCAGCTGAGAACACACACACACACACACACACACACACACACACACACACACACACATTAACACTGACACACACTCATCCCAGCACTTTAAAGGAAGTTTATTCTGACACAGGTGATGTGAAGCTGCTGGTTAGTGTCTCATGATCTGTTTACTGGCTGTGAAACTAAAGCTGGTCTCCGAGCGGAAGATAAGGACGTCATTACGCGACTCTTTGTCCACACGTGACTAATACTGGCCACGTTAAAATGGCTCAGGGACAATAAATGATGTTTTTGTGGGAAGCAAGAAATGCTTGATTGTGATTGTTATCCAGCGGCGAGTAAAGCAGCTTTAGTCCTTCAGCCCAAATAAACACAGATTACAAACTAGTCCATTACTGCGTATTTATTGGTTTGTTTCAGACGGACTTCTTCCTCTGGCAGAACCGATTATACGTCAGACTGGATTTGAGAACTAGATTTAGAAAGTTACAAAATAAGACATTTTAAATGGGAGCTGGGTAGAATAATAAAAATGCAGAGTTCTGCGAGTTATTATAGTGTCACTGTAAAATAAACAGCTTCTTGGACACCACCTCTTTGTTTCCATCCAATTTAACAGGTCACAATCATTTCTGCCGATTTGATGAGTTCCCAGACTTTACCGTGCAGTCGTCGGCATATAGACAGCAATTAAACACACGAGGTTTGTCTGTCGTTAGGATGAAGGTCTGTGTGTGTTTCAGTTCAGAGATCACAGCGTATCGCTGTCATTCTTATGACACACGGTTTGTTCTTTGACTTTCTCTCTGTGTTCAGACTCTCTTTACCCGTCTGTGTTTCATCTCCTCTGTCTCTATACACCTCACACACACACACGTGTTTACAGCTGCTGTTGGTGAATGAAGTTATTTGCAGGGCCGCAGGAACAGTAGGTGAAGTGAAACGACTGTCAGTCAGTCATGATTTAACCTGTCGTTCTTCAGTTTCACACAGCTCTGATTCTTCTCCAGTAGAAACGCTCGTATGAAGCATTCGCTGGTTTATTCAGAAACTGTACCGGAGCAGATATCTGTGACACGAAGCTGTTAAACAGTGAGACCGTTACAGGGAGAAAACAACAACAACAACTACGTTTAATACACACTTCTGTTCAAAAGTCTGAGATCAGTACGATTCTTCCCAAACCTTTGAACGCAAAAAATCCATGACTCTACCGACTTTAAAACGACAAACTAATTTAGATTGTTTAATATAGGGCTATAGTACGTATGTTACAGTTCTTATAGCAGGGTTGCCACTGTTAAGTTCAGGTTGGAGTCAGGTTTTTTTTTTGGGGGGGGGGGGGTTGATTCAGAATCAATTCATATGTGTATAATAGCCTACTGTACATATAAGGAAAAATAAGTTTGCCTCAGCACTATTTTAGCAGTATTTTAAACGTTTCTTGGGTTAAATTATATGTGCTCGCATTCATTAATATTCACTTGTTTGTGCTTATATAAGAATCATTAAAAATATTAGGATGTAAGTTATTAATGTTTTAAAATTTCACATTTAAAGAAATCTAGTGTTTGATCATATCTAAATATTTATTAAAATGCAAAACCTAAAAATAAGTAAGCAGTTATGATCTGCAATACTTTGAGCAACTAGACAGCAGGGGGCGCTCACCCTGTGGTCTGTGTGGGTCCTAATGCCCCAGTGATGGGGACACTATACTGGAACAAGCACCGTCCTTCGGATGAGACGTTAAACCGAGGTCCTGACTTTCTGTGGTCATTAAAAATCCCAGGATGTCCTTTGATAAAGAGTAGGGGTGTAACCCCGGCATCCTGGCCAAATTTGCCCATTGGCCCCTGTCCATCATGGCCTCCTAATCCTCCCCATATACATATTGGCTTCATCACTCGTCTCCTCTCCACCATCAGCTGGTGTGTGTGTGTGTGTGGTGGGCATTCTGGAGTAATATGGCTGCCGTCGCATCATCAGGTGGTGCTGCACATCGGTGGTGGATGAGGAGATTCCCCTGTTTTCTGTGCGCACACACAGCATGTGAACGCTGAAGTCAGAACGCCCGGCGAGTATCCGTGTAAACACAGAAAGGAAACGGATGCATGTTTATATTTAGTGTTGCTTTTGTCAATGAAAAGTATGACTAAATATCGTCGTCGACGAACCTTTATCACGTCACGAAAACAAGACGAGACGCAACGAAAATGCTGGTCATGTGACGATGACGAATAAAAACGAGACTAAATGTGGTTCACTAAATAAAAACCATGCTAAACTGTCTCTTCATTTTTGTTGACGAAACTGAGACGAGACGAAATGTTATAACGTTATTTTGTCGCGTTACTATTCTTCTTTAGCAGTATTTCTGTGCGTCTCCTTCAGGGTCAGGTCTCACTGCGCAGGCGTCTCTCTCTTCAGAAGATGCAGCCGCGGTGAGTTAACCACAACAGAGTTCAGTCTGACTCAGAGAAAGGGCCGATGGTCGGCCGGTCGGGGTTCGTAAGCCCTATTCAGATGGTAATGGTGTCTCCTGCGGTCATAAGGTGTTTTCATCATTTACAGCGGCTAGTCAGTTATTCTATTGTCGTCTTAATCCAGAATATCCGTGTTTTTCTCCCACCACCCGTGTAAAAATCCCCGGCTGAATTACAGACTGTTTGACAAACACCAAGGTCGTGTGATGCCGTCTGAATCCACATCTCTGAGTTTTCAATAATATATCACTTCAGAATTCACTGTTTATATCCTTTTTGACCCCTGCAGGGCACCGTACGGTTGCGCTTCGCTGTCATTTGGATGCATTTTAAAGATATAACGTTAACGATAGACTTGTATTACTGAAATGCTGGCAAGTATTTACAAGAGCAAGATATTTATAAAAATATAGAAAAGCACGTAAACATTTGAAATGTCCCGTTATAACGGCAGCAATTATATCTGTTAAAATAACCGCAGCATTATGTTTACCTCATACGCGAATAAGAGGCTGTATTCACTCATTTCCGCTCATTTCCATGTGGAATAAAATGACATCCTTTATTCTGAGATAAAATACAAGACAGAAAACCATTTGAACTGTGACCCGTGATAACACTCTAGTGTAGAGTTCTTAATGAAGAGATCAGATTGAATGGGCACAGTAGCATGACACTATAATTCACATCTAAGTTCGTAAAGAGGATTTGAGACAGCAATTTCACTACAACTAGTGAAAGGGAAAAAAGTTGTATTGTATTGTATCAATATTGTCAATTGAACGACAGTTGAAAATGTACCGTAAGTATAACTGTTTTTTTATGTTTTTCCAAACGCAATTCAGAAAGTCTTTTCCTTATGTTCTTAGTTGTCACTTTTTTTTTTTTCAAAAGTCTAATCCTTCCAGAAAAAAATTGAAGAGGTTGAAAAAAATTGAAAACAGTAGAAGTAGTCACGTGACAGAAGAAAGATTTACTACCCGGGTAGTTTTAAACTCAGTTTCAATCAAAGTATCCGAAGTGTGTGTGTTGTGTTCTCTTATCTGTTTCCAGGAGTGATGACGGATTAAGGATACTGAATTCGCTCCAGAACATCAGGATGTGGCGTCATGACATCAGTTAGGCACTGTTGGCCCGCCGTACACTCGTCCAAGGTTAACTCGAGAAGTAACAAAAAAAACAACCAGAGTTTCTTGAAATAAAAGTATAAAAGATCCCCCGGATTTCACTGGAAAATCACTTTTTTCACTTGATTTAAACACCTGTAAAGTAGATATGAATCAACATTTGTTCTCTTTCTCCACTCTCATGTGTAAAAAAAAAATGTCTGCTGGCTTCCTTTGTATATTATTATACTCTAGTGGAGAATAGTAGGTACTACATTTTTTCTTTTTCAAATTAAGAGTCCATTAATCATCTTCGTTTTTAAAGGGGTTACATCACTATAATGTGGGTCTAATTTTAAACAGATTTAAATAATTAAATAATAAATAGGATATTATTTTCCTATTATTAAATTAATATGCATTTATTCTTATTACGACATTTGGAAAAACTTTCATTGCATTGAAGTGGAAAATAAAACGGAATGTGTTGTGGAAAAAGATGGACCACAAAATCACAGGAGAAAACACCACAAACCTTAAGAGACATCTCAATGTTCTTATTTATTTTATTTAAATGAATGTGTGTGTTCTTCTAACATGTTTGGTTGGTAAAATAAATGTGTTGTAAATTCAAATCAGAGCGTCTTCCGTGTCCGGAATGGATGTTTTCTTGAGTCTATAAGGTAACAGTAATATAATAAGATAACCTTGTTTGAAATGGGTTAGGCTAAAAGAAGATTTTGGTTTTACACGACTAGATGTTTATACTATATTGACTGGGTTAAAGAGAACTGCATCACTAAAAAGAGACTAAAACACAATTCACTAACTAAAACTAGACGAAAATAGTCATGGATAATTCTGACTAAAATGCTCAGACTTTTAGTCGACTAAAACTTTTACTAGACTTTACTATATTTCTGATCATACAACAAAAGAGAAAGACAAAATGACTTTTGTAGCCGTACTAAAGGATGTAATGATCCCAATCAGCCAATCAGCTGTTAGAGTTAACAACACAATCAGATAATACCAGTTTAGCTCAAGTCTGTGGGGTCACATTAGCAATTAAAGAACACACACTTCAGCAGAACATGCTCAGCTCAAAGTGTGGGAATCATTTTGATAAATCAGTTTCACTGGTATTGAAGAATGTGTGTGTGTAATAGTCTCAGTCGACTTTATTTTGCTCTCCTCACATCATAAATGAGCTATAGAGTCCTCACACACTAGAGGAACATCATATCTGTGCCTGGATCATGTTCGACTGTATATCGCAGAAAAACTAAATATCGCAATGTACGTTTTTTCCAATATCGTGCAGGCCTAAACAGTACAATATTAAAAACAATATTTAATAAATGGTTAAATCTGATGATATTATTAATGATAATGAATGAATAAAC
>NC_137110.1:373480-403480 GCF_949357685.1 Gobio gobio
GTAAGCAAAACAGGTTTAATACCAGCAGGTACACTAATTTGATCTTCATTTAGCGCAAGGTCATCGAAGTCTTTAAAAGCATAATATGGTTTTAACCTGATAAGCTTCATGAGCGCGTGCACGGGTTGAAGCGCTATTTTTAGCACGAGTGTAATGTTTGTTAATAGATTTAACGTAAAAAAACATCATTAATCTTGACAAACTATATATCATTCTAAAGGTCTAAACCTCAAGCATCGAGGACAGACCACTGTTTTTCATTGAAAAGCTTATAACGGCTGTATTTTTGCATCAATGTAAGCAATACACATCAACGATTTTATAAATAAAAACAGAGTACATACCTTTAGTGTCCTAATTACGAGCCACACACGCATCCATTGCAAACAATTCCAGAACGAATGGAAAGGTGAGGGTCCACTGAATAACATCCCATAGAGCATTTTAATCCAACGAAACAATAACGGTGTAATATTGATGGTTAATCCTTTGTTTACATTGCATTTCTGCGGAGCGAAGTATCATACTAGACTGTTATGCAATAAAATAATGCACCAAAAACAGTCTCCCGGTAGAATAAAGTGGCATGGGTTTATAGCTTAGAATGTTACGAACAAAATCCAACTAACCCCACTCAAAAACATGCAAAGATAGCCGCGATATAGTCAAAAATATCCAACCATAGCGATCGTTTTATCTGATGTCATGACGTGCTCATCCAATGATAATGTCTGTTTATCTGGAGCCAATAAAAGCATTGAATCGTCATGACTGACAGAAAATGTAGCCAATGAGCACACGATTCCAACGAGACCTTGCATGTGTATGTTTGTCACATGGGCGTGAATATTTATTCATCTGAATGTGCCAATGTGGCGCTATCTCCGACGAGATGCTGCGAGCCTGACACCCCCCATCTGACAGCTAAAAGCTAACGCGCTAGTAAACAAACAGAGGTCTCTTTGTAGTAACTGTTTGCTAATCTTACTAACTGGACGGAATGTATTATCCAATGGATCGTCAAAAGAAGTTTTTATTGTGCTGAAGATGCTTTATTTGAGCTCACTCGAAGCAGCGATGTGAAAAAGGAGAGTGAACACAGCGGTGACGGTGCTTGTTGACAGAGAAGTTGATCCAATAACATACCGGTGAGTTGCTATGTGTAGTTGTTTATGTATATTGAGAATGTGTGTGAGAATGTATTTATTTTATTGTTTCTGTGTGCTAGAAAAAATGCAATATACCAGTATGCATTATACATATGCTGATATTTTGCATTTTTCCTAGCACACATGGGGAAAAAGTATATAATTTTTCCCCATGTGTGTGTAAATAAAACATATATATATATATATAACACATGTAATTGTATATATATATATATATATATATATATATATATATATATATATATATATATATATATATATATATATATATTGAGACTGTATTTATTTTATGTTTTTCCTGTGTGCTAGAAAAATTACAATATACCAGTATGCATTATACATATGCTGATATTTTGCATTTTTCCTAGCACACATGGGGAAAAAGTATATATAATTTTTCCCCATGTGTGTGTAAATAAAACATATATATATATATAACACATGTAATTGTTTATATATATATATATATATATATATATATATATATATATATATATATATATATATATATATATATATATATATATATATATATATATATATATATATATATATATATATATATATATATATATATATATATATATATATTGAGACTGTATTTATTTTATGTTTTTCCTGTGTGCTAGAAAAATTACAATATACCAGTATAGATTATACATATACTGATATTTAGCATTTTTTCTAGCGCACACAGAAAAAAAAAAATATATATATATATAATATATAAAATGCATTTTTTTTCCCCTGTGCTACAAAAACAAATTGACGAAAAAAGAAAAGTTCTGGACGGCCGACCATCTGTGTGATTGTTGAATGCTCACTGTTTCACCGGCCATTATATTGATTGTAGGACTGTGTGCGAATGTATGGGCCGCCGTCAATATGAATGCTCACTGTATAGCCGGCCGTTAGATTGATGCTTGGGCTGTGTGAGAATGTATGGGCCGCCGTCAATATGAATGCTCACTGTATAGCCGGCCGTTAGATTGATGCTTGGGCTGTGTGAGAATGTATGGGCCGCCGTCAATATGAATGCTGTCTAACCGACTGCCCATCAGTTTCATTGTTCATGGGATGGCCTGTAATTAGAGTGAATGATGACAGTGTGATTGTTGATTGAATGGGCAAACTATACAGAAATAGGACATGCAGTGCTAATTCTCATTCCTTTCCTTGCCATTCTACAGGCATCAGGTTGAGTCTTCAGATGAGCTATGGCATCCAAGCACCAGCCAACCAGCAGAAAAGAGAAGAACGCTTTCAGATTCTTCAAGATCTGCACTTGCTGTTGTAGACCTGAATCCGCCAGTAAAAGGCCAGTAAATGTTTTTTTTTTTTACATTTGCAAATTGTGTGTGTTTTTATAGCTATATATTTATATTATATTGTTATTTATATTACTAGTTATATTTATAGTTATTATACTTATATTACTTGTTGTATTTTCAGTTGCAAAGAAGTTTAGCTCTTTTTTATTAATATTTCATTTTTATTATATTTTTATAAGTTCTGTTGTACAAATAAATCACTAATACAAAGTCTTATGGTTCTGCCTATTATTTTATAGTTGAAAAAGCATTCAAGCATCATATATGATGGCTAAAACAGCTTGCAGTACACTTCATAACATTAGGTTATCAAGTCTCCTGTAGGTTTCTTGGCACCTGGACATATTCTTAGAAAAAAGCATGCAGGAACCCCATTTTTCATGATATCTTCGTCAAATTTTAAATATAAACTGATGAGACTTGTGCCTTTCAATTCATTAACTAACTGGATTCCTCCAGGCTTATTTTCATATATTTTTACATCAAATAATAAAGTGTTCATTGTAGCACAAATCATCTTCAAGACACTTCAACTTCTATAACTGTTTGTCTTTCTAAGTTTTTTTCTACTTTAATGTTTGGGTAATAAACTGTAAAGTGTCTTCTTTTTAAAGATGTCTAAATTGTGCATGTAGTGCAAATTGTTCAGCAACTGCAATTGTTTTAGTTAGGAGATGTCATTTCTGTGGATGTGCCTCAAGCAGGCGGAGGGAGAAATGGAACAGACATAGTCTTGGAAAAAAGCTTGCAGGAACCACATTTTTCATTATATCTTCCTCAAACTTGAAATATAAACTGATAAGTCGTGTGGCTTTCAATCCATAACTGAACTGGATTCCTCCAGGTCTATTTTCATATATTTTTACATGAAATAATACAACATTCTGTGTAGTGCAAATAATTTTTGAGGCATTTCAACTATTATAATTTTTTATCTGTTTGAGAATTATCAACTCTGATTGCTTTTTAGTAGAGTCCCAAGTGTCTTCTTTCCAAAGATACCTTAATTGTGCCTGTAGCACACTGTTCTCAGGAGCTATAATTGTTTTAATTCAGGTAGGTCGTTTTCAGCTGTGAGCCCCAAAGTGGGGTTGCAGTTTAACAGGTTAAAAGATTTACATGACACACTCTAGTTTGTTTTTTACGATTTGGCGTATTAATCAAATAATTCAGGCTAGAAATCTGACTAGCCACAGTAAATGGTCCATCGAACTTAGCCTGAAAGGGTGATCCCACAACAGGCAACAACGCCAGTACCTGGTCACCAGGTTGAAATGAACGCAACTCTGTTCGACGATCAAAAAGTCGTTTCATTCGATCTTGAGTTTTGTTCAGAGAAGACTTTGCCAACTGACCCGCCTCATAAAGTCGCCTACGAAAATCACTAACATATGACAACACATTTTCCCTCACTCACTCACTCACTCACTCACTCACTCACTCACTCACTCACTCACTCACTCACTCACTCACTCACTCACTCACTCACTCACTCACTCACTCACTCACTCACTCACTCACTCACTCACTCACTCACTCACTCACTCACTCACTCACTCACTCACTCACTCACTCACTCACTCACTCAATCACACACACTCACTCAATCACACACACTCACTCACTCACTCACTCACACACGCTCACTCGCTCGCTCGCTCGCTCGCTCGCTCGCTCACTCACTCACACTCACTCACTCACTCACTCACTCACTCACTCACTCACTCACTCACTCACTCACTCACTCACTCACTCACTCACTCACTCACTCACTCACTCACTCACTCACTCACTCACTCACTCACTCACTCACTCACTCACTCACTCACTCACTCACTCACTCACTCACTCACTCACTCACTCACTCACTCACTCACTCACTCACTCACTCACTCACTCACGCACGCACGCACGCACGCACGCACGCACGCACGCACGCACGAGTCCCTCCAAGTCCCTCAAGTCTGTTGTTGACTCTCAAAGGCTCAACTTAAATAGAGGAAGAGACAGGTGCACATAATTTGCTCAAGAAGCCTGCCCAGGTGCACATCATTCTCCCGATGAGTCTCTCAGCCACACCCACCGGTCGGCAACAGTAATGGTAACGGGAGACCCGTCACACACCCCCCCTAAAAAGAAGAGAGCACAGAGTCTTAAAAACCAAAACAACCCCTACAATTCAAATATTCCCGTGGAAACAGTTAGGCAAACTTGTAAATCTCCCCAATCCTGTCAGCTCGCTCTCTTTCAGCAGCCTGGCTCCTAGGACGCACATTCAAAAAACAGAGAGACATAGTCAGAGGAAATGCATGTTTGAACAGTTAAACCACGTGAACACGAGACAAGGCATCAGCAGTTACATTCTCTATTCCTTTAATATGGTGCATTTCCAATAAGTAACTCTGAAGAAACAAACACCATCTCATCAGCCTTTGGTTGGGGTTTTGTAAGGAGTGCAAAAAAATTAAAGGATTATGATCCGTATATACCACTAGAGGTCCCTCTGACGACCCAACGTACACCTCAAAGTGTTGTAAGGCCCAAATCAAAGCAAGCGCTTCCTTCTCTATCACCGAATAATTAAGCTGATATAAATTAAACTTTTTAGAGAAGAATGCGATCGGATGATCAATGTCATTATCTGACGTTTGTAACAAGACCGCACCAGCGCCCACATTACTGGCATCGACTTGTAATTTAAATGCTTTATCAAATCTCGGAGCTGCCAATACGGGAGCCTCTGTAAGGAGCATTTTTACCTTTTCAAACGCTTGTTGACACACTGGGGTCCAGCAAAAATCTACTCTTCCCCGCAGCAAACTAGTCAAGGGCTCTGCCACCGTAGAAAAATTTCTGCAAAAACAACGATAAAATCCTACCATTCCAAGAAATCGCATTAGCGCTTTCTTTGTAGTGGGAGTAGGATATTTATCTATTGCCTCTACCTTTGCACGAACAGGACATACTTGTCCATGCCCAACCACCTTTCCCAAATAGGTCACCGTTGCTTTGGCAAACTCGCATTTCAACAAATTAACAGTCAAATTAGCCGACACAAAGCGATCAAACAGTGCTCTAATTTGACTCAAATGTTCCTCCCAGGTTTGACTGAAAACAACGACATCGTCTAAATATACAGCACAGCCACTCAAACCAGATATAACGTGATTCATTAAACGCTGAAACGTTGCGGGAGCGTTACGCAATCCGAAGCTCATAACCTTATAGGAAAATAACCCAGAAGGTGTAATGAAGGCAGAAATCTCTCGAGCTCTTGCCGTTAAAGGCACCTGCCAATAACCTTTTAGAAGATCAAACTTGCTCACAAATCTAGCATTCCCTACTTGATCGACACAGTCCTCAATTCGAGGCAATGGGAAAGAATCTGGCCTTGTTATGGCATTTATCTTTCGGTAGTCCGTACAAAACCTAAAAGACCCATCAGGTTTATTCACTAATAAAGATGGAGAAGCCCAACTAGAAAAAGAAGGTTCAGCGATGTCATTTTTCAACATATACTCCATTTCCTCATCCAATTGCTTTTTCTTTTTCGCAGACACTCGATAGTAACGCTGGCGAATTGGACTTGAATCTCCCACATCAATATCGTGCTCAATTAGATTTGTACACGAAGGAGTATCAGAAAACAATGTACCATATTCCGTAATCAAGTCAATCAAATCAGTACGGTGTACAGCCGTCAGATGATTAAGACGATCATGCATAGAACTCAGGACTTCTGAGTTCTTAAGACGCCCTTGTAGAACACAATCTCCCGGATAAATTTCATCTTCCCCACCTACCGGAGTTGGAATTGATCCCAATTCATCGCGGTCATTTCTAACAGAAGAATCTGTAAGCAAAACAGGTTTAATACCAGCAGGTACACTAATTTGATCTTCATTTAGCGCAAGGTCATCGAAGTCTTTAAAAGCATAATATGGTTTTAACCTGATAAGCTTCATGAGCGCGTGCACGGGTTGAAGCGCTATTTTTAGCACGAGTGTAATGTTTGTTAATAGATTTAACGTAAAAAAACATCATTAATCTTGACAAACTATATATCATTCTAAAGGTCTAAACCTCAAGCATCGAGGACAGACCACTGTTTTTCATTGAAAAGCTTATAACGGCTGTATTTTTGCATCAATGTAAGCAATACACATCAACGATTTTATAAATAAAAACAGAGTACATACCTTTAGTGTCCTAATTACGAGCCACACACGCATCCATTGCAAACAATTCCAGAACGAATGGAAAGGTGAGGGTCCACTGAATAACATCCCATAGAGCATTTTAATCCAACGAAACAATAACGGTGTAATATTGATGGTTAATCCTTTGTTTACATTGCATTTCTGCGGAGCGAAGTATCATACTAGACTGTTATGCAATAAAATAATGCACCAAAAACAGTCTCCCGGTAGAATAAAGTGGCATGGGTTTATAGCTTAGAATGTTACGAACAAAATCCAACTAACCCCACTCAAAAACATGCAAAGATAGCCGCGATATAGTCAAAAATATCCAACCATAGCGATCGTTTTATCTGATGTCATGACGTGCTCATCCAATGATAATGTCTGTTTATCTGGAGCCAATAAAAGCATTGAATCGTCATGACTGACAGAAAATGTAGCCAATGAGCACACGATTCCAACGAGACCTTGCATGTGTATGTTTGTCACATGGGCGTGAATATTTATTCATCTGAATGTGCCAATGTGGCGCTATCTCCGACGAGATGCTGCGAGCCTGACACCCCCCATCTGACAGCTAAAAGCTAACGCGCTAGTAAACAAACAGAGGTCTCTTTGTAGTAACTGTTTGCTAATCTTACTAACTGGACGGAATGTATTATCCAATGGATCGTCAAAAGAAGTTTTTATTGTGCTGAAGATGCTTTATTTGAGCTCACTCGAAGCAGCGATGTGAAAAAGGAGAGTGAACACAGCGGTGACGGTGCTTGTTGACAGAGAAGTTGATCCAATAACATACCGGTGAGTTGCTATGTGTAGTTGTTTATGTATATTGAGAATGTGTGTGAGAATGTATTTATTTTATTGTTTCTGTGTGCTAGAAAAAATGCAATATACCAGTATGCATTATACATATGCTGATATTTTGCATTTTTCCTAGCACACATGGGGAAAAAGTATATAATTTTTCCCCATGTGTGTGTAAATAAAACATATATATATATATATAACACATGTAATTGTTTATATATATATATATATATATATATATATATATATATATATATATATATATATATATATATATATATATATATATATATATTGAGACTGTATTTATTTTATGTTTTTCCTGTGTGCTAGAAAAATTACAATATACCAGTATGCATTATACATATGCTGATATTTTGCATTTTTCCTAGCACACATGGGGAAAAAGTATATATAATTTTTCCCCATGTGTGTGTAAATAAAACATATATATATATATAACACATGTAATTGTTTATATATATATATATATATATATATATATATATATATATATATATATATATATATATATATATATATATATATATATATATATATATATATATATATATATATATATATATATATATATATATATATATATATATATATATATATATATATATATATATATATATATATTGAGACTGTATTTATTTTATGTTTTTCCTGTGTGCTAGAAAAATTACAATATACCAGTATAGATTATACATATACTGATATTTAGCATTTTTTCTAGCGCACACAGAAAAAAAAAAATATATATATATATAATATATAAAATGCATTTTTTTTCCCCTGTGCTACAAAAACAAATTGACGAAAAAAGAAAAGTTCTGGACGGCCGACCATCTGTGTGATTGTTGAATGCTCACTGTTTCACCGGCCATTATATTGATTGTAGGACTGTGTGCGAATGTATGGGCCGCCGTCAATATGAATGCTCACTGTATAGCCGGCCGTTAGATTGATGCTTGGGCTGTGTGAGAATGTATGGGCCGCCGTCAATATGAATGCTGTCTAACCGACTGCCCATCAGTTTCATTGTTCATGGGATGGCCTGTAATTAGAGTGAATGATGACAGTGTGATTGTTGATTGAATGGGCAAACTATACAGAAATAGGACATGCAGTGCTAATTCTCATTCCTTTCCTTGCCATTCTACAGGCATCAGGTTGAGTCTTCAGATGAGCTATGGCATCCAAGCACCAGCCAACCAGCAGAAAAGAGAAGAACGCTTTCAGATTCTTCAAGATCTGCACTTGCTGTTGTAGACCTGAATCCGCCAGTAAAAGGCCAGTAAATGTTTTTTTTTTTTACATTTGCAAATTGTGTGTGTTTTTATAGCTATATATTTATATTATATTGTTATTTATATTACTAGTTATATTTATAGTTATTATACTTATATTACTTGTTGTATTTTCAGTTGCAAAGAAGTTTAGCTCTTTTTTATTAATATTTCATTTTTATTATATTTTTATAAGTTCTGTTGTACAAATAAATCACTAATACAAAGTCTTATGGTTCTGCCTATTATTTTATAGTTGAAAAAGCATTCAAGCATCATATATGATGGCTAAAACAGCTTGCAGTACACTTCATAACATTAGGTTATCAAGTCTCCTGTAGGTTTCTTGGCACCTGGACATATTCTTAGAAAAAAGCATGCAGGAACCCCATTTTTCATGATATCTTCGTCAAATTTTAAATATAAACTGATGAGACTTGTGCCTTTCAATTCATTAACTAACTGGATTCCTCCAGGCTTATTTTCATATATTTTTACATCAAATAATAAAGTGTTCATTGTAGCACAAATCATCTTCAAGACACTTCAACTTCTATAACTGTTTGTCTTTCTAAGTTTTTTTCTACTTTAATGTTTGGGTAATAAACTGTAAAGTGTCTTCTTTTTAAAGATGTCTAAATTGTGCATGTAGTGCAAATTGTTTAGCAACTGCAATTGTTTTAGTTAGGAGATGTCATTTCTGTGGATGTGCCTCAAGCAGGCGGAGGGAGAAATGGAACAGACATAGTCTTGGAAAAAAGCTTGCAGGAACCACATTTTTCATTATATCTTCCTCAAACTTGAAATATAAACTGATAAGTCGTGTGGCTTTCAATCCATAACTGAACTGGATTCCTCCAGGTCTATTTTCATATATTTTTACATGAAATAATACAACATTCTGTGTAGTGCAAATAATTTTTGAGGCATTTCAACTATTATAATTTTTTATCTGTTTGAGAATTATCAACTCTGATTGCTTTTTAGTAGAGTCCCAAGTGTCTTCTTTCCAAAGATACCTTAATTGTGCCTGTAGCACACTGTTCTCAGGAGCTATAATTGTTTTAATTCAGGTAGGTCGTTTTCAGCTGTGAGCCCCAAAGTGGGGTTGCAGTTTAACAGGTTAAAAGATTTACATGACACACTCTAGTTTGTTTTTTACGATTTGGCGTATTAATCAAATAATTCAGGCTAGAAATCTGACTAGCCACAGTAAATGGTCCATCGAACTTAGCCTGAAAGGGTGATCCCACAACAGGCAACAACGCCAGTACCTGGTCACCAGGTTGAAATGAACGCAACTCTGTTCGACGATCAAAAAGTCGTTTCATTCGATCTTGAGTTTTGTTCAGAGAAGACTTTGCCAACTGACCCGCCTCATAAAGTCGCCTACGAAAATCACTAACATATGACAACACATTTTCCGGCGGATCAGACTTTTCCCAGTCCGCAGATAAAACAGCCAATGGAGTCCGCACATCATGACCAAAAACAAGGTCATTTGGACTGAACCCAGTACTTTCTTGCGCAGCTTCCCGAGCTGCCATCATCAACCAAGGTAGACCAGTCTCCCAGTCCTTACTCATTTGAACACAATACGATCTCAACAAAGATTTCAGAGTTTGATGAAATCTCTCCAGTGCTCCCTGACTTTGGGCATGATAAGCAGTGGAGAGATTATGTTGAATATTAAGCGATTTCAAAACTTGACCAAACAAATTAGAGGTGAAATTACTTCCCTGATCAGATTGAATAATTTTTGGAATCCCAAACACCGAAATGAATTGGGTCAGCGCTTTTATGACTAGTTTTGCCGTTATAGAACGTAACGGATATGCAGCCGGATATCTAGTTACTTGGCACATGATTGTAAGCAAATATTCACTACCTGCCTTTGACCTAGGCAATGGCCCAACACGATCTACAATGAGATGCTCAAACGGTTGACTAATGGCTGGAATTGGATGCAGAGGAGCAGATTTCAAAGTTTGATTTGGTTTTCCAGTAAGCTGACATGTATGACAAAACTTAATGTATTTTGACACATCACGTTTCAATTTCGGCCAAAAGAAACGTGTCAAAAGTAACTTGTACGTCTTTCTCACTCCCATGTGGCCGGAAGTATCATGTGCGGTCTGTAACACTAGTTGCCGGAAACACTGAGGAATTACAATTTGCACCATGGGATCACCAATCGCAAATTCTGCCTGTGGCACCCATTTTCGTACCAGCAATCCTTCATCTAGGTAATACCCAGATGAAAGATTGACCATTGCATCTTGAGAGACAACTCTGTCAAATAATTCAACAAGAGTCAAGTCAGCTTTTTGATTTTCGATCAATTCATCACGTGACACTAACAAAATGGAAGGGACTTCTAGTTTTACCTTCTCAGATTCAGTTTTTCCCTCAACTTGTGTTTTACTCATAGATCGGGTTATCATGCAAGACGGTAACACATTCAAAGGACAGGGTAAACTTTCTTCCCCATCTAATTTCCAGATCTTCGGACATGGTGTAACCACTAAATGTGGTGAATCATTTCTCCAGACACGATCACCAGCCAAGTCATTCCCCAGAACTACGTGTATTCCCTCCACAGGCAAGCAGGAACGAACAGCCACCTCCACTTCGCCCTGAATCAACTCAGAGTGCAAAATCATTTTATGAATTGGGACAGACATAACATTTAGGCCAATGCCCTTAACCAACACATTACTTCCAGTATAAGAATCCGGTGAAAAAGGCAACACAGACTCTAGCACAAAGGTTTCTGAGGATCCTGTATCACGTAGAATCTTAACTGGTACACTTCTTTTTTCATCCACCAATCTAACAGAACCTTCTGTAACGAATGGAGTAAATGCTGAAACACACGGTGAACAATTTTCCTGCATATTGCTTATTTTTGAAGCGGTCACCGCTAAAGCAACAGGCCTTACAGGAGACAAAGAATTCGATTTCACATTAGAATGGTCAGCTTTTGCTTTCAATAACGGACATTCATTCTTCCAGTGACCAAATCCATGACAATAATTACACATATTTGCTTTATCTTTTTCTTCAAAAGAATTGTGCAACTGTGTGCTGGGTAAATCAGGCACAAACCTGGAAAATGTGTTGGATTTTCGCCATGGTTCATTTTGAAAATTCTCTCCAGCGGATCTGTAACCAAAAACAGTTTTATGAGTCAAAGAGAATTCATCAGCCATGACGGCCGCCTCATACACGGTGTCAGGTTTACATTCGTTGATGTAAGTCGCAATACGACCTGAAACTGAACTCTTAAATTGCTCAAGCATCATTAATTCCTTTAAATCGTCAAGTGTTTTTACCTCAGAAGCTACACACCAACGATTAAAATGAACCGATATCTCATGTACAAATTCAACATACGTCTGCTTTTCCCTTTTCTTCCAGGACCTAAATCTTTGTCTGTAGGCCTCTGGAACCAGTTCGTAAGCCCTCAACACTGCCGCTTTTACCGCTTTATACTCAGAAGCGTCCTCTACGCTAAGTGAAGAATACGCTTCTTGGGCTCTGCCTGTAAAAACAGACTGCAACATAAGAGTACGCTCTTCATCTGGCCAATTTCGTGCATCCGCAACACGTTCAAACAATAAAAAGAATCGCTCAACCTCTTTTTCATCAAATTTAGGAATCAACCTCAAATTACTCACAATATCAAACTTACACGAACTCGAATCACGTATCTGTTCTCCAGTTAAGGAAAGTTTACCGTCTCTTATTAGATCCAAACGATAACGTTCCAGATCAAACTGCTGTTGTTGTAACTGGATCTTCTGTAACTCGATGTGATTTTGTGCGTCTAACATTTTCTCTTTCATTTCAGTCTGAATTAACAACAATTGTTTTTGTTGTTCAAAAGTTAAATGAGACTGTGGTAATGTCGCAATATCAAAAGTTGACGCGTCTTCCGAAATTTGAGACTCTAAGACTCCGCGTTCAAGTAACTCCATCTTTATCATGGTTTTAAGATTATCTTTCAGACGTTTATCCTGACATGACAAATTAATTTTGTAATGAGTTGCAAGTTCTACTAGTTGATCTTTAGAAAAATCATTCAACACATCTTCAGACGGAGCACTAATAAATTCCTCAACCTTTGAGGCCATTGTAACATAAGGCTACTTAATTTACCAAAATATTTGAGGGGAAGAAATTAGACAAACAATTCCCTCTAACTAAATATAGAAACTACCTAAACTCATCCCTAATCTTCGTACAGTTACTTGCAGCGGGTTTTTATACACTATAAACCAGCGTTTGCAATAGCAACCGATTAACGAGTCACCATTACAAAACACGGATGTGTTCCCGAGACAAATGCTCCAACTGCTTTCACCATACAAACAAAACAAACTAAAATAAAAAAAGATCGGAGCATCCAGTTAAGGATACCCCGCTAAACCTAACCAGGGAAAAGTCTAATCCAAAACAACCCTTCCCTCAAATATACAAAGAGTAGCCATACTTACCATCCTTAAGTTGAAACTCCCACGAAACAATCAAAAAAAAAAAAAAAAAAAAAAAACACCAAACCAACCACTATAAACCTCCAGAAATTTTTCAAATATCTTCAAAGAAAAACAAACTTAACGAATTAATGATTAAATTAACGAAATATAAACAAAAGCAACTCCTTTCCAAATTAAATTATACCGGAGCAAAATAACTCCGAAATTCGTTTCTTACCAAACAAAAAAACTTAAACATAGACCTAATCAAACCAAAAAAACATTTATCAATTAGTACGGAAAAGAATTCATATTTGTCATACTAAAAAAAACGGTTGGACAAGTCCACATAATCGTCAAATAATGAACAAACCTTTTAACAAATTGGCTGGACGAGCCCCCATATTTGTCACGACCGGCTCAAAGCCGTGACAAATAAGTGGAGGACATAGTAGGTTGGTGAGGTTTTGCAACACATAAGGTTTATTTATGTAAATAATAAAATATATAATACAATAAATCAAGGCCAAAATAACTACAATCTCTGTCAGACAATGTTGTTAATGTGTCAGACAGAACCAAATTCAAAGTAATGACAAAAGAACGTAAACAAAACCATAACGAGACTGAAAAGGGAGGAAACAACTCAGGACGCTCTCATGATGGTGCTGCACGACCTGAAGCTCTCTCCAAGTCCCTCAAGTCTGTTGTTGACTCTCAAAGGCTCAACTTAAATAGAGGAAGAGACAGGTGCACATAATTTGCTCAAGAAGCCTGCCCAGGTGCACATCATTCTCCCGATGAGTCTCTCAGCCACACCCACCGGTCGGCAACAGTAATGGTAACGGGAGACCCGTCACACTCGCTCGCTCGCTCGCTCGCTCGCTCGCTCACACGCTCGCTCGCTCGCTCACTCACTCACTCACTCACTCACTCACTCACTCACTCACTCACTCACTCACTCACTCACTCACTCACTCACTCACTCACTCACTCACTCACTCACTCACTCACTCACTCACTCACTCACTCACTCACTCACTCACTCACTCACTCACTCACTCACTCACTCACTCACTCACTCACTCACTCACACTCACTCACTCACTCACTCACACTCACTCACTCACTCACTCACTCACGCGTGACAGAATATGGAAAAACAAACAAATGTAGGACGGGTGTTGATTGGATGTTGAGATGTGGGCATCACTCTAAATGGAGGCGGAGCTGAATGCAGGTTTACAGTGGACTGTAAGAAAGGGGCGGGGCTTAAGCACAGTGATTGGAGAAGTCCTGCATATGTCATCAGAGAGAAGACACTAAACACACAGCACGGATTAATTCTTTCACAATAAGATCCATTTAGAAAACATACAGGGTGATGATCATGTGACACCTGCGCCTAAACGTGCCAGTGAGTTCCTCAGGTAATGACTGACTGCAGAAGCAGTGGCATAGAGGCGGAGTCACAGGGACGACCCTTGACCTGAAGGAGCCGCGAGGAGGTTTGGACTGAGCAAATGATGTGTTTAGACGGCACGATTGGTCGAATGCATCTGATGAACACATAACTGAATGATAAGCATCTCCTCCTGACAGATCTGGCGATGGTCTTCGGCTGTGGCTCCGCGCGGAGGCTGGGAATGGCGTGCCCGTGTGCCCGTGTGCCCGTGTGCCCGTGTGCCCGTGTGCCGTGTGCCCGTGTGCCCGTGTGCCCGTGTGCCAGCGAGTGGCTCTGGGTCTGGTGGTGCGCCAGACGCTCATCACCTGGGCGGCGGCGGCCCGTGGAGCGAAGCATGGCGGCTCAGCGTCCGGCCTCTCTCCAGACTCACTCACAGCTTGTCTCTGCTGTTCTCTCCAGCCTGTCAGAAAAACGAGTGTTTAACCCTGAGCAGGGAGAGATGACCCCTGATCCCCCCCGCCGCAGCGCTGGCACCCGCACACACACACACACTCTGGACGCTCCGCGCGCGCGGCCGGCCCGGCTGTCGGGAACAGGTGTCCCCGGCTCAGTTCCCTCAGTTCCCTAAGTTCCCTCAGCACCAGCAGTCGAGCACAATGGTTCCTGCTGCTGACGGAGGAGATACACACATGGATCCCATCCCAGACTCACACACACGCATGAGTCCTGCCAAACAGTGTGTGTGTGAGAGTGTGTGTGTGTGTGTGTGTGTGAGAGTGAGTGTGTGTGTGTATGTGAGAGAGAGAGAGAGAGAGTGAGTGAGTGTGTGTGAATGTGTGTGTGTGAGTGTGTGAGAGAGTGAGTGTGTGTGTGTGTGTGTGTGTGTGTGTGTGTATGTGTATGTGAGAGAGAGAGAGATTGAGTGAGTGTGTGTGAATGTGTGTGTGTGTGTGTGTGTGTGTGTGAGAGAGAGAGAGAGTGAGTGTGAGTGTGTGAGAGAGAGAGTGTTTGTGAGTGTGAGAGGGAGTGTGTGTGTGTGTGTGATACCTGGGATGAAAAAAATATGGATTTGTGTCTTGAAGACAAATTGATCTGAGCTGTGTAGGAGGAACAGGGGATTCGGCTGGAAAGAGAGAGAGGGGGGGGGGGGTTGTGGACGTTTCGTTTGGTTGCAGACAAAATAGAAAAGGAAGTTTTAAGTGAACATGAACCGTCTGAGATCCTCAACAGGAGGAGAAGCGTCACAAACTACAAAACTTCACAATTCCCAGTGAAACCAGACATTAGTTAGAGTGTGTGTGTGTGTATGTGTGTGTGCGAGAGAGAGAGAGAGAGAGAGAGAGAGAGAGTGTGTGTGTCTGTGTTTGTGTGTGTCTGTGTGTTAGAGAGAGAGAAAGTGTGTGTGTGTGTGTGTGTGTGTGTGTGTGTGTGTGTGTGTGTGTGTGTGTGTGTGTGTGTGTGTGTGTGTGTGTGTGTGTGTGTGTGTGTGTGTGTGCTTCACTGATTGGTCGACCCAAGATTTTGTGGCAGGCATTAATGTTTTTGCTGCTAATGGGATACAATCTCCTTTTCACCTAATTAATGTTAAAGTTGTGTTTTATTGCTTAATTTTATAAGTCAGGGCAAAGTATTTTGAGTTTTGGAACCCCCTTTATATTATTTGGCCTTAACTACTATGTACTAACATATGAATGAATCATTTGATACCATGCACTTATTGTGTACATACATGTTTTTACATTGTACTTACATTACACTTTACCCTTAAACTAACCCACACCACCACACCTGTCCCTAACTCTACCCTTAAACTAACCCACACCACCACACCTGTCCCTAACCCTACCCTTAAACTTACCCACACCACCACACCTGTCCCTAATTCTACCCTTAAACTAACCCACACCACCACACCTGTCCCTAACTCTACCCTTAAACTAACCCACACCACCACACCTGTCTCTAACCCTACCCTTAAACTTACCCACACCACCACACCTGTCCCTAACTCTACTCTTAAACTAACCCACACCACCACACCTGTCCCTAACCCTACCCTTAAACTTACCCATACCACCACACCTGTCCCTAACCCTACCCTTAAACTTACCCACACCACCACACCTGTCCCTAATTCTACCCTTAAACTAACCCACACCACCACACCTGTCCCTAACTCTACCCTTAAACTAACCCACACCACCACACCTGTCCCTAACTCTACCCTTAAAATAACCCACACCACACCTGTCCATAACCCTACCCTTAAACTAACCCACACCACCACACCTGTCCCTAACTCTACCCTTAAACTAACCCACACCACCACACCTGTCCCTAACCCTACCCTTAAACTTACCCACACCACCACACCTGTCCCTAATTCTACCCTTAAACTAACCCACACCACCACACCTGTCCCTAACTCTACCCTTAAACTTACCCACAACACCGCACCTGTCCCTAACTCTACCCTTAAACTAACCCACACCACCACACCTGTCCCTAACTCTACCCTTAAACTAACCCACACCACCACACCTGTCCCTAACTCTACCCTTAAACTTACCCATACCACCACACCTGTCCCTAACTCTACCCTTAAACTTACCCACACCACCACACCTGTCCCTAACCCTACCCTTAAACTTACCCATACCACCACACCTGTCCCTAATTTTACCCTTAAACTAACCCACACCACCACACCTGTCCTTAACTTTACCCTTAAACTAACCCACACCACCACACCTGTCCCTAACTTTACCCTTCAACTTACCCACACCACCACACCTGTCCCTAACTCTACCCTTAAACTGACTCACACCTCCACACCTGTCCCTAACTCTACCCTTAAACTAACCCACACCACCACACCTGTCCCTAACTCTACCCTTAAACTAACCCACACCACCACACCTGTCCCTAACTCTACCCTTAAACTTACCCATACCACCACACCTGTCCCTAACTCTACCCTTAAACTTACCCACACCACCACACCTGTCCCTAACCCTACCCTTAAACTTACCCATACCACCACACCTGTCCCTAATTTTACCCTTAAACTAACCCACACCACCACACCTGTCCTTAACTTTACCCTTAAACTAACCCACACCACCACACCTGTCCCTAACTTTACCCTTAAACTTACCCATACCACCACACCTGTCCCTAACTCTACCCTTAAACTTACCCGCACCACCACACCTGTCCCTAACTCTACCCTTAAACGTACCCATACCACCACACCTGTCCCTTACTCTACCCTTAAACTAACCCACACCACCACACCTGTCCCTAACTCTACTCTTAAACTTACCCACACCACCACACCTGTCCCTAACTCTACCCTTAAACTTACCCACACCACCACACCTGTCCCTAACTCTACCCTTAAACTTACCCACACCACATCACCTGTCCCTAACCCTACCCTTAAACTAACCCACACCACCACACCTGTCCCTAACTCTACCCTTAAACTAACCCACACCACCACACCTGTCCCTAACACTACCCTTAAACTTACCCACACCACCACACCTGTCCCTAACTCTACCCTTAAACTTACCCACACCACATCACCTGTCCCTAACTCTACCCTTAAACTTACCCACACCACCACACCTGTCCCTAACTCTAGCCTTAAACTTTCCCACACCACCACACCTGTCCCTAACTCTACCCTTAAACTTACCCACACCACCACACCTGTCCCTAACTCTACCCTTAAACGTACCCACACCACCACACCTGTCCCTAACTCTACCCTTAAACTTACCCATACCACCACACCTGTCACTAACTCTACCCTTAAACTAACCCACACCACCACACCTGTCCCTAACTTTATCCTTAAACTAACCCACACCACACACACCTGTCCCTAACTCTACCCTTAAACTTACCCATACCACTACACCTGTCACTAACTCTACCCTTAAACTAACCCATACCACCACACCTGTCCCTAACTCTACCCTTAAACTGACCCATACCACCACACCTGTCCCTAACTTTATCCTTAAACTAACCCACACCACACACACCTGTCCCTAACTCTACCCTTAAACTTACCCATACCACTACACCTGTCACTAACTCTACCCTTAAACTAACCCATACCACCACACCTGTCCCTAACTCTACCCTTAAACTTACCCATACCACTACACCTGTCCCTAACTTTACCCTTAAACTAACCCACACCACACACACCTGTTCCTAACTTTACCCTTAAAGGGGTGGTAAACCACGATTTCACTATTCTAACTTAAGCTAGCGTGTAATGTTGCTGCTTTAGCATAAACAACATCTGCAAAGTTACAACGTTCAAAGTTTAAAGCAAAGGGAGATATTTGCTTTTAAAGAAATCAGTTTCTAAGAACTACAGCAAACGGCCAGTAGGCGACTACACACATTCCTCCAGGGTTGGTGACATCACCAGGCTCAATATTTACATAAACCCCTCCTCCGAGAATATTAAATAGGGGGGGGGGGGGGTGAGGCCATTTTGTATCGCGGCGCTGTTGTGGTATAGTTAGGCTGGAGTGTTGTTGCCGCGATGCCGAGGAAACGCTGTTATATTCATCCGGATTGCAGGTCTGGGGTACTTGCTTTGTTCAGCCTTCATAGGGACGGGGGTGCGTTGCAGAGCGTTTAACATACAACATGTTATATGCACGTGTGTATGAGACAGAAGGGAACAGGCACGTGCGGGGCTCCTGCAGCACATCTCACGGAGGGAAACTTTCACAATGTTCGCGAGTTCAACACCGGATTTGCACAACGTCAGCTGCATAAGACAAACACTGCCAGTGTGTGAATGCACGACGCGCGCGGGGCTCCCTCCCGCAGCACATTTCACAGAGGAAAACTTTCACAATGTTCGCGAGTTCAATGCAGGATATGCACCACGGCTTGACCTGAAAGCTGAATTTACAAACAGAAGCTGTTTACGGGCCACAACCTGTAAGTCTGATTTATTTTTCATCGATGTGTTTTCCTGTAATAGGTTGTAGCAAGGAAGTAAACAGATGACAACACTGTTCTGCAAACCAGTCTGTTAAATGCTTATTCATACTTAACGTTATCCGACGAACACCTAACGTTACAAACACTAACGTTAAAATCTCAACAGCGAACCTGGCATTAGTGTAAATGATTCTTTGATTAGAGCTTTTATGTATTATGTATCTACAGGCATGCTAAACATGGTTCTGTGTGTGATTTGGCTACTGTAGTAAAGCCAGTGTTTAGTGTTTTGGGTTAATAGTTCTTGCGACAGATATTTGGCTATAATCGTTCTAAAAATACAAAAGTAACAGTGCCATTCAGTAGCGATCACTATAGATCCGCAGTCTTTACTCATTAGGACTGAACAGGTTCTGCTCGATCATCTTCACTCAAATGTTCTGGGTCTGAATCGGGCTCAGATTGGTGTGGTTTTATTGACGCCATCGTTTCTAATACTGACCAAAGCACAGTCTACCGGTAAGGTTAAGGGGTGTGACGTTTCCGACAAACATACACTGCGGTTAGCGAATCACAACACACTGGGCCCGCTAACCAATCTGAGCCCATTGCGTATTTTTGAGGGACTGGCTTCATACAACCCGGAAAGCATCAGACCGTTTTACAAGGAGGGACAGAGCAGTGTAGAATAAATGTCAAATATATGAAAAATAATGATTTTTTTTAAAAAACGAAGCATTAACACATGTTACAGTGCACCCCACAAACACAATCAAGCCTTCAAAACAATGTGTTTTACCACCCCTTTAAACTTACCCACACCACCACACCTGTCCCTAACTCTACCCTTTAAACTTACCCACACCACCACACCTGTCCCTAACCCTACCCTTAAACTTACCCACACCACCACACCTGTCCCTAACCCTACCCTTAAACTTACACACACCACCACACCTGTCCCTAACCCTACCCTTAAACTAACCAACACCACCACACCTGTCCCTAACTCTACCCTTAAACTTACCCACACCACCACACCTGTCCCTAACCCTACCCTTAAACTTACCCACACCACCACACCTGTCCCTAACCCTACCCTTAAACTTACCCACACCACCACACCTGTCCCTAACCCTACCCTTAAACTAACCAACACCACCACACCTGTCCCTAACCCTACCCTTAAACTAACCAACACCACCACACCTGTCCCTAACCCTACCCTTAAACTTACCCACACCACCACACCTGTCCCTAACCCTACCCTTAAACTAACCAACACCACCACACTTGTCCCTAACCCTACCCTTAAACTTACCCACACCACCACACCTGTCCCTAACTCTACCCTTAAACTGACCCACACCACCACACCTGTCCCTAACTCTACCCTTAAACTTACCCACACCACCACACTTGTCCCTAACCCTACCCTTAAACTTACCCACACCACCACACTTGTCCCTAACCCTACCCTTAAACTTACCCACACCACCACACCTGTCCCTAACCCTACCCTTAAACTTACCCACACCACCACACTTGTCCCTAACCCTACCCTTAAACTTACCCACACCACCACACCTGTCCCTAACTCTACCCTTAAACTGACCCACACCTGTCCCTAACTCTACCCTTAAACTTACCCACACCACCACACCTGTCCCTAACTCTACCCTTAAACTTACCCACACCACCACACTTGTCCCTAACCCTACCCTTAAACTTACCCACACCACCACACTTGTCCCTAACCCTACCCTTAAACTTACCCACACCACCACACTTGTCCCTAACCCTACCCTTAAACTTACCCACACCACCACACCTGTCCCTAACTCTACCCTTAAATTTACCCACACCACCACACCTGTCCCTAACCCTACCCTTAAACTTACCCATACCACCACACCTGTCCCTAACTCTACCCTTAAACTTTCCCACACCACCACACCTGTCCCTAACCCTACCCTTAAACTTTCCCACACAACCACACCTGTCCCTAACTCTACCCTTAAACTGACCCACACCACCACACCTGTCCCTAACCCTACCCTTAAACTTTCCCACACAACCACACCTGTCCCTAACTCTACCCTTAAACTTTCCCACACAACCACACCTGTCCCTAACTCTACCCTTAAACTTTCCCACACAACCACACCTGTCCCTAACTCTACCCTTAAACTCACCCACACCACCACACCTGTCCCTAACTCTACCCTTAAACTTACTCACACCACCACACCTGTCCCTAACTCTACCCTTAAAATAACCCACACCACCACACCTGTCCCTAACTCTACCCTTAAACTTACCCACACCACCACACCTGTCCCTAACCCTACCCTTAAACTTACCCACACCACCACACTTGTCCCTAACTCTACCCTTAAACTAACCCACACCACCACACCTGTCTCTAACCCTACCCTTAAACTTACCCACACCACCACACCTGTCCCTAACTCTACCCTTAAAATAACCCACACCACCACACCTGTCCCTAACTCTACCCTTAAACTTACCCACACCACCACACCTGTCCCTAACCCTACCCTTAAAATAACCCACACCACCACACCTGTCCCTAACTCTACCCTTAAACTTACCCACACCACCACACCTGTCCCTAACCCTACCCTTAAAATAACCCACACCACCACACCTGTCTCTAACCCTACCCTTAAACTTACCCATACCACCACACCTGTCCCTAACTTTACCCTTAAACTTACCCACACCACCACACCTGTCCCTAACTCTACCCTTAAAATAACCCACACCACCACACCTGTCCCTAACTCTACCCTTAAACTTACCCACACCACCACACCTGTCCCTAACTCTACCCTTAAACGTACCCACACCACCACACCTGTCCCTAACTCTACCCTTAAACGTACCCACACCACCACACCTGTCCCTAACTCTACCCTTAAACGTACCCACACCACCACACCTGTCCCTAACCCTACCCTTAAACTAACCAACACCACCACACCTGTCCCTAACTTTACCCTTAAACTTACCCACACCACCACACCTGTCCCTAACTCTACCCTTAAACTTACCCACACCACCACACCTGTCCCTAACTCTACCCTTAAACTAACCCACACCACCACACCTGTCCCTAACCCTACCCTTAAACTGACCCACACCACCACACCTGTCCCTAACTCTACCCTTAAACTAACCCACACCACCACACCTGTCCCTAACCCTACCCTTAAACGTACCCACACCACCACACCTGTCCCTAACCCTACCCTTAAACTAACCAACACCACCACACCTGTCCCTAACTCTACCCTTAAACTTACCCACACCACCACACCTGTCCCTAACTCTACCCTTAAACTTACCCACACCACCACACCTGTCCCTAACTCTACCCTTAAACTAACCCACACCACCACACCTGTCCCTAACCCTACCCTTAAACTTACCCACACCACCACACCTGTCCCTAACTCTACCCTTAAACTAACCCACACCACCACACCTGTCCCTAACCCTACCCTTAAACGTACCCACACCACCACACCTGTCCCTAACCCTACCCTTAAACTAACCAACACCACCACACCTGTCCCTAACTTTACCCTTAAACTTACCCACACCACCACACCTGTCCCTAACTCTACCCTTAAACTTACCCACACCACCACACCTGTCCCTAACTCTACCCTTAAACTAACCCACACCACCACACCTGTCCCTAACTCTACCCTTAAACTAACCCACACCACCACACCTGTCCCTAACCCTACCCTTAAACTAACCCACACCACCACACCTGTCCCTAACTCTACCCTTAAACTTACCCACACCACCACACCTGTCCCTAACCCTACCCTTAAACTAACCAACACCACCACACCTGTCCCTAACTTTACCCTTAAACTTACCCACACCACCACACCTGTCCTTAACTCTACCCTTAAACTTACTCACACCACCACACCTGTCCCTAACTCTACCCTTAAAATAACCCACACCACCACACCTGTCCCCAACTCTACCCTTAAACTTACCCACACCACCACACTTGTCCCTAACTCTACCCTTAAACTAACCCACACCACCACACCTGTCCCTAACCCTACCCTTAAACTAACAGACACCACCACACCTGTCCCTAACCCTACCCTTAAACTTACCCATTTACATTACATTTACATTTAGTCATTTAGCAGACGCTTTTATCCAAAGCGACTTACAAATGAGAGCAATAGAAGCAACTACAACAGTCAGAGGCTACAGTATGCAAGTGCTGTAACAAGTCTCAGTTAATCTAACACAGAACACACAGGATTTTTTTTAAATTTTTTTTTTTTTTAAATAAATTAGACAGACAGAAAAATGAATAGAATGTTAAGTGCTATTCTTGATTGGTCAGGTGCTGCTGGAAGAGATGCGTCTTTAGATGTTTTTTGAAAATGGCTACAGACTCGGCTGCTCGAATTGAGATAGGCAGGTCATTCCACCAGGTGGGGGCAGACCAGGAAAAGGTCTGTGACAGTGATTTCATGCCTCTCTGGTATGGCACCACAAGGCGTCGTTCACTGGTAGAACGCAAACTCCTGTAGGGTGTGTATGTCTGAACAAGCGAGTTAAGGTAAATTGGTGCAGAGCCAGTGGTTGCTTTGAAGGCGAGCACCAGTGCCTTGAATTTGATGCGAGCGGCTATTGGTAGCCAGTGGAGTCTGATGAAGAGAGGCGTGACGTGCGCTCTCTTCGGCTCGTTAAAGATCACCCTCGCCGCTGCATTCTGGATCAGTTGCAAGGGTTTGATAGTGCATGCCGGAAGGCCCGCTAGAAGAGCATTACAGTAGTCCAGTCTGGAGAGAACAAGAGCTTGGACCAGGAGTTGTGTGGTCAGCTCAGATAGGAAGGCTCTAATCTTCCCAATGTTGTATAATGCAAATCTGCAGGACCGGGTTGTTGCAGTAATGTGGTCAGTGAATTTTAGCTGATCATCGATCACAACTCCAAGATTCCTGGCTGTCCTGGACGGAGTTATGGTTGATGATCCTAGCCCATACCACCATACCACCACACCCATACCACCATACCACCACACCTGTCCCTAACTCTACCCTTAAACTTACCCACACCACCACACCTGTCCCTAACTCTACCCTTAAACTCACTCATACCACACACGTTTGTTTTGCTAACCAAGTTAGGACATTCCATAGGCGTAATGGCTTTTATACTGTACATTCTATCGCCCTACACTAATCCTACCCCTAAACCTATCCATCACACTCTCTCTCTCTCTCTCTCTCATTCTCACACACACACACACACACACACACACACACACACACACACACACACACACACACACACACACACACACACACACACACACACACACACACACACACACACACACACACAGGCGCTGATTCAGCTCTGCACATGCTGACCTCAGAGCCCCACACCTCTGCTTCAGTCGCTCTTTCATCATCCCAGAGTAAAAGTGTTAAAGCGTCTCCGTCTGTCCGTTTCTCTTCCCTGAGCCGCGGCTCTCCCTCTTCCCTCGAGCTCTCAGCGGATCGATACTACACAGGACTTAAATTAGACCTCCAGTCAGACAAATCCACCTCGGCTGCATCAGTCCAGCCCACAATCCCCTGAAAATTTACTTTTTTCCACTAAGTTAAGCAATAAGAGCAGGAAATGAGAAGGAAGAGAGCAGCTGTCTTTGTGTTTCTAATCTGTTCTCGTCAAAGATCCTCACACACACACACACACACACACACACACACACACACTCACTCTTAAATGCCCAATTGACAAGCGTCCGTGAGGAATATATAAAACGCAAACACACGAGTGTTCACATGATCATTTAGATTCATTGATTCATTTTGAAATAATCAAACTGAAATTTCTACGCCATAATTTTTAATTTTTAATTTAATCTTCCACCACATAGAAGGAGCAAACACACATTTACTGAAGTTTATAAATATGCACATAACTATGAATATTGTATATAATCGTACATATGTAGTAATTCAAATATTCCTTATATATTTATAAATAATATATTTACTTTTATATATTTATACACACACACACACACACACACACACACACACACACACACATGGGCTACAGCTGATACTCCTGCATCTGGCACAGTACCAACACCATACCTGGCGCGCACACACACACACACACACACACACACACACACACACACACACACACACACACACACACACACACGCGACACCTGAGGGAGTTTTCTGTCACTTTCAGTGTCTCACAGGTACTTACAGCTCATTACACCTGCTCTGTTACACAACACACACACACACACACACACACACAGGCTCTTATCGTGTGTAAGAGGATCTGTGTGTCGCTGACTAAAGCCTGCTGGAGTTCACAATACTGATAAAAGCCTCAGCTTACAGGTAACACACACACACACACACACACAGAGGCTTTTGTCTGTCGAGAGCTCGTAACTCAAGAGTCTCAACGATCTAATGGCCGATTAACGGTGAAAGAGTCTGACCTGCACTAAACACACGCGTGTGTAACATTCGCTGGAAACTTCTGCTCAATGTTCAGTAATAAAACAAGCCTGTCGATCATCATGAACTGTGAGGCTCAGACAATCAAAAACAGAATAAAAGACACACATCATTCAAACTGCCTTGAAATATATGTATCTGTGTGTATGTGATAGATCAAATCTGACACACACTCACACTCACACTCACACTCACACTCACACTCACACTCACACTCACACTCACACTCACACACACACACACACACACACAGGGCCGGATTAACAATTTCCTGTGCCCTGGGCAACAAGACTCAAGGCCCCCCCCCTGCCCCTGCCCCAAAGCAACAATCGCAAAGTCGCTATCACCAAGAGCATATAGCCTATACTTCTATACAAATCAGGCTTCTGCAATGCTCAGTGGAGATGTATGTAATAGCCTCAGCATAAACTGCATTCAAGAGACAGAACACTAATGATGCACTAATGTTTAACATAACTTTTTACAATTAATCTTTCACAGAACTTGGTGGCTGCTACAGAGTAATTATTAAATGTTTCAATATAGCCAATCAATTATATTTTGACTGCAACAGTGAAATAAAGCAGACCGCTAGTGAAGCCTTAACTTAAAACCAGAGATTTTTTATTTCAAAAATGCTACAATGTGAAATTGTGGCTATTTTTGGAATAAGTTTCACAATGTCGACTAATTTCAATTCATTTTCTCTTTTAAATTTTCTTTTAGCGCTCCTGTTTAAATTTCAGACAGTGTTGTTGACTGATTGGGTCGATGATTTCAAGCCCAAAACCCACCCAATTCAAGAAAAAGACCCCCAAAATTTGAACTGCCAAAATAATGTTATATAATTGTATTGCCATGTCAATCAAGGCTGATTAGCACCATTTTATCTCCTTAAAACAAAATTTCAAAATAAAATTAAAATAAAAAACATTTCTCAGGAAAATGGATCAAAACAGGGCATTCAAAAACAGTCATGCATGACTAAAATGTCCAAGTGGAAACTGTCAAAATCACGAAATTAACCGATGATTTTAACCCATGGAAAAACACATGCATCATTTTCAAATGTCAACAGTAAGAATAAACTAATTTAAGTGCAAAAAGTGCCCAATATAATCGGAATAAACAATGTAATTAGCAGGCATTACCCACACATTACTGCACACACCACAGCCAAAATGTGTCATTCACTGATACTGTACAATAAAAATTAACAACAATAATGCGTTTACCTTTGTGCTGTGATTTAACTTCAGATAGAACTAGTAACGTTATGTCTTTCGTGAAGTACATATTTATAGAACATAACGCAGAACTTAACACAGTCAAATCGTTGATTCAAACCTCTTTCAGCAGCTGTTGGGACGAGTACAGCGCAGTCTAGACGGTTTAAAAGTTGCAGATGTCCTGATCAGGCCAGTGTGCTCATGATGATGGACAGGAGTCATATATAATACTATTTCAATTCAATCATTCAACCGTGCTCTTGGAGTTAGTTATATGTAAGAGTCTTTGAGTCACAGGTGTAATCCACGTTTTGAGAGTTGGGTCACTCTCCCACTCATTACTGTAGATAACTTACATATTTATGCCACTTTGGCATAGCGATCATTTGATATCCAGCTACAATTTCGCGCGACTCCCTGCTGATCGCTGATTGGCTGAAAGTGCGTGCTCGTCGGCGACGTCAACACCAACGCCAGCTGACTCTACGTCATAGAGAAGGGGGATGTGGGCCGGTGTGTGTCATGATGCACACTTGAGTTTATTATTAACCAATTAGACTATAAAATGTAGATGTTTGAAAACAACCAAACGGACCCCAAACCAGGCCAAATTTTGTCCACCCGTCCAACTCCGTTTTTAACCGCACAATCAAATTCAAAACCGCCCAATCTGGCAACGCTGATTTCAGAGCTTCAAGTCACGTGATTCGGCGTGACAGCTCGTCCTCTCGCTGCGCAGCAGCGCAAGAAGCTACAGACACTGTTTTTGACGTGATTTAACATAATATTTTGATCGAACGGGTTGCAAAAATCTGCATATAATTAGGAAAGTGAGGATTGCGTTTATAACGTGATCTAACATAATATTTGACAGTGCCCAGGGCCCCTTAGAAGTCCTGTGCCCCTGGGCAAGTGACCAGTTGCCCTAATGGTTAATCCGGCCCTGCACACACACACACACACACGTTTGTTTTTGTGAAATGTGAGGACATTCCATAGGCGTAATGGTTTTTATACCGTACAAACCGTATTTTCTATCCCCTTACACTGCCCCTAAACCTACCCATCACACACACACACACACACACACTGCCCCTGCCCCCAAACCTACCCATCACACACACACACACACACACACACACACACACACACACACACACACACACACTCACACACACACTCAGAGGTCTGGCGTGTTCATTAGTCTCTGATTGTCCGTTTAAACCCGTCTGCAGTGGGTCTTCATCTGCGCAGCTCCACTGGTGAAGCAGGAAAGTCGCACTGTAGCTTTAAACATATTTACCTCATAAACGCAAGTGTGAACTTTGACAGCCGTACTAACATCATTAACAACAGCCTTCACCGCGACACACGTCAGCGTAAACCTCCCGAGCCGCTTCTCCCGATGTGCAAGAACACGATCCCGACATCACGAGGCTCCTATCCCAGAAACACCACCAACACGTTCCACAGGACACACACACACACACACACACACACACACACACACACACACACACACACACACACACACACACACACACACACACACACACACACACACACACACACACACACACACACACACACACACACACACACACACACACAATTACAAATAATTCTATCGCGCGCTTTCATCCGAGGCCCGCGAGTCCCGGCGCGCGAGCAGCTCATTTTCCTGTGACCCAGGTGCTCGGATTCCCAAAGGTAATTTTCACTGAAAACATCGAACCTGTTATGAATAATAATAACATGCGAGCCGCAGCCACCTGGCCAGACGGAGAATATCTGTCTGATTAGTGGGTGTGTTCACTCGCCACCTGATTTCCCACCAGTTCCGCTCTCTCATCAATAACAGAATACCCATAATCCTCCACTCGCGCACCTGCATCCTGTAGAGGGAGCTGCTCGCGCTCCTCACACCTGCACCTTTGTGTTCATAACCCTCCAACACACACACACACACACACACACACACGGCAGAGAGCTATTACACTCTTGAAGAGAAGCACCCGAAATGTGCTGTTGTTCTGCTTCCTCTGCCAATGAGAGGCCCTGCCAGATAAACAGTCAGGTGTGTGTGTGTGTGTGTGTATGTGTGTGTGGAAATCAACACTGAACTTTCAAACAAGCTCAACATCTTACAATGAAGCCACTGAGTCTAATTTCCTCAAAATACAATATTTATTCATTTATAGAACCGACAGAAATTATGTTATTCAATGATCCTTCCATGCCTGATAAAAACACACGGAGAGCTCAAGTGTGAGTGTGTGTGTGTGTGTGTGTGTGTGTGTGTGAGTGTGTGTGAGTGTGTATGTGTGTGTGTGTGTGTGTGTGTGTGTGTGTGTGTGTGTGTGTGAGAACAGCTGATCTACACTAGAGTGTGTGTGTGTGTGTGTGTGTGTGTACAGCTGATCTATACTGGAATGTGTATGTGTGTGTGTGTACAGCTGATCTACACTGGAGTGTGTGTGTGTGTGTGTGTGTGTATGAACAGCTGATCTAGACTGGAGTGTGTGTGTGTGTGTG
>NC_137110.1:405980-435980 GCF_949357685.1 Gobio gobio
GACCAGTGGAGAACCGGCCACAGGATCATGGAGGACCAGTGGAGAACCGGCCACAGGATCATGGAGGACCAGTGGAGAACCGGCCACAGGATCATGGAGGACCAGTGGAGAACCGGCCACAGGATCATGAAGAACCAGTGGAGAACCGGCCACAGGGTCATGGAGGACCAGTGGAGAACCGGCCACAGGGTCATGAAGAACCAGTGGAGAACCGGCCACAGGGTCATGGAGGACCAGTGGAGAACCGGCCACAGGATCATGGAGGACCAGTGGAGAACCGGCCACAGGGTCATGAAGGACCAGTGGAGAACCGGCCACAGGGTCATGAAGGACCAGTGGAGAACCGGCCACAGGGTCATGGAGGACCAGTGGAGAACCGGCCACAGGGTCATGAAGGACCAGTGGAGAACCGGCCACAGGATCATGGAGGACCAGTGGAGAACCGGCCACAGGGTCATGAAGGACCAGTGGAGAACCGGCCACAGGATCATGGAGGACCAGTGGAGAACCGGCCACAGGGTCATGGAGGACCAGTGGAGAACCGGCCACAGGGTCATGAAGGACCAGTGGAGAACCGGCCACAGGATCATGGAGGACCAGTGGAGAACCGGCCACAGGGTCATGAAGGACCAGTGGAGAACCGGCCACAGGGTCATGGAGGACCAGTGGAGAACCGGCCACAGGATCATGGAGGACCAGTGGAGAACCGGCCACAGGGTCATGGAGGACCAGTGGAGAACCGGCCACAGGATCATGGAGGACCAGTGGAGAACCGGCCACAGGGTCATGGAGGACCAGTGGAGAACCGGCCACAGGATCATGGAGGACCAGTGGAGAACCGGCCACAGGATCATGGAGGACCAGTGGAGAACCGGCCACAGGATCATGGAGGACCAGTGGAGAACCGGCCACAGGATCATGGAGGACCAGTGGAGAACCGGCCACAGGATCATGGAGGACCAGTGGAGAACCGGCCACAGGATCATGGAGGACCAGTGGAGAACCGGCCACAGGATCATGGAGGACCAGTGGAGAACCGGCCACAGGATCATGGAGGACCAGTGGAGAACCGGCCACAGGATCATGGAGGACCAGTGGAGAACCGGCCACAGGGTCATGAAGGACCAGTGGAGAACCAGTCACAGGGTCATGGAGGACCAGTGGAGAACCGGCCACAGGATCATGGAGGACCAGTGGAGAACCGGCCACAGGGTCATGGAGGACCAGTGGAGAACCAGTCACAGGGTCATGGAGGACCAGTGGAGAACCGGCCACAGGGTCATGGAGGACCAGTGGAGAACCGGCCACAGGGTCATGAAGGACCAGTGGAGAACCAGTCACAGGGTCATGGAGGACCAGTGGAGAACCGGCCACAGGGTCATGAAGGACCAGTGGAGAACCGGCCACAGGGTCATGAAGGACCAGTGGAGAACCGACCACAGGGTCATGAAGGACCAGTGGAGAACCGGCCACAGGGTCATGAAGGACCAGTGGAGAACCGGCCACAGGGTCATGGGCGGTGGATGGCCGTGTGTGTGTGCGTGGCTTACCTGGGGAACACATGGCACCAGGTGCACTATGGGAAGAAGGCGTGGCGGCGGAGGCAGTGATGCTTTGGGCAATGTTCTGCTGGGAAACCTTGGGTCCTCCATCATGTGGATGTGACTTTGACCCGTCTCACCTACCTCAGCATTGTTGAGCCCATGTCCAGCCTTTCATGGAGACGGTATTCCCTGTGGCTGTGGCTCTTTCAGCAGATAATGAGCCGCCACAAAGCACAAATGCTTCAGGAATGCTTTGAGGAGCACAACAACGAGTTTGAGGCATTGACTCGGCCTCCAAATCCAATCGAGCATCTGTGGGATGAGCTGAACAAACAAGTCCGATCCAAGGAGGCCCCACCTCACAACTTACAGGACTTAAAGGAGCTGCTGCTAACATCTTGGTGCCAGATACCACAGCACACCTTCAGGGGTCTAGAGGAGTCCATGCTTCAATGGGTTAGCAAAAGGGGGACCAACACAATATTAGGAAGCTGCTCATAATGTTATGCCTGATCTAACTCCATACATAAGACGTATCATTCCTCATACTGCACCTCACAGCTCGTACATCTGGTTCAAACTGCGGTGGTGATGATGATTTGTTTAGTTTAAATCAAAGTTTAATTTACTTTGACTGGAGTGGAGTGAAAGTGAAGCCTCTCGCCAACTTTACCTCACGCGCCAGGCGGAAAAAATCTGGCTCCAGCAACATCAGGTGTGACAGAATAACACCGTGAGCGCACTCGTTTTCTTCCCTTCCTCCCTCGCTCCTGTCATCTCTGGGAGAGGTGCTGCAGCCATCTGACAGTAATTATCGGTTGACAGAAATATCCTGCTTTAGACTGAGGTGGGAACACAAAGCGCCGCGCGCTCTCATTAATCTCCTGTTTGCTCTCTTTGACTGTGCACACGTTCAACCTGAACCGCAAACCTAATCAGACTCCTCACCGCGCGTCTCAGAGATCCAGGGCACGCCGCTGCGTTCCTGCCCGCCATTCTGCCAGCCGAATCTGAAGCATTAAAGCTCGGCCTCCACCTGAACAGATAAACTATAAACTCACCTGTGGAGCTGAAAGACCTCAAAGAGATGGACGCAAATGGACTGACTGGGGAAAAGAAGGTTATCAAAGTAATGAGCTGCTGGAAAATCCCAGGCTTGAGTCTGCCAACCCTCCGAACACAGACACAGTCACCATAGTATTACCATAAAACACACTGTGGAAAATGCTGGATGGTATTATGTTTTGTTTAATACTGTGGTAAATTAATATGATAATCAAACGGTTTACACAACTTTAGATCAGTTCCTAGATTTTTCAAGTAGTTTGTGATTATTGGACGAAGTAGGCATTTCAGCTTTACAGGTTTGCCATTAGATGCAAATCAAGTGTGTTTACTGCGAGGAAACATGCACAAACTCACTTCACCGGTTTGAAATGCTGAATTCTGATAAATGTTGAGTTGAAGACGGTCAGTGTTGTGTTTGTGGTTCGTTAGTGGATGACGTTGCCAGTATTTATCAGGAAAAACTCATTGAAAAAGATGAGTTAAGACGTGATTTAAAAGTAGTGAAAATCTCTTTCACGTATAACCTGTGGAAGAGGGTTTGAGAGACGAGGAGCAGCACAGCTGAACGCTCTGGACTCTGTAGAGGTCAAACGAACCGGCGGTATAATGAGGAAAACAGTTGAGGAAGATCTAAGAGTGCAGGTCAGAGTATAAATGTGAAGTTAGCCAGAGATATATGAGGTTTAAAAGAGAAAAGCTGCATCTTGTGCTCTACACGATAACTGATAAAGAGGAGAGGTGTGCTCAATGGAAGAGGATCTCGTATTTATGTGTGCGGCTGAGCTCTGGACCAACTGAAGTTTATGAGATGTTTGAGAGGAAACCCAGATAAGAGCGAGTTACAGTCAGGCACGTGCAGAGGGGGGGGGGCTTTGGGTGCTCGAGCCCCTGCCCTTTTTCATAATGAATCAAAAGTGCCCCTCTCAGACAACTATCAGTGATAATATTGTGGTCAATAAAACTAAATAAATGTGATTATTATAACATGACAATGTATACAATAGTAACGGACTACTCAAAAGTCTGACAATTTCTGTTAAGTCGTTGCCATAACGCGTTGCTATGGGCTGCGTGCGTTTTGATTGACTGCTGAATTTCCACTGTTCGGAAACGGCTCTAGAGCCAAATATGGTCCTTTCAGAGAGTGTGTGGCCTTACGGGAAAAAATAAACCAATATTTTTTTTTCATCCATAATCAGAGCTAAAGTGTTGATTTAATTACAAATCTATATATTAGCTATATATTTTAAAGTATTACACAATTCACCAATGCCCGTTTGTCAAGTATACTATACACCAACCAATCGTGATCTGGCAAAGCAAGTTCAAATTCCATTGGGCGATGTGAAGTGGTAATTTTCTGTTCTTATTCATAAATCGGTTGAAAATGACATGGACAGACGAACTAACGTTTGTGGAACGATTTCCTGTGGTTTGTGTCATTTTATAAATTGCATCACTGACAAAATGGATTTTAACTGACAACAAACAAATCTGCACAAAACCATTCAGCAGCAAAAGTCGCATTAATGGTAAGTAGTGTTAAATTCACTTGTATTTATGTATATTGATACACCGTTTACTATTTCATGAAACTATCAAAGTAAAAAAAAACAAAGTGCCAGCGGCTCCTACAGGCCTATTATGTGAAGTGTAGGCTGGCGAAATGGTGACGTGAAAGGACTTTATTATATTAACGTTACCATTTTTGAGCAGCATTATGAAAGAAGTCTCTTAAGTTCATCAAGCCTGCATTTATTTGATAAAAAACAGCAATATTGTGAAATATTATTAAAATAATGGTTTTCTATTTTAAAATAATTTAAAATATGATTTATTCCTGTGATCACAGCTGGATTTTCAGCATCATTACTCCACTCTTCAGTGTCACATGATCATTCAGAAATCATTCTAATATGAGGATTTAATGTCAATGATGGAAACTGTGATACTCTTTTCAAGATTGTTGGATTAATAAAAACATAATGTAATAATATTTCACAATATTAGGCTACTGTTTTTTCTGTATTTTTGATTAAATAAATGCAGGTTTGATGAGCATTATATATATATATATAGCCCCTTTTTTACATTTGAGCCCCTGCCCCTGAAGAACTCTCTGCACGGCCCTGGTTACAGTAATCAAAGCCTGAAGTCACTAGAGCAGGTGCAAGAATGACTGTAAGGAGTGGACGAAGACGACTGATGTTCCGTAAGTGGAAATTATTGACGTGTATTTCAAAAGACAAGCATGACTTCCCAAATTATAAACAGTCCAAGAGGGAAGAAAGAGGAGTAGAATAAAGCTTGATGGACATCCGCATGGTGGAAATGAAAACCACATTTCCTATAAATTAGACCAAGAGGTAGTAGGTATGATAATGAATAAAAGAGGGCCCAAGACAGAGCCTTGAGGAACACCGGCGGTAACCGAGTGAGAGGGACAACAGTGTCTAAATGAACTTGATGAGAAATGATATTGAAGATCGAGCAAGACGACCAAGTCACTCTGTCTCCTCTCCACCAATCAGCTAGTGTGTGTGGGCGTTCTGGCGCAATATGGCTGCCGTCGCATCATCCAGGTGGATGCTGCACATTGGTGGTTGAGGAGAATCCCCCTTCTATATGTAAAGCGCTTTGAGTGCCTAGAAAAGCGCTATATAAATGTAACAAATTATTATTATTATTATATTATTATATTATTTTATATTATTATTATTATTAAGACGAGTATAGTTAAGAGTCCAGAATCAGTAACTTTTACCATGGATGTCTCAGTAATAAAGACAGATCGTGAGCACACACCTGAGCCGCAACAATCTTAATCTTACACTCACAAAACATGACCAAAACACCCGAGAACGAGATGAACAAAAGGTCATTCTGAGTTAGTTATTAAGTGTCCAAAATACTTTTAACACTGGATACTGTTCTAAGGTTTGGGGTCAGTAACATTTTCTTTTGAAAACACACACACACACAAACACACACACTAAACCTACCCATCACAGAAAACTTTCAGCATTTTTACATTTTCAAAAAAACATCCCTTTTTTCATCACTTCAGAATTTCGGATATTGCCATCTTTGTGGGGACATTTTATCTCCATAATGTTCACTCTCACACTCTCTGACACACACACTCACACTCACTCACACACACTCTCACACACTCTCTCACACACACACACACACACACACTCTCACACGCACTCACACACACTCTCACACACACCTCGGTCTCTGTCAGAAGTCAGTTCAGTCGCTCTAGGTGTGTCAGAGTTGTCGTGAGCGTCTCTGAACACGAGCAGCTGGTGCTCAGAAGCTTCTTCTGCTGATTAGCATCTACACGGCAGATTTTAGAAGGACTTCAAATGGCTCAGGATGCCGGAGACATGCAGGACAGCCAGCGTGAGACACAACGAGAGCCAGAGAGAGACAGACTGATGGAGAGACCTGTGGACGCCACACAACTCGCCATCCAAATCAGCAGATTTACACTGTTTTTTATATAAAACTCATTTAAATGTTAATTGGAAATACTAACTAAAAGAAAACTATAAGCACTAAATTTGATTTGAGAGCTGCAGCAGAGATGATCATAACAAAAATACACAAAGCGATCATTTGAGTTCAGAAGAGTCGTATAGATTACTTTTATAGTGCTTTTATGATTCTTGAGGAAGAAATAACCAGAGTTTTGTGTCAAAGATGTTCAGAGTTTTGATTAAGAAACTATACAGATCTCCACCAGCATACCCACATATTCCAGTTTGTATAAAGCAAAGTGCACACATTTCCTCCACTATTGTTTTAGTTAATTATGTAAATAAATAGAAATGCAAATAAAAAAAATGAAGACTACAGTAAGTAAATGATTTAAGAAGTACCAAATCCGTAGGGTTTAATATGGAGTCGCTCTAACAGCTCCAGCTCTTCTTTCCTCAAGGTTTAGGAGTGTGTTTATGGGGATTCTTCATTAGTGGTGTTGGACGAGAAGGCCTGGCTCTCAGTCTCCGCTCTAATTCATCCCAAAGCTGTTCTATCAGGTTGAGGTCAGGACTCCAGTTCCTCCACCAAACTCCTCATCCATGTCTTTATGGAGACGCTTTGAGCACTGGAGCAGTCATACTGGGACAGGAAGGGGCCGTCCCCAAACTGGGCCCACAAAGTTGGGAGCATGAAATTGTCCAAAATGTCTTGGTGAAGCATTAAGAGTTCCTTTCACTGGAACTAACCCCTGAAAAACAAGGGTTTGTTGTTCCCAATGGCTTCCACTTTGTTATAATCCCACTAACAGTTGAGCGTGGAATATTTAGTGTAATATTTGGCCTTATTGCACAGGTGTCCACCGATCACGGCCCCACACTTGAGTTCTCTGAGCTCCTGAGAGCGGCCCATTCTCTCACTAATGTGTGTAGAAGCGAACACACACACACACACACACACACACACACACACACACACACACACACACACACACACACACACACACACACACACACACTCCTGAGAGCGGCCCATTCTCTCACTAATGTGTGTAGAAGTGAACACACACACACACACACACACACACACACACACTCCTGAGAGCGGCCCATTCTCTCACTAATGTGTGTAGAAGCGAACACACACACACACACTCACACACACACACACACACACACACACACACACACACACACACACACACACACACACACACACACACTCCTGAGAGCGGCCCATTCTCTCACTAATGTGTGTAGAAGTGAACACACACACACACACACACACACACACTCCTGAGAGCGGCCCATTCTCTCACTAATGTGTGTAGAAGCGAACACACACACACACACACACACACACACACACACACACACACACACACACTCCTGAGAGCGGCCCATTCTCTCACTAATGTGTGTAGAAGTGAACACACACACACACACACACACACACACACACTCCTGAGAGCGGCCCATTCTCTCACTAATGTGTGTAGAAGCGAACACACACACACACACACACACACACACACACACACACACACACACACACTCCTGAGAGCGGCCCATTCTCTCACTAATGTGTGTAGAAGTGAACACACACACACACACACACACACACACACACACACACACACACACACACACTCCTGAGAGCGGCCCATTCTCTCACTAATGTGTGTAGAAGCGAACACACACACACACACACACACACACACACACACACACACACACACACACACACACACACACTCCTGAGAGCGGCCCATTCTCTCACTAATGTGTGTAGAAGTGAACACACACACACACACACACACACACACACTCCTGAGAGCGGCCCATTCTCTCACTAATGTGTGTAGAAGCGAACACACACACACACACACACACACACACTCCTGAGAGCGGCCCATTCTCTCACTAATGTGTGTAGAAGCGAACACACACACACACACACACACACACTCCTGAGAGCGGCCCATTCTCTCACTAATGTGTGTAGAAGCGTCTGCAGGCCTAGAGCTGGAGTTATACACCTGTGGCCATGAAGGGGTTCAACACCTGAACTCTGGGATGTGGAGGGGCGGCTCAATACTTCTGGCAATATAGAGTATATTCTTGGCTATGCATTTAATTATACAAGTGATATAGTGAATAGTGTCTAGAACACTGAAACAAAATCATGTGGGATTTACTTTGAAATGATTTTCACTGCTATTAAATTTCATAAACAATTACAAAGAAATGACAAATAACACTGAATTAAAAAGTAAAAGACTGCAATGTGTATAATGAGTTCCGCTGATCTTGACTGTGCATGTCCATCAGATGGTCAGTTCTGTGTGAGTGGGCAGTTTGGGTCAGAATAAGCTGTAACTCGACCAGCCTTTGTGCCGTTAGTCAAGCGTCTGTCTACGTGAGACGGGCATTGATCACAAACACAAACACACACAATCCTGCTCTCCTGCCACAGCTACAGATTCTCTTTCTTCCCACTCTCTTGCTTTCTTTCTTTCTTCCTTTCTTTCTCTCGCTCAGAGGAGCCGGAGCGCTGAGGGGGATGCTGGGAAAAGGAACTGGGCACATCTGCAGCGTGTGTGAGGTTCAGAGAGACGCTGCCAGTTTGGAGCAGGATCAGACACAGAGGGAGATGCTCTGGTCCGGGTTCTACCTCTTGGCCACCCTCGCTCAGATCCGCTCAGCCAAACCTCACACACACACACACACACACACACACACACACACACACACACACACACACACACACACACACACACACACACACACACACACACACACACACACACACACACACACACACCACCTGTTAGTCGGTCTGCAGTAGCTAAAAGGACACCCTGACTGCATCAAGTTCCTCTTTCTCTCTGGAGCTTGACTTTGATGTTTGGGGAGTTTTGGAGTTGCAGCTCTTGTCCGTTTAGCAGCAGGACAGCCGTCTTGACAGTGAGCCCAAGAACACACACACACACACACACACACGCTGGCACGCATTCACACACTCTGGCTAATAGCAGGAGCATCAGTAATTCAGCTCAAATATTCATGCAGACGCAGTCCCTAAACTTCAGCAGTAAACGGAGGTGTTTATCTCAGTCGAGAGAGCTCTCATTGCCATAATTACACACTCACATATTTATAAACATCTCCGCAATTTACCTTTCCTTTCACCTGCGCTCTCTTCCTCGAGAAGCGGCTGCTTCCTTTAGAAAGTGACAGACGAGCTGAGGAAGACGAGCGATCGCTGCTGGTAAACAGAGTTCAAGAACACCGCAGACGATCGCAACATTTCACCTTTAAAAATATTTGATGTATTCAAATACATACAGACTATTTTTAGGACCACTAATGTCTATTATTATATACACATACTTGGTCCCACTTTACATTAGGTGTGTTTAACTACTATGTACAAACGTAAAAAGTCATTGTTCGTAATAATATACTCATTGTGTGGATGTTTGGGGTGGATATGGGACAGGTTTGGTGGTCAACTGCGCCATTATAGATGCAATTAGAGAAATCCATTACCTTTTATAAATATTAGTACACATGGCAAAATATGTATGTAGACACTGTGCCTCATTTATCAATCTAACGTAGATCCGAGCGCAGAAATCATCTTACAGGGTTCACTAACATTTGTATGCCGCCAATCCCATCGTACGAATAATCATACGATAATAAATGTGGCGGCTGAAAACAATCGTCATTTGAATATCCCGATTCCCGGTTTAGAGCCTGACCCCTCGAGTCTACGACGTGGAGAAACGTCACCCGGCCAAGAGAAATTACTTTCGTTAACCTCATAATTGCACACCTTTACATTAATTTACATTAAATACCGGTAAATAGAAGGAAACATTTACACACTTTAAACGCGCAATATTTAATGTCCCCTCATTCCACAACAAATCCTTTACATTCAACGGTCAGGACAGTACAAGCATGAGTACAAGTAGCTATACAAATATATTAGCATATAAAATAAAATATAAATGTGATAAGTTAATCATAGTGGCTTTCATTATAATCCACACGCCAAGCCAAAGTGAATTTATTTAAAGTGAAAGAATCGGCAAGAATCCGAACAATCTTCCGTATTTGCCATGAAACGAGAGGTTGCTAAACTATTATCATTATGTAAAGGCTAGTACTTTACTTGTGCTCCAATATCCACAGAAAACTTATGATGATGAATGGCTGAAATATCACAACACTAGAACTAGATTTGGGTACCGAACTCTGTACTTTTAAGGGCACCGGTTAAAATGTGAACAGAACCCAACCCTAGCTCGAACTGTAGATGTTTTGTAATGTTTAATACAAATACAAAAGCTGCATAGTTGTCAACAGAACTCAACAGCACACACGCTGGAAGAAGCAGAAGAAGAAGATGAGCGTAAACGATCTTTGCCGGTGTTGTAAAGATAATTTAAGTATACACGGAGTACTTTAGCCTAACATCGTCATGAACCACCCAATGTGATTGGTTCCCTTCCTGTCATCACCGTATAAAGCCCGCCCTGACGATCTGATTGGTCAGAACAGCTTTGGTTCCAGCATAATTGCTCCACAACGGATCAAGTCCAGACCAAACATCCCGACCTCAAATGTTGTGGGCTGGGCTAATTTGGCATCCAGGCTAGCACGTAAGTTGACGCTAACTCAAAAACTTGCGTACACGATCTGAAGACCTGACATGAGATCAGTCCATATTGATAAATGCCAAGTTTTTAAAAATCGTAGCTTCATCGGAATGGTACGAAACTTGGTGACTTTATTGGTACTTGGAATATGAACACACAAATAATTGGGGACAGGATTTGAAAAGTCTAAGTGGTCGTAAAAAAATAGTCACACTCAGGGTCTTCGGGTCAAAAATGAACCCCATAGGAAATGAATGGGAAATTGGCAAAAATATGAAAATACAGAGTTTTTTGTGTGTCCAATCTACAAATCAGCCAGGATGCAGAAAAAAGCACACAACAGTGAAGGGGTGAATCTCTAAAACATCAAGAGTGCAAAACAGACAAATACACTCACACACACTTATACACAAAAAACACACGCAAACACAAATGAATGTGTGTGATTGCAAAAGCTAATTTTGTGAAAAGTGTGAAATAAAAGCAATTATTCATCAATGTAAGAAATAAAGCAGCCAGCAATGAAAGCATGAGACTGTAAGCCATCAAGGTTGCAAAATAGACACTCACACACACACACACACACACACACACACACACACACACACACACACACACACACACACACACACACACACACACACACACACACACACACACACACACACACACACACACACACACACACACACACACAGGGAAATATGAGACGGGTGAAACTGTAACAGAGAAATGTGAGAATATGTGAAATAAAAAGAGTTACTGTTCATTGAATTGTACAAAAATTTGTTTTAATGAAAATGTTTATTATAAAAAGGTTAATAAAAAATTTTATGATTGAAAGAATTTATTTTTTATTAAGTTACAATTAAAACAATGGGTAACAAAATGCTTCCCATTTGTTCTCTTTCTAATGCAATGTTCAGGTTTGACTGTATTATAAAGTAAAACTGGCACTTCAAATTACCATTTAAACCAACCAAACAAACAAAAAACTTGACAAAATTTGTTCTCGAGAATCTCTTATTATATATTAAAATCCACAACCTGAAAAAAATAGGCAAATATGTGCAAAAACAACTAGAATTCAAAAGCCTTTCTACAGAGAGCTGTAAATCCATCTAGTGGTTAAAATATGATATTGCATGATAATAATGCTCACTGCTTCCACCAGATGGCACCAATCTGATTTCAAAAAGTGTTTTCTATAGGCCTAGTCTCTACTTTAACCTGAAATACAGCATTAATAAAAAAATTAAAAAAATTATATATATATATACATTTTCTATTATATTCAATGGGGAAAAAAAATTATCATAATTATTGCATACATATTAATTGTTATCATAAAATTCTCTCAAAACACAAAAAAGAAAGAAAAAATATTATTGAACAAAAAAAATAATTTAATTGATTTTTGAGAAAATAAATCAATAATTGATTTCAGGGGTCGGGTCACTTTTGACCCTTAGGTCCTAAGTGTGACTGGAAAATGAAGAACCTCAGGGGTTAAAGCAGATCAACTGCTCAAAGGTTGTAGATCAGTCTCATGAGAAGTTACAGTATATGAGCCTGGTCAGCTGTTGGTGAAGAGTCACTTACATGATAAATGTGATCGGCTGGAAAGCGTGTCTTATAGAACCATGTATCGTGGTATTCCTGATATGCCTTGGCTCGCCATTGAGAAACCATGAATATGCTCATTCAGTGCAATAGTGTTTCGCAAAATAACATGGATTTGCCTTCTGATACCATGGCATCGGCAACACACTGTACGTTTCTGACGGAGAAAGAGTGAAGAAGTCTCTCCATTGTCAGTAATCCTGAGTGTCCAGGAATATGTGTAATGTGCAGGAGAGATTCAGAGTTGTTTGTATCTGTAAGTTATTTATGATAATGTTTTTTTCTCGCTCTCTTTGGTCTGAGAGTCTGCCTCACTGTGAGGGTGTCACCATTGATTTTATTTTTCTTGCTTTTAATGGGTAAATAAATTCTTCAAAGTCGGCCGTTGCCCAGAGCAAACTTCAGCGGACGGCTTTTCAAAGTTGTTCCGCGCGTTTAAAGGTTCCGCGCTGCAGTTTCTTCACGGGAGGAGATGAGGAAAGACAAACCTCAGATCTGAGAGGAACGACTTTGCAAAGGTAGAAGAGAAAACTTCACGTAGGTACAGACGTCCCTGTGGCCGCTCCGACTTTAATCGATCGATAGCCGCCCTGAGCCTGTAAGTACAGCTTTGTTCAACAGAGGGAGAAGCGGCTTTGCAGGGGCTCTTCATCCCAGCGTTTGAGGAACAAGAGAGCATGCATTGCTAGACATCTGCACACACAGGGCGTCTGGATGCAGCACAAACACACACAGATAACAATGAGAACACACTCAAGATCAATTACATGTTTACTTCATTGAATGCAATGGTGCAGTGTAACTATTACTAGTGCTCTTGTGATTATGTTGTCTTTATCAGATGAGTAGGTGATGCTTAACTTATTTATTATCAATGTCAAGATTTTAGGTATTATTTTAATGTGTGTATTACACATGTTCCATTCACCAATATGATGCATAATTACAAGTAACGAACACTGAACCTAACCGTAGACCTGTAGTGAGCATGTGTTCAATAATATTCATTAATAATACTCAATACTTATTTGTGCAATTACACTGCAACAAGGACACGTTGACAAAGAGTTACCAAATGACCGATTTGTAAATGGGAAAGTGTATATGTTGGGTTTATGTACTGTAAACCACCTTTAGCCTTCATTAATCCTGCAGTGAAAAAACTGAGATCATTCTTGAAGTGTAATTATTGTACATCTTGTAGTAGGCTATAATTATTGGAATTCTTGTAGTATAATTATTGTAGTGTAATTCTTGTAGTATAATTGTAATTTGTGTAGTATCATTTTTATAATTTGTGTAATTCTTGTAGTATAATTATTATAATCATTGCATTTATTGTAGTAAAATTCTTGTATTAAATTCTTGTAAATTCTTGTAGTAAAATTCTTGTAATTTTTGTAGTAAAATTCTTGTAATTTTTGTAGCAAAATTCTTGTAAATTCTTGTAATTTTTGTAGTAAAATTCTTGTAATTTTTGTAAATGCTAAATTCTTGTAGTAAAATTCTTGTAATTTTTGTAGCAAAATTCTTGTAAATTCTTGTAATTTTTGTAGTAAAATTCTTGTAATTTTTGTAGTGTAGTTATTATAATTCTTGTAGTATTATTATTGTATTGTTGTAATATATTTAACAATAAGAATTAGCAACCACTGTATTCTTTAGTACAAACAACTTTTCTTGTAACTATTTAAAACATTGGACATTTATCAGGGACTATACACGATGTTGCAGTGCAGAACCTCTTCTCAAAAGTTTCGGAATCTCTGAAACTAATTTTTAATAATAATAATATTATTATTATTATTATATAACATTAGCTCAGATGCGGATTCCTCAAACACGGCCTCTGAGCGACACTCTCAGCTGATGTGTGATACTGCAGCGCACACACACCTGTCTGCCCTCGACGTGTGTTAAACACACTCATGCGCCGTTATATTTAGCATCTCCTGCGTCCTCCCAGTTCAATTATGACTTTATCTCTTCCTTTCCACACTTGTGCTCTCCTCGTCTCTTCCCCTGGTGTGTGAGGGTGTGAAGAGCGTGAGAAGAGACGAGCGCTTCGGCAGGTCGGCTCCCGTACAGCGACTGCAGTCTCTTCACACCTGCTCTTCATTCTCTTCACACACACACACACACACACACACACACACACACACACACACACACACACACACACACACACACACACACACACACACACACACACACACACACACACACACACACACACACACACACACACACACACACACACACACACACACACACACACACACACACACACACACACACACACACACACACACACACACACACACACACACACACACACACACACACACACACACGTGTGCTCTGAGGTAGTCCTGTTCACGGCACATCCAAGTCTAAGAAAGGCACGCGAGAGGACAACTATATGATCGACTCGTGTGTTATGAAATGCAATACTACCTTATTAATCACTGAATACTGCACATCAGGATGACTATAATTCTTCTTCTACACTACTAGGGTGAATTTATTTGGTCAGAAATACAGTAAAAACAGTGATCCTTCAATAAAAGTATTCCTTTACACAATAAAGATGCCCGGATGCTCGAATTTCTGTCAGAACCAGCATTAACTTCTTGAGCAGTTTGAGCTCCAGTAGCTCGTCTGTTTGATCGACCACATGAACCGCCCATGACCCTGTACCGGGTACCACTCATCTCCACTACAAAGAGGAAAAAGAGGCGACAATTTGCACCAGCTCACCAAAATTGGACAGTTGAAGACTGGAAAAATGTTGCCTGGTCTGATGAGTCTGGATTTCTGTTGAGACATTCAGATGGTAGAGTCAGAATTTGGCGTAAACAGAATGAGAACATGGATCCATCATGCCTTGTTACCACTGTGCAGGCTGGTGGTGGTGGTGTAATGGTGTGGGGGATGTTTTCTTGGCACACTTTAGGCCCCTTAGTGCCAATTGGGCATGGTTTAAATGCCACGGCCTACCTGAGCATTGTTTCTGCCCATGTCCATCCCTTTATGAGCACCATGTCCCCATCCTCTGATGGCTACTTCCAGCAGGATAATGCACCGTCACAAAGCTCCAATCATTTCAAACTGGTTTCTTGAACATGACAATGAGTTCACTGGACTAAAATGGCCCCACAGTCACCAGATCTCAACCCAATAGAGCATCTTTGGGATGTGGTGGAACGGGAGCTTCGTGTCCTGGATGTGCATCCCACAAATCTCCATCAACTGCAAGATGCTCTCCTATCAATATGGCCAACATTTCTAAAGAATGCTTTCAGCAGCTTGTTGAGTCAATGCCACGTAGAATTAAGGCAGTTCTGAAGGCCAAAGGGGGTCAAACACAGTATTAGTGTGTGTTCCTAATAATCCTTTAGGTGAGTGTATATGTACGTACAGAATGCTGAAATAATTCTTCGAGCTCAGTACAGCAGCATCAGTCCCATTACCTCACCCATCATGCATCTCTCCACTGTCCTATAAATATCACTGAAGCCCACAGACGGGTATCAAAGGCTGGCGCTGGTTATGCGTGATTACAGTGAGCCCACCTACAGACTCCAGCGCACATGTGTGTGTTTGCAGGGATTCTGGTCTGTCCTTTGACCCGCTGAATAATGCATGATGTTCAGTACCTGTGCGAGAGAGAGCCTGTGTGTGTGAGCGTCCGGCGGGACGATCCTGCAGACGGGCCGGGGCAGAGGCGAGCCGCGGGGAGATTGGCGGATATAAGGTGAGCAGCTGTGCACATGAAAGATGGACCGAGAACCCTGGAGAGAGAGAGAGAGAGAGAGAGAGAGAGAGAGAGAGAGAGAGAGAGAGAGACGGAAGTGCTGGTGTTCCAGCGGTACATGCACTGTACTCTTTCTGTGTGTGTGTGTATGTGTGTGAGAATTATCTATTCACACATGAGAAGATATCTGAGCCTGAAGCGCTTTTCTCTCCGTCTACCTGCATCATAAACTCACTCTGAAGACTCTGCTGTTCCAGAAACGAGTGAGCGCCCTTCCTAGACAGCATCTAGTGAGGCATTACGTGTCGCTCCCTTCACATGGACAGACTCTGATGACATCCCATAATGCACAGCAAGAAGATCAAAGATGGTGGACGAGTCAAAAGAATTTGGAACAATTACGATTAGACTATTGAACCGAATCTGGGAATGTTAAAGAATCATCAGCTATATTAACACAAACAAACACATCAATAAAGGGAAAAGGAATACTAAACAAATACAATTCATTTTTTATTTAGTTATGAATAAATTTTTGTATTTCATTATCCTTTATTATTTATTTTTTATTTAAATATACACCGATCTGGCATAACATTATGACCGGTGAGTAACACTGATGATCTGTTAGTGGGTGGGATATATTAGGCAGCAAGTGAACATGTTGTCCTCAGAGTTGATGTGTTAGAAGCAGGAGAAATGGGCAAGAGTAAGGATTAGAGAGAGTTTGACAAGGGCCAGATTGTGACGGCTAGAGGACTGGGTCAGAGCATCTCAGTTTGTTGTGTATGGGGCGGCACAGCCGCTGTCCAGTGCCTATGCTGACCCCTGACCCCGCCCAAAGCACCAACAGTGGCCCGTGAGCATCCGAACTGGACCCTGGAGCAATGGAAGAAGGCGTGGCCTGATGATCACGTGTTCTTCTACATCACGTGGATGGCTGGGTGTGTGTGTGTGTGGCTCACCTGGGGAACACATGGCACCAGGTGCACTATGGGAAGAAGGCGTGGCTTACCTGGGGAACACATGGCACCAGGTGCATTATGGGAAGAAGGTGTGGCTTAACTGGTGAACACATGGTACCAGGTGCACTATGGGAAGAAGGCGTGGCTTATCTGGGGAACACATGGCACCAGGTGCACTATGGGAAGAAGGCGTGGCTTACCTGGGGAACACATGGCACCAGGTGCACTATGGGAAGAAGGCGTGGCTTTCCTGGGGAACACATGGCACCAGGTGCACTATGGGAAGAAGGCGTGGCTTACCTGGGGAACACATGGCCCCAGGTGCACTATGGGAAGAACGCGTGGCTTACCTGGGGAACACATGGCACCAGGTGCACTATGGGAAGAAGGCGTGGCTTACCTGGGGAACACATGGCCCCAGGTGCACTATGGGAAGAACGCGTGGCTTACCTGGGGAACACATGGCCCCAGGTGCACTATGGGAAGAACGCGTGGCTTACCTGGGGAACACATGGCACCAGGTGCACTATGGGAAGAAGGCGTGGCTTACCTGGGGAACACATGGCACCAGGTGCACTATGGGAAGAAGGCGTGGCTTTCCTGGGGAACACATGGCACCAGGTGCACTATGGGAAGAAGGCGTGGCTTACCTGGGGAACACATGGCCCCAGGTGCACTATGGGAAGAACGCGTGGCTTACCTGGGGAACACATGGCCCCAGGTGCACTATGGGAAGAAGGCGTGGCTTTCCTGGGGAACACATGGCACCAGGTGCACTATGGGAAGAAGGCGTGGCTTACCTGGGGAACACATGGCACCAGGTGCACTATGGGAAGAAGGCGTGGCTTACCTGGGGAACACATGGCACCAGGTGCACTATGGGAAGAAGGCGTGGCTTACCTGGGGAACACATGGCACCAGGTGCACTATGGGAAGAAGGCGTGGCTTACCTGGGGAACACATGGCACCAGGTGCACTATGGGAAGAAGGCGTGGCTTACCTGGGGAACACATGGCACCAGGTGCACTATGGGAAGAAGGCGTGGCTTACCTGGGGAACACATGGCACCAGGTGCACTATGGGAAGAAGGCGTGGCGGCGGAGGCAGTGATGCTTTGGGCAATGTTCTGCTGGGAAACCTTGGGTCCTCCATCATGTGGATGTGACTTTGACACGTCTCACCTACCTCAGCATTGTTGAGCCCATGTCCAGCCTCTCATGGAGACGGTTTTCCCTGTGGCTGTGGCTCTTTCAGCAGATAATGCGCCGCCACAAAGCACAAATGCTTCAGGAATGCTTTGAGGAGCACAACAACGAGTTTGAGGCGTTGACTCGGCCTCCAAACTCCCCAGATCTCAATCCAATCGAGCATCTGTGGGATGAGCTGAACAAACAAGTCCCATCCACCTGATCGGTGTATATTATTTACTTGTATATTAATTTATTCATTATTGGTTTGGCCTCAACACAAGCCATTGCTGTCGAAGTAAAGCGCTCTAAATCAGACCTTTTGAGTTTTCAGGATCAATATGTTTCCTGTTAAACAGACGTAATCCTGTCCATAACCGTGTCCGTTCTCCGGCTGTAACTCACATCCTCCTCAGAGCTTCTTTCTTTTCCCCTTTCCAACACACACACACACACACACACACACACACACACACACACACACACACACACACACACACACACACACACACACACACACACACACACACACACACACACACACACACACACACACACACACACAGATTTGAGCAGCACTGCCACAGAATGAAGAGCACTCGCTGTGTAACTGATGCTTCAGGTCCTGCTGCCTCAGGGGATGATGGGAAATGTAGTTTTGTCATCATCACAGTTACACCTGAACTATGACTTGCATCAGTCAGTCTCCCAATTCAAGAAAGTTAAAAAAAACAGCATTTATTAGAAATATAATCTTTTGTAACATTATAAATGTCTTTACTGTCACTCTCGATCAGTTTAATGCGTCTTTGATGAATAAAAGCATTGATTTCTTAAATAAACAGTAGTTTGATGTTATGTGGCTTGACCTGTTGTGTGTTCTTCAGCACACACACACACACACACACACACACACACCGCTCAGAACAACAGAATAAGTGACAGCATATCAACATCCGTCTCTCTCTCTCTCTGTGTGTCAGGACGGGCGAGCGAGGCGACCTGTGTAACACCTTGTCCAGGACAGATGGAGTGAGCGCTCAGATCTGCCAGAACAATCTGCTGAGAGCAGGTGTGAGATAATCATCTCCTGCACACGCGTGCCAGCGTTACCTGGGCGGAAACTAATGTCTTCATTTAGTGCTGAAGCACACACACACACACACACACACACTGGAAGAGCAGCGGTTCCATCACTCTGAACGGGTACACTGCACAAACACACACACACACACACACACACACACACACACACACACACACTGGAAGAGCAGCGGTTCCATCACTCTGAACGGGAACACTGCACACACACACACACACACACACACACTAGTGACTGTCATGCTGTCTTCTGAGGGCGTGTGCTAACTGAAATCAAACCTGATCCACACATGAAGACTCGCTCTCAGTCACTGATCCAGTGCACATGTGGCCACGCTAACGTCATGACACACACACACACACACACACACACACACACACACACACACACACACACTGGATAAAATATTGGATTTCTTAATAGATGCAACTTGTATTATTAAATTAAGTGGGACTGTTTGTAATTCTAATTCCTCTCATTTGGAGGTTGTTTCCTGTTTATCATGAAGTTATTGTTTTCTCTGGTTTCTGAGTGTGTTTGAATTACAATCAAATCTTTGATATAAACAATAAATGCAGCTTCTTCAGCTAAAAAAAAACCCGAGTGTGAAGGACGCAGAGAAATAAAACAAAAAGTCAAAAGTTTTTATTAAGTTAAAAATCATTCATTGTAATAAAGCTTTATATTTATTTTGCTATTAAAGCTATAAAATTTATATTGGAAAGTTGAAGTACTAAAATAATTCTAACTAAAATGAAATAAAATTAAACCTAAAAAGAAACAAAAATAATAATTAAAAAAATGACAAAAGCACATTAAACTAAAATTGAAAACTAGACTAAAAAAATAAATAAACGCCAATTCATAGTATTAACAGGGACCCATTGTGCAAACTTCACTTTAATAAGGTGTTTGAACACAGGTGTGTGTCCAGTGTTTGAACACAGGTGTGTGTCCAGTGTGTGTCCAGTGTTTGAACACATGTGTGTGTCCAGTGTTTGAACACATGTGTGTGTCCAGTGTTTGAACACAGGTGTGTGTCCAGTGTTTGAACACAGGTGTGTGTCCAGTGTGTGTCCAGTGTTTGAACACATGTGTGTGTCCAGTGTTTGAACACAGGTGTGTGTCCAGTGTGTGTCCAGTGTTTGAACACAGGTGTGTGTCCAGTGTTTGAACACAGGTGTGTGTCCAGTGTTTGAACACATGTGTGTGTCCAGTGTTTGAACACAGGTGTGTGTCCAGTGTTTGAACACAGGTGTGTGTCCAGTGTGTGTCCAGTGTTTGAACACAGGTGTGTGTCCAGTGTTTGAACACAGGTGTGTGTCCAGTGTGTGTCCAGTGTTTGAACACAGGTGTGTGTCCAGTGTTTGAACACAGGTGTGTGTACAGTGTGTGTCCAGTGTTTGAACACAGGTGTGTGTCCAGTGTTTGAACACAGGTGTGTGTCCAGTGTGTGTCCAGTGTTTGAACACAGGTGTGTGTCCAGTGTTTGAACACAGGTGTGTGTCCAGTGTGTGTCCAGTGTTTGAACACAGGTGTGTGTCCAGTGTTTGAACACAGGTGTGTGTACAGTGTGTGTCCAGTGTTTGAACACAGGTGTGTGTCCAGTGTGTGTCCAGTGTTTGAACACAGGTGTGTGTCCAGTGTGAACACAGGTGTGTGTCCAGTGTGAACACAGGTGTGTGTCCAGTGTGTGTCCAGTTTGAACACTGATTTGCTCCTGATCGATTGCTCCTGTCTCCTGCTAGTGTTTGTAGCTCTGTAGTCTTGCTTTTGAATCTCTATTTTGATATATTTTCTTTGTTCTACTGCTAAATATAACTTAACCATCACCATATGTTGTTTAAATATTGCCTATCACATTAAATTTGACATCGCTAGCTTTTAATCTAAATCACATCACACGTTAGCATTTCCCTAGCCTGTTAGCTTGTCATCTCTACACCCGGGTCTCCTTTTTTCTGAGTTCATTAAACAACCCTGGTGAGTTAGATTAGTAAATAGTGTCCAGCAAACAACTGTGGTGAGTTGGATTAGTAAATAGTGTCCAGCAAACAACTGTGGTGAGTTGGATTAATCAACAAACATGGTAAGTCATGTCTTCTCCTGTCATTATCACCTGCAGTGCATGCCACATGTTCAGTATAGGCTTCTCCGTTGGCGAACAGGGCTTCACATGTGATAAATGTAAGGAGATATTTAGGCTGATGGAAAAGATTTCAGAATTAGAAACACGCATCCATACTTCATCTGAGAGTAGTGAGGATGTAACAGCTTTAGATACTGATTTGGATGCGAATAGCTTAGTGAACTCTGTACATTCTTCGGTTCCGGCTGCAGGGCCCTCGCAGCAGGGAAACTGGGTAACAGTGAGGCAGCATAGTCGCAGACCAAAGAACCGCTCTTCCGTTCCGGTTAGAACATCAAACAGGTTCTCCCCTCTCAGTGAAGCACCCACTGAGTATCCTGTTGAAAGTGCCCTAGTCATTGGCGATTCTATTACACGGAATGTGAAGATAGAGACACCAGCCACCATAGTCACATGTTTACCGGGAGCCAGAGCACCTGACATCAAAGCAAATTTAAAAGTGCTGGCTAAAGCTAATCGTAAATTCTCTAAGATTATTATTCACGTTGGCACTAATGATGTTCGACTTCGCCAGTCGGAGATCACCAAAATTAACATTAAAGAGGTGTGTGAACTCGCTAGTACGATGTCTGAGGCTGTTTTTTGTTCTGGACCGCTCCCTGTAAAAAGGAGTGATGAGATAGTTAGCAGACTATCATCACTCAATGGCTGGTTGTCTAAGTGGTGAGGCTGCTCTCATCAGAGTTACACATGATTTACTCTTATCATCCGATCGTGGCTGTATCTCTCTATTAGTGTTACTTGATCTTAGCGCTGCATTTGACACTATCGACCACAACATTCTTTTGAATAGACTCGAAAATGATGTAGGCATTAGTAGAATTGCATTGTCATGGTTGAAATACCATGTGACCGTTATCAGTTTGTAGCAGTAAATGAAGAGATGTCACAGCGAGCACAAGTTCAGTATGGAGTACCGCAAGGCTCAGTGCTAGGACCGCTACTCTTCACCCTGTACATGCTACCACTGGGAGATATCCTTAGGAAGCATGGCGTTAGTTTTCATTGTTATGCTGACGATACTCAGCTCTATATTTCTTCACGCCCTGACGAAACTTACCAATTCACAAGATTAACGGAATGCAGAGCTGATATAAAACATTGGATGACCAGTAATTTCCTGCAACTCAATTCAGAAAAAAAAGAATTTTTAATTATTGGACAAAAAAGCTCCAAGTAGCCTAGAATACTGTCTAACACTTGATGCTGCTCTGTCCAGTCCTCGTGGTCAGTGAGGAACCTGGGTGTGCTCTTTGATACCAATCTTTCGTTTGAAAGCCACGTTTCTAGCATCTGTAAAACTGCATTCTACCATCTTAAAAATATATCTAAATTACGGCTCATGCCCTCAATGACAGTGAGTTGATGCGTTCATGAGCTGTAGATTATTGTAATGTTGATGAGCTGTAGATTATTGTAATGTTCATGAGCTGTAGATTATTGTAATGTTCATGAGCTGTAGATTATTGTAATGTTCATGAGCTGTAGATTATTGTAATGTTGATGAGCTGTAGATTATTGTAATGTTTATGAGCTGTAGATTATTGTAATGTTGATGAGCTGTAGATTATTGTAATGTTCATGAGCTGTAGATTATTGTAATGTTCATGAGCTGTAGATTATTGTAATGTTCATGAGCTGTAGATTATTGTAATGTTGATGAGCTGTAGATTATTGTAATGTTTATGAGCTGTAGATTATTGTAATGTTGATGAGCTGTAGATTATTGTAATGTTCATGAGCTGTAGATTATTGTAATGTTGATGAGCTGTAGATTATTGTAATGTTCATGAGCTGTAGATTATTGTAATGTTGATGAGCTGTAGATTATTGTAATGTTCATGAGCTGTAGATTATTGTAATGTTGATGAGCTGTAGATTATTGTAATGTTGATGAGCTGTAGATTATTGTAATGTTCGTGAGCTGTAGATTATTGTAATGTTGATGAGCTGTAGATTATTGTAATGTTGATGAGCTGTAGATTATTGTAATGTTGATGATCTGTAGATTATTGTAATGTTGATGAGCTGTAGATTATTGTAATGTTGATGAGCTGTAGATTATTGTAATGATGATGAGCTGTAGATTATTGTAATGTTGATGAGCTGTAGATTATTGTAATGATGATGAGCTGTAGATTATTGTAATGATGATGAGCTGTAGATTATTGTAATGTTGATGAGCTGTAGATTATTGTAATGTTGATGAGCTGTAGATTATTGTAATGTTCGTGAGCTGTAGATTATTGTAATGTTGATAAGCTGTAGATTATTGTGATGTTTATGAGCTGTAGATTATTGTAATGCTCTACTGGGTGGTTGCCCTGCTCGCTTAATAAATAAGCGTAGAACCAGGAAGTATGACCATATTAGCCCAGTTCTGTCAACACTGCACTGGCTGCCTATTAAACATTGCATACATTTTAAAATCTTGCTTATTACTTACAAAGCACTTAATTGTTTATCTCCAGTACTTTGTCCGGCCTGTAGTAGTTCCTCTCGTGCTCCGTGATCGGTTCTCCACACACACACACACACACACACACACACACACACACACACACACACACACACACACACACACACACACACACACACACACACACACACACACACACACACTGACCCGCTCTCTGTGCGGCGCTCCATCACGGTTCTAGCGTGTTCTCTGAAGTGTGTGTGTAATAGAGCCGCTATCACTCTGTTCACACACACACAGATCTCGCTCGTTCCGGGATTAAAGGGTTCACACAAAAATCCAAATTAAAATAATTTATTATAAATATGAAATATATGTATAAAAAAATCAGATCAAACTCCAGACGAGTTGAACAACTGAACTAAAGAACTTTTAATAGATACCAAATTCATCCAGATGATCAAATCTGCCTGGAAACAGCAATAGGAAATATTCCAAATATTCATACATGTATTAAATAATCATCATGCCAAGATGACTGGCCAGTCATTTTTAATTATTTGACATAATTCACATGGGGTTATTATTTGAGTTTTATCAACAACAGTTGATTGCACATGACAAGAAAGTCACAATCTGTGGCATACACATAAAACACTTTTTCAATGAAATGATTGTTAGGCTGCATTAACTAGGTCAGCCGGAACCGGGAACACTTCCCATAACACCTGATGTACTCGTGACATCATCAGAAGAATGGCATCTACGCTAATGATAGTCTCTCTGTTTATCCCGAGGTTCCCTTTCGAGGGAACTCGCACTGCATCGGGACGACGCTTTGGGGATGCTCCCTTAGCATCAGCGAATCTGAAACCAGAATGCCAACTAGGCCAATCCGATTGGCGTGCGTGATGACGTCATTGTGACGGCATACCCGGAAGTATAAAAGGGGAGCTGGAACGTAATGGCGGTAGTTATTGCTCTTCAGCAAGCGCTATCTGTCAAACTGTCTGTCTATTTACTGTTGTATGTCAGTGAAAGTGTGTGATTGAAATGAAGTGTGAAAAAGTGAGAGAGTTCAAGCAGTGTGTGCATCCTTGCCCTCGCTACATGTCGGGCTCGGATACACACCTGCTGTGTGTGCACTGCCTGGGCATTCAGCATGCTCGAGCGGCTCTCGAGGGAGCCGCTTGTGAGCATTATGAAAGCTGACGCTCAGAGTGCTCCGCTCTCGGCGTGAGCCCCGTGGATTGGTCCCGCATCCGCCGAGGCGGTGCGGCGAGGCTGGTCATGGGGCTCACGGATGGACTATCAGCGGGACTGGGACTGCTGAGGCATTTTCCCAGTCTTTATCTGACAGTTCAGATGTTCTCCTTCCCCGTGTGGAAGCCCGCGCTGCGGCTTCTTCCCCCGGGGCGGAGGACGCGATGTGTGAGAGGTCTGATTCTGAGGAATTAGACGTACTCAGCATCGAGGCAGTCAAAGTCATAAGCACTTCTTAAATATGCAAGATTCCATCCACGCGATTGCTGGAAAAAGAAGGCAGCGCGCAGGTTATGGGTCTGCAATTAATGTGAACACACGCGATCGGTGTGCATGAGATACTGGTTGGCTTAACGGACGAGTCCGTATAGTAAAATAAATCAGTATTTGTCTGATATGGCTGCATTTAAGTCTGAGGATTTAAATGAGATATTATCTGACTCTGAGGAGTTAGATATTCAGTCATTTCAGACCATGTTTCACTGTATTGTGTGACACTGTTTGGCTTTTTTCTCGAGGGATGAAAGCCAATTGTATTATGACGGCTTGAACCACGTTGCTGAGGCAACGCGGGGTCTATGAGTCCGTATAAATACAAATAAAACAGTGTCGTCTGATTAATTACGGCTACATTTAATTCTAAGGAATTAAAATTAAATATAATCTAACTTTGAGGAGTTAGATATTCAGCCTATCATTCAGACTATGTTTCACCTTATTGTGGCTGCATTTAATTCTGAGGAATTAAATTAAAATATTATCTGACTTTGAGGAGTTAGATATATTTTTTATTCAGCCTATTATTCAGATCAGGTTGCATGGGTTTGGTGATTATGATGGCATTTAATTCCGAGGAATTGAGTGTCATGTTATCCGACTTTGATAAGTTGGATACTTTAATTCTGTCACCCAAGCGTGTTTAACTTGTGAACTGGATATTCATCTAAGATGGAGCCCTCCTGAAGTTGATGTCGTTCTCGCCGCCTTGTGGCCTGCGGGACACATCAGTTTCAGGCAATTGCTAATCGCAGTGTCCGCTCTAGGGTTGTGGCCCTGTTGAGCTGCTCCCTTAGATGAGGCCCCCTGCTGGCCAGCCCCCTCTCCCGGGTAGGAGCGATCGAGGTCGCCTCCCCTGTGGAGTTTTCGGGAATCGATGCTGTGTTCCCGCCGTCTAGTACGCTTCGGGCCACATCGTTTCCCCGTGCACGCGTGCTGCACCAGCCGCCTCTAGCAAGACTTGCGGTGGTCCAGCAAACGCGTACGCACACCGAAAATCTTCCTCGATTTCGCCCTGCCGGTAAGCCGCTTCAGGGGGTCGGGGAGGAGGCTCGGTTGACACCCGAGACCGGCCTCGAGAGGCTGGTTCCCTTAGCAGATTATCTCGGCGCATGGTTATGCCTCCGAATATATCAGCTTGGGGCCTGCGACTGTAGGAAGGGGCATACAGACTGCAGTCCGGTTACCTTCCCCTGAAGTTCAGTGGGGTGGTCTGGACGGCAGTGGTCCCTGGGCAGGTTCGGGTAATGGAACAGGAAGTTCACTCCCTGTTGGTAAGGAGGCCACAGAATGTGCTCCTCCGCCAGACAGGGAGTCCGGGTTCTACAGCCAGTACTTCATAGTTCCTAAGAGGGATGGCGAGTTGCATCCAACTTTAGACCGGAGGTACTTGAATCGTTCTCTGAGGAGATTCAGATTCAAGATGCTTAGCATTTCCTCCATTGTGATTCAGATCCAGTCTGAGGACTGGTCTGTCACGATGGGTCTGAAGAGGACGCATACTTCCCTGTATCCATCCTTCTGTGTCACAGGAAGTTCCTGAGGTTCGCTTTTTGGGGCAAAGCGTACCAATATCGGGTTCTTCCAGGCGGCCTGGTCTCTAAAATGAAGCTAGGCCACAGCATCACTGTGAAGCAGTTTAAGGCTGCTGGGGCTCATTGCGGCTGCGTCCAACAGAATATCTCTTGGCCTGCTGCATGAGACCCTTACAGTGGTAGCTGGGAATCAAGGGGTTTTCCTCGGGGGGGAAAACCATTCTGTATGATCAGGGTAACGCGCAGATGCCTTCGTTCCCTAGTCATATGGAAGAAACCTTGGTTTCTGTCCCAGGGGCCAGTGTTGGGAGCATTCTGTTGCCGGTAATCTGTTTCAACAGGCGCCTCCCTCACTGGCTGGGACGTGGTTATGGGAAGTAAACCAGGTGGCTTTCCTTGAGGGGAAATCCATTCTGTATGATCAGGGTAACGCGCAGATGCCTTCGTTCCCTAGTCATATGGAAGAAACCTTGGTTTCTGTCCCAAGGGCCAGTGTTGGGAGCGTTCTGTTGCCGGGAATCCGTTTCAACAGATGCCTCCCTCACGGGCTGTGACGTGGTCATGGCGGCCGCTTTGCGAGAGGTCTGTGGGAGACCAGGCATTTCTCCTGGCACATCTACTGCCTGGAAATGCTGGCGGTCTACAAAGCTCTGAGGAGCTTTTTCCCGGACCTCCGCGGCCACCATGTACTGATACGGAGGTAAACCAGGTGGCTTTCCTTGAGGGGAAATCCATTCTGTATGATCAGGGTAACGCGCAGTGGCCTTCGTTCCCTAGTCATATGGAAGAAACCTTGGTTTCTGTCCCAAGGGCCAGTGTTGGGAGCGTCCTGTGGCCGGAAATCCGTTTCAACAGACGCCTCCCTCACTGGTTGGGGCACGGCAGGGGGGTTTGAGGTTGCGCCCTCTTTGCAGACTGGCGCATCACATCCTCCTGTGGTCCCAAGGGAAACTGTTGTCCATCAGGGCAATGTATGTCCCGGGGGTCCAAAATCAGGGAGCAGACATCCTGTCGAGGCAGGGGCTGAGGCCCGGGGAGTGGCGACTCCACCCAGAGGTGGTGGAGGCCATATGCAAGAGGTTCGGCCCAGTGGAAGTGGATCTGTTTGCGTCTCGAGAGACGTCCCACTGTCCACTGTGGTTTTCCCTCACGCATCCAGCTCCGCTGGGGCTGGATGCCATGGTGCAGACGTGGCCGAGGCTGCGTCTGTACGCATTTCCCCCGATTGCTCTGCTCCCGGGAGTCCTGGAAAGGGTCCGTCGACAGGGGGTCAGTCTACTTCTGGTAGCACCCCGTTGGCCGACTCGAGTTTGGTTCTCGGATATCATAGCTCTGCTAGCAGGTCAGCCGTGGGAGATTCCTCTGAGGAGGGATCTCCTATCTCAGGCGGCGGGTACGATATTTTACCCCCGCCCGGAGATTTGGAACCTATGGGTCTGGCCCCTGAGGGGACCAGGTACATAGAGGCTGACCTATCGGCGGAGGTGATAGAGACCTTACTCAGCTCCAGGGCTCCGTCTACGAGGAGACTGTACAGCCTCAAGTGGAATGTATTTTCCACTTGGTGCAGAGAACGTGAGGTGGACCCAGTTAACTGCCCAGTGGCTTCAGTGCTGGAGTTCCTCCAAGATCGTTTTTCTGCAGGGCTTACCCCGTCCACATTCAAGGTGTACGTGGCTGCCATTTCGGCTTTCCACACTCCTCTGGGTGATGGGCCTCTGGGTAGGCACCAGCTGGTTGTACAATTCCTCCGTGGGGCTCGGAGGATGAGGCCTGCGGCTCGGACCAGAGTTCCAACCTGGGACCTGGCAGTGGTTCTCGAAGGATGGCTGAGGCCCCCTTCGAACCATTGGAGTCGGCTGGACCAAAGGATCGGACTCTTAAGGTGGCTTTTCTCCTTGCCATTACCTCTCTCAGGAGAGTGGGAGATCTCCAGGCCTTGGCGGTAACGCCGACCTGCCTGGAGTTTGCCCCGGGAGGAGTAAAGGCCATCTTACACCCTAGGCCGGGCTACGTGCCTAAGGTGCCATCAAGGGTGGTCAGGTCATTGGTCCTGCAGGCATTTCATCCTCCGCCTCATGTGACGGCGGAAGAGGGGAGACTTCACCTACTCTGCCCGGTTAGGGCGCTCAGAGTTTATTTGGCGAAGTCTGCACAGTGGAGGAGATCACAACAACTGTTGGTGTGTTTTGGCTCACCTAAGAAGGGATTGCCTGCGTCTACTCAGACAATCAGTAATTGGATTGTCCAGGCGATTACCATGGCCTATCAGGTGCGCAGTTTGCCTTCACCTGTGGCTGTGAGGGCTCATTCCACCAGAGGCATGGCCTCTTCGGTGGCCCTTCTTTCTGGGGTCCCCTTGCAGGATATCTGCGAGGCGGCCGGGTGGGCTACCCCACACACTTTTATCAGGTTTTATAGCCTGGATCTCCCTACGACGCCTGGTGCTAGGGTGCTCCAGTCCTAGCTGTGCCCGGTTTCCGGCTTCACACTAGGGCAGGCGCTACCCTTCGGTGTGGCCTAGTGGGTACTCGTTCCCCAAAGCGTCGTCCCGATGCAGTGCGAGTTCCCTCGAAAGGGAACTGCTCGGGTTATGTATATAACCCTTGTTCCCTGAGAAGGGGAACGAGCACTGCATCCCGACGCCACACCTCGGCGCGCCTGGAGCGCATGCTTCAGAGCAATTACTACCGCCATTACGTTCCAGCTCCCCTTTTATACTTCCGGGTATGCCGTCACAATGACGTCATCACGCACGCCAATCGGATTGGCCTAGTTGGCATTCTGGTTTCAGATTCGCTGATGCTAAGGGAGCATCCCCAAAGCGTCGTCCCGATGCAGTGCTCGTTCCCCTTCTCAGGGAACAAGGGTTATATACATAACCCGAGCAGTTTACTGCAGTCAGCCGGATCCGGGCCGTATCCAGATCAGATGGTGGACCTGCGCCCAGAGAA
>NC_137110.1:440980-455980 GCF_949357685.1 Gobio gobio
GCATCACTGACAAAATGGATTTTAACTGACAACAAACAAATCACTGCACAAAACCATTCAGCAGCAAAAGTCGCATTAATGGTAAGTAGTGTTAAATTCATTTTATATAAATTCATTTATATATATTGATGCACCGTTTACTATTTCATGAAACTATCAAAGTTAACAAAACCCAAGTGCCACCAAATCCTACAGGCCTATTATGTGAAGTGTAGGCTGGAGAAATGGTGACGTGAAAGGACTTTATTATATTACCATTTTTTTATATTATGCAGCATTATGAAAGAAGTCTCTTATGTTCATCAATCCTGCATTTATTTGATAAAAAAACAGCAATATTGTGAAATATTATTAAAATAATGGTTTTCTATTTTAAAATAATTTAAAATATAATTTATTCCTGTGAACACAGCTGGATTTTCAACATCATTACTCCACTCTTCAGTTACATGATCATTCAGAAATCATTTTAATATGAGGATTTAATGTCAATGATGGAAACTGTGATACTCTTTTCAAGATTCTTTGATAATAAAAAGTTAAAAAGAACATGTAATAATATTTCACAATATTTTTTTTTTCTGTATTTTTGATTAAATAAATGCAGGCTTGATGAGCATAAGGATAAATATATATATATACATACATAAATTGCCCCTTTTTTTAAATTTGAGCCCCTGCCCCTGAAGAACTCTCTGCACGGCCCTGGTGGTGTGTGCAAGTGTGTGTGTGTGATGTGTGTGTGTGTGCGCGCGTGTGTGCGCGTGTGAGTATGGCTATGAGTGTGTGTGGTGTGGTGTGTGTGTGTGTGTGTGTGTGTGTGTGTGTTTGCGCGTGTGTGTGCGTGTTTGAGTATGAGTGTGTGTGGTGTGTGCGAGTGTGTGTGTGTGTGTGTGTTTGTGTGCGTGTGTGTGTGTATGTGTGCGTGTGTGATGAAGATTATGAGTGTGTGTGGTGTGGTGTGCGCGAGTGTGTGTGTGAGTGAGACAAATTTAGTTCAGTGTACAAAAAAGGCAGGATCCTGCACCTGAGCTGAACGTTTACCTGATTTCTCCTGAAGTGTGTGTGTGTGTGTGTGTACAGTATTAATGAGCGCAGGGTTTCCAGAGATGGCAGACGCATCAGTCGAGTTCTCATTACCTCCCTAAGAACACGCGCCGGACTGAACACACACACTAATAATGCTCACATCTGTGTGGACAAATTGTCTCCTCGAGCCTGTACACACCCTCACACACACACACACACACACACACACACACACACACACACACACACACACACACACACACACACACACACACACACACACACACACACACACACACACACACACACACACACACACACACACACACACACACACACACACACACACACACACACACACACTCACTCTCTCTCTCTCTCTCTCTCTCTCTCTCTCTCTCTCTCTCTCTCTCTGTTCCTCACACACACACACCCTCTCTCTGTTCCTCACACACACACACACACACCCCATTGAGGCCCAGATTCGGCCAACTAATCAGCTCATGCACTATTTATGATCCTAAACAAGGAGGGCGAGCGAGAGCGAGCTGCAGTGAATAAAGCAGCCGTCAATCTCAGATGAGCTCTTACAGTGGGCCGCTTCTCTGCTTGCTCACCAGTACAGAGAAACATCTCACACTCACACACAGCCTTTAGTTGTTTCTGTTTGGGGTTTGAACGCAAATCAAAGAGAATTTCAGAGTTGGAGAAAAGGAGTGTAAGCGCTCAGTTACAGCAGCAGAAACCGGCTGACAGCGGGAGCGAGTCTCTGACGGGGAAACTTCAGAAGGTGTGAACCAGCAGAAGGTGAAAGCAGAAGTGCAGGATTCCCTCGGCCTGCTGCAGTCTTTCATTACAGAGTTTATTCTGCTTAATTACCCTGATTGGTGCGCACACGTCGCACTCAGAGATCACTGTGAAACCGCATAAATTAATGAGCTTGTCATTAGCACATGTGAAAAGTCCATATGTCTTATGACACACGGCTGACTCACACAGGAGAACACGGGTCTGAGCGCCCGCACACGGCTGACTCTCACAGGAGAACACGGGTCTGAGCGCCCGCACATGGCTGACTCTCACAGGAGAACACGGGTCTGAGCGCCCGCACACGGCTGACTCTCACAGGAGAACACGGGTCTGAGCGCCCGCACACGGCTGACTCTCACAGGAGAACAGGGGTCTGAGCGCCCGCACACGGCTGACTCACACAGGAGAACACGGGTCTGAGCGCCCGCACACGGCTGACTCTCACAGGAGAACAGGGGTCTGAGCGCCCGCACACGGCTGACTCACACAGGAGAACACGGGTCTGAGCGCCCGCACACGGCTGACTCTCACAGGAGAACACGGGTCTCAGCGCCCGCACACGGCTGACTCTCACAGGAGAACACGGGTCTGAGCGCCCACACACGGCTGACTCTCACAGGAGAACACGGTCTGAACGCCCGCACACGCTGACTCTCACAGGAGAACACGGGTCTGAGCGCCCGCACACGGCTGACTCTCACAGGAGAACAGGGGTCTGAGCGCCCGCACACGGCTGACTCTCACAGGAGAACACGGGTCTGAGCGCCCGCACACGGCTGACTCACACAGGAGAACACGGGTCTGAGTGCCCGCACACGGCTGACTCTCACAGGAGAACACGGGTCTGAGCGCCCGCACACGGCTGACTCTCACAGGAGAACACGGGTCTGAGCGCCCGCACACGGCTGACTCTCACAGGAGAACACGGGTCTGAGCGCCCGCACACGGCTGACTCACACAGGAGAACACGGGTCTGAGTGCCCGCACACGGCTGACTCTCACAGGAGAACACGGGTCTGAGCGCCCGCACACGCTGACTCTCACAGGAGAACACGGGTCTGAGAGCCCGCACACGGCTGACTCTCACAGGAGAACACGGGTCTGAGCGCCCGCACACGCTGACTCTCACAGGAGAACACGGGTCTGAGCGCCCGCACACGCTGACTCTCACAGGAGAACACGGGTCTGAGCGCCTGCACATGGCTGACTCTCACAGGAGAACACGGGTCTGAGCGCCCGCACACGGCTGACTCACACAGGAGAACACGGGTCTGAGTGCCCGCACACGGCTGACTCTCACAGGAGAACACGGGTCTGAGCGCCCGCACACGGCTGACTCTCACAGGAGAACACGGGTCTGAGCGCCCACACACGGCTGACTCTCACAGGAGAACACGGGTCTGAGCGCCCGCACACGGCTGACTCTCACAGGAGAACACGGGTCTGAGCGCCCGCACACGGCTGACTCTCACAGGAGAACACGGGTCTGAGCGCCCGCACCCGGCTGACTCTCACAGGAGAACACGGGTCTGAGCGCCCGCACACGGCTGACTCTCACAGGAGAACACGGGTCTGAGCGCCCGCACACGGCTGACTCTCATAGGAGAACACGGGTCTGAGCGCCCGCACACGGCTGACTCTCACAGGAGAACACGGGTCTGAGCGCCCGCACACGGCTGACTCTCACAGGAGAACACGGGTCTGAGCGCCCGCACACGGCTGACTCTCACAGGAGAACACGGGTCTGAGCGCCCGCACACGGCTGACTCTCACAGGAGAACACGGGTCTGAACGCCCGCACACGGCTGACTCACACAGGAGAACACGGGTCTGAGCGCCTGCACACGGCTGACGCTCACAGGAGAACACGGGTCTGAGCGCCCGCACACGGCTGACTCTCACAGGAGAACACGGGTCTGAGCGCCCGCACACGGCTGACTCTCACAGGAGAACACGGGTCTGAGCGCCTGCACACGGCTGACTCTCACAGGAGAACACGGGTCTGAGCGCCCGCACACGGCTGACTCTCACAGGAGAACACGGGTCTGAGTGCCCGCACACGGCTGACTCTCACAGGAGAACACGTGTCTGAGCGCCCGCACACGGCTGACTCTCACAGGAGAACACGGGTCTGAGCGCCCGCACACGGCTGACTCTCACAGGAGAACACGGGTCTGAGCGCCCGCACACGGCTGACTCTCACAGGAGAACACGGGTCTGAGCGCCCGCACACGGCTGACTCACACAGGAGAACACGGGTCTGAGCGCCCGCACACGGCTGACTCTCACAGGAGAACACGGGTCTGAGCGCCCGCACACGCTGACTCTCACAGGAGAACACGGGTCTGAGAGCCCGCACACGGCTGACACTCACAGGAGAACACGGGTCTGAGCGCCCGCACACGGCTGACTCTCACAGGAGAACACGGGTCTGAGCGCCCGCACACGGCTGACTCTCACAGGAGAACACGGGTCTGAGCGCCCGCACACGGCTGACTCTCACAGGAGAACACGGGTCTGAGCGCCCGCACACGGCTGACTCACACAGGAGAACACGGGTCTGAGCGCCCGCACACGGCTGACTCTCACAGGAGAACACGGGTCTGAGCGCCCGCACACGCTGACTCTCACAGGAGAACACGGGTCTGAGATCCCGCACACGGCTGACACTCACAGGAGAACACGGGTTTGAGCGCCCGCACGCGGCTGACTCTCACAGGAGAACACGGGTCTGAGTGCCCGCACACGGCTGACTCTCACAGGAGAACACGGGTCTGAGCGCCCTCACACGGCTGACTCTCACAGGAGAACACGGGTCTGAACGCCCACACACGGCTGACTCTCACAGGAGAACACGGGTCTGAGTGCTCGCACACGCTGACTCTCACAAGAGAACACGGGTCTGAGCGCCCGCACACGGCTGACTCTCACAGGAGAACACGGGTCTGAGCGCCCTCACACGGCTGACTCTCACAGGAGAACACGGGTCTGAACGCCCACACACGGCTGACTCTCACAGGAGAACACGGGTCTGAGTGCCCGCACACGGCTGACTCTCACAAGAGAACACGGGTCTGAGCGCCCGCACACGGCTGATTCTCACAGGAGAACACGGGTCTGAGTGCCCGCACACGCTGACTCTCACAGGAGAACACGGGTCTGAGTGCCCGCACACGGCTGACTCTCACAGGAGAACACGGGTCTGAGCGCCCGCACACGGCTGACTCTCACAGGAGAACAAGGGTCTGAGCGCCCGCACACGGCTGACTCTCACAGGAGAACACGGGTCTGAGCGCCCGCACACGGCTGACTCTCACAGGAGAACACGGGTCTGAGCGCCCGCACACGGCTGACTCTCACAGGAGAACACGGGTCTGAGCGCCCGCACACGGCTGACTCTCACAGGAGAACACGGGTCTGAGCGCCCGCACACGGCTGACTCTCACAGGAGAACACGGGTCCAAGTGCCCGCACACGGCTGACTCTCACAGGAGAACACGGGTCTGAGTGCCTGCACACGGCTGACTCTCACAGGAGAACACGGGTCTGAGCGCCCGCACACGGCTGACTCTCACAGGAGAACACGGGTCTGAGCGCCCGCACACGGCTGACTCTCACAGGAGAACACGGGTCTGAGCGCCCGCACACGGCTGACTCTCACAGGAGAACACGGGTCTGAGCGCCCGCACACGGCTGACTCTCACAGGAGAACACGGGTCTGAGCGCCCGCACACGGCTGACTCTCACAGGAGAACACGGGTCTGAGTGCCCGCACACGGCTGACTCTCACAGGAGAACACGGGTCTGAGTGCCCGCACACGGCTGACTCTCACAGGAGAACACGGGTCTGAGCGCCCGCACACGGCTGACTCTCACAGGAAAACACGGGTCTGAGCGCCCGCACACGGCTGACTCTCACAGGAGAACACGGGTCTGAGCGCCCGCACACGCTGACTCTCACAGGAGAACACGGGTCTGAGCGCCTGCACACGGCTGACTCTCACAGGAGAACAAGGGTCTGAACGCCCGCACACGCTGACTCTCACAGGAGAACACGGGTCTGAGCGCCCGCACGCGGCTGACTCTCACAGGAGAACACGGGTCTGAGTGCCCGCACACGCTGACTCTCACAGGAGAACAAGGGTCTGAACGCCCGCACACGCTGACTCTCACAGGAGAACACGGGTCTGAGCGCCCGCACACGGCTGACTCTCACAGGAGAACACGGGTCTGAGCGCCCGCACACGGCTGACTCTCACAGGAGAACATGGGTCTGAGCGCCCGCACACGCTGACTCTCACAGGAGAACACGGGTCTGAGCGCCCGCACACGGCTGACTCTCACAGGAGAACACGGGTCTGAGCGCCCGCACACGGCTGACTCTCAAAGGAGAACACGGGTGTGAGCGCCCGCACACGGCTGACTCTCAAAGGAGAACACGGGTCTGAGCGCCCGCACACGGCTGACTCTCAAAGGAGAACACGGGTGTGAGCGCCCGCACACGCTGACTCTCACAGGAGAACACGGGTCTGAACGCACACACACGCTGACTCTCACAGGAGAACACGGGTCTGAGCGCCCGCACACGGCTGACTCTCACAGGAGAACACGGGTCTGAGTGCCCGCACACGGCTGACTCTCACAGGAGAACACGGGTCTGAGCGCCCGCACACGCTGTCTCTCACAGGAGAACACGGGTCTGAGCGCCCGCACACGGCTGACGCTCACAGGAGAACACGGGTCTGAGCGCCCGCACACGGCTGACTCTCGCAGGAGAACACGGGTCTGAGCGCCCGCACACGGCTGACTCTCACAGGAGAACACGGGTCTGAGCGCCCGCACACGGCTGACTCTCACAGGAGAACACGGGTCAGAGCGCCCGCACACGGCTGACTCTCACAGGAGAACACGGGTCTGAGCACCTGCACACGGCTGACTCTCACAGGCGAACACGGGTCTGAGCGCCCGCACACGGCTGACTCTCACAGGAGAACACGGGTCTGAGCGCCCGCACACGGCTGACTCTCGCAGGAGAACACGGGTCTGAGTGCCCGCACACGGCTGACTCTCACAGGAGAACACGGGTCTGAGCGCCTGCACACGGCTGACTCTCACAGGAGAACACGGGTCTGAGCGCCTGCACACGGCTGACTCTCACAGGAGAACACGGGTCTGAGCGCCCGCACACGGCTGACTCTCGCAGGAGAACACGGGTCTGAGCGCCTGCACACGGCTGACTCTCACAGGAGAACACGGGTCTCAGCGCCCGCACACGGCTGACTCTCACAGGAGAACACGGGTCAGAGCGCCCGCACACGGCTGACTCTCACAGGCGAACACGGGTCTGAGCGCCCGCACACGGCTGACTCTCACAGGAGAACACGGGTCTGAGTGCCCGCACATGGCTGACTCACACAGGAGAACACGGGTCTGAGTGCCTGCACACGGCTGACTCTCACAGGAGAACACGGGTCTGAGCGCCCGCACACGGCTGACTCTCACAGGAGAACACGGGTCTGAGCGCCCGCACGTGGCTGACTCTCACAGGAGAACACGGGTCTGAGCGCCCGCACACGGCTGACTCTCACAGGCGAACACGGGTCTGAGCGCCCGCACACGGCTGACTCTCACAGGCGAACACGGGTCTGAGCGCCCGCACACGGCTGACTCTCACAGGAGAACACGGGTCTGAGCGCCCGCACATGGCTGACTCTCGCAGGAGAACACGGGTCTGAGCGCCCGCACACGGCTGACTCTCACAGGAGAACACGGGTCTGAGCGCCCGCACACGGCTGACTCTCACAGGAGAACACGGGTCTGAGCGCCCGCACATGGCTGACTCTCGCAGGAGAACACGGGTCTGAGCGCCCGCACACGGCTGACTCTCACAGGAGAACACGGGTCTGAGCGCCCGCACATGGCTGACTCTCACAGGAGAACACGGGTCTGAGCGCCCGCACATGGCTGACTCTCGCAGGAGAACACGGGTCTGAGCGCCCGCACACGGCTGACTCTCACAGGAGAACACGGGTCTGAGTGCCCGCACACGGCTGACTCTCACAGGAGAACACGGGTCTGAGCGCCCGCACACGGCTGACTCTCACAGGAGAACACGGGTCTGAGTGCCCGCACACGGCTGACTCTCACAGGAGAACACGGGTCTGAGCGCCCGCACACGGCTGACTCTCACAGGAGAACACGGGTCTGAGTGCCCGCACACGGCTGACTCTCACAGGAGAACACGGGTCTGAGTGCCCGCACACGGCTGACTCTCACAGGAGAACACGGGTCTGAGCGCCCGCACACGGCTGACTCTCACAGGAGAACACGGGTCTGAGCGCCCGCACACGGCTGACTCTCACAGGAGAACACGGGTCTGAGCGCCCGCACACGCTGACTCTCACAGGAGAACACGGGTCTGAGCGCCTGCACACGGCTGACTCTCACAGGAGAACAAGGGTCTGAACGCCCGCACACGCTGACTCTCACAGGAGAACACGGGTCTGAGCGCCCGCACGCGGCTGACTCTCACAGGAGAACACGGGTCTGAGTGCCCGCACACGCTGACTCTCACAGGAGAACAAGGGTCTGAACGCCCGCACACGCTGACTCTCACAGGAGAACACGGGTCTGAGCGCCCGCACACGGCTGACTCTCACAGGAGAACACGGGTCTGAGCGCCCGCACACGGCTGACTCTCACAGGAGAACATGGGTCTGAGCGCCCGCACACGCTGACTCTCACAGGAGAACACGGGTCTGAGCGCCTGCACACGGCTGACTCTCACAGGAGAACACGGGTCTGAGCGCCCGCACACGGCTGACTCTCAAAGGAGAACACGGGTGTGAGCGCCCGCACACGGCTGACTCTCAAAGGAGAACACGGGTCTGAGCGCCCGCACACGGCTGACTCTCAAAGGAGAACACGGGTGTGAGCGCCCGCACACGCTGACTCTCACAGGAGAACACGGGTCTGAACGCACACACACGCTGACTCTCACAGGAGAACACGGGTCTGAGCGCCCGCACACGGCTGACTCTCACAGGAGAACACGGGTCTGAGTGCCCGCACACGGCTGACTCTCACAGGAGAACACGGGTCTGAGCGCCCGCACACGGCTGACTCTCAAAGGAGAACACGGGTGTGAGCGCCCGCACACGCTGACTCTCACAGGAGAACACGGGTCTGAACGCACACACACGCTGACTCTCACAGGAGAACACGGGTCTGAGTGCCCGCACACGGCTGACTCTCACAGGAGAACACGGGTCTGAGCGCCCGCACACGCTGTCTCTCACAGGAGAACACGGGTCTGAGCGCCCGCACACGGCTGACGCTCACAGGAGAACACGGGTCTGAGCGCCCGCACACGGCTGACTCTCGCAGGAGAACACGGGTCTGAGCGCCCGCACACGGCTGACTCTCACAGGAGAACACGGGTCTGAGCGCCCGCACACGGCTGACTCTCACAGGAGAACACGGGTCAGAGCGCCCGCACACGGCTGACTCTCACAGGAGAACACGGGTCTGAGCACCTGCACACGGCTGACTCTCACAGGCGAACACGGGTCTGAGCGCCCGCACACGGCTGACTCTCACAGGAGAACACGGGTCTGAGCGCCCGCACACGGCTGACTCTCGCAGGAGAACACGGGTCTGAGTGCCCGCACACGGCTGACTCTCACAGGAGAACACGGGTCTGAGCGCCTGCACACGGCTGACTCTCACAGGAGAACACGGGTCTGAGCGCCTGCACACGGCTGACTCTCACAGGAGAACACGGGTCTGAGCGCCTGCACACGGCTGACTCTCGCAGGAGAACACGGGTCTGAGCGCCTGCACACGGCTGACTCTCACAGGAGAACACGGGTCTGAGCGCCCGCACACGGCTGACTCTCACAGGAGAACACGGGTCAGAGCGCCCGCACACGGCTGACTCTCACAGGCGAACACGGGTCTGAGCGCCCGCACACGGCTGACTCTCACAGGAGAACACGGGTCTGAGTGCCCGCACATGGCTGACTCACACAGGAGAACACGGGTCTGAGTGCCTGCACACGGCTGACTCTCACAGGAGAACACGGGTCTGAGCGCCCGCACACGGCTGACTCTCACAGGAGAACACGGGTCTGAGCGCCCGCACGTGGCTGACTCTCACAGGAGAACACGGGTCTGAGCGCCCGCACACGGCTGACTCTCACAGGCGAACACGGATCTGAGCGCCCGCACACGGCTGACTCTCACAGGCGAACACGGGTCTGAGCGCCCGCACACGGCTGACTCTCACAGGAGAACACGGGTCTGAGCGCCCGCACATGGCTGACTCTCGCAGGAGAACACGGGTCTGAGCGCCCGCACACGGCTGACTCTCACAGGAGAACACGGGTCTGAGCGCCCGCACACGGCTGACTCTCACAGGAGAACACGGGTCTGAGCGCCCGCACATGGCTGACTCTCGCAGGAGAACACGGGTCTGAGCGCCCGCACACGGCTGACTCTCACAGGAGAACACGGGTCTGAGCGCCCGCACATGGCTGACTCTCGCAGGAGAACACGGGTCTGAGCGCCCGCACACGGCTGACTCTCGCAGGAGAACACGGGTCTGAGCGCCCGCACACGGCTGACTCTCACAGGAGAACACGGGTCTGAGCGCCCGCACACGGCTGACTCTCACAGGAGAACACGGGTCTGAGCGCCCGCACACGGCTGACTCTCGCAGGAGAACACGGGTCTGAGCGCCCGCACACGGCTGACTCTCACAGGAGAACACGGGTCTGAGCGCCCGCACATGGCTGACTCTCGCAGGAGAACACGGGTCTGAGCGCCCGCACATGGCTGACTCTCACAGGAGAACACGGGTCTGAGCGCCCGCACATGGCTGACTCTCACAGGAGAACACGGGTCTGAGCGCCCGCACACGGCTGACGCTCACAGGAGAACACGGGTCTGAGCGCCCGCACACGGCTGACTCTCGCAGGAGAACACGGGTCTGAGCGCCCGCACACGGCTGACTCTCACAGGAGAACACGGGTCTGAGCGCCCGCACACGGCTGACTCTCACAGGAGAACACGGGTCAGAGCGCCCGCACACGGCTGACTCTCACAGGAGAACACGGGTCTGAGCACCTGCACACGGCTGACTCTCACAGGCGAACACGGGTCTGAGCGCCCGCACACGGCTGACTCTCACAGGAGAACACGGGTCTGAGCGCCCGCACACGGCTGACTCTCGCAGGAGAACACGGGTCTGAGTGCCCGCACACGGCTGACTCTCACAGGAGAACACGGGTCTGAGCGCCTGCACACGGCTGACTCTCACAGGAGAACACGGGTCTGAGCGCCTGCACACGGCTGACTCTCACAGGAGAACACGGGTCTGAGCGCCTGCACACGGCTGACTCTCGCAGGAGAACACGGGTCTGAGCGCCTGCACACGGCTGACTCTCACAGGAGAACACGGGTCTGAGCGCCCGCACACGGCTGACTCTCACAGGAGAACACGGGTCAGAGCGCCCGCACACGGCTGACTCTCACAGGCGAACACGGGTCTGAGCGCCCGCACACGGCTGACTCTCACAGGAGAACACGGGTCTGAGTGCCCGCACATGGCTGACTCACACAGGAGAACACGGGTCTGAGTGCCTGCACACGGCTGACTCTCACAGGAGAACACGGGTCTGAGCGCCCGCACACGGCTGACTCTCACAGGAGAACACGGGTCTGAGCGCCCGCACGTGGCTGACTCTCAAAGGAGAACACGGGTCTGAGCGCCCGCACACGGCTGACTCTCACAGGAGAACACGGGTCTGAGCGCCCGCACACGGCTGACTCTCACAGGCGAACACGGGTCTGAGCGCCCGCACACGGCTGACTCTCACAGGCGAACACGGGTCTGAGCGCCCGCACACGGCTGACTCTCACAGGAGAACACGGGTCTGAGCGCCCGCACATGGCTGACTCTCACAGGAGAACACGGGTCTGAGTGCCCGCACACGCTGACTCTCACAGGAGAACACGGGTCTGAGCGCCTGCACACGGCTGACTCTCACAGGAGAACACGGGTCTGAGCGCCCGCACACGGCTGACTCTCACAGGAGAACACGGGTCTGAGCGCCCGCACATGGCTGACTCTCACAGGAGAACACGGGTCTGAGTGCCCGCACACGCTGACTCTCACAGGAGAACACGGGTCTGAGCGCCCGCACACGGCTGACTCTCACAGGCGAACACGGGTCTGAGCGCCCGCACACGGCTGACTCTCACAGGAGAACACGGGTCTGAGCGCCCGCACATGGCTGACTCTCACAGGAGAACACGGGTCTGAGTGCCCGCACACGCTGACTCTCACAGGAGAACACGGGTCTGAGCGCCCGCACACGGCTGACTCTCACAGGAGAACACGGGTCTGAGCGCCCGCACACGGCTGACTCTCACAGGCGAACACGGGTCTGAGCGCCCGCACACGGCTGACTCTCACAGGCGAACACGGGTCTGAGCGCCCGCACACGGCTGACTCTCACAGGAGAACACGGGTCTGAGCGCCCGCACATGGCTGACTCTCACAGGAGAACACGGGTCTGAGCGCCCGCACACGGCTGACTCTCGCAGGAGAACACGGGTCTGAGCGCCCGCACACGGCTGACTCTCACAGGAGAACACGGGTCTGAGCGCCCGCACACGGCTGACTCTCACAGGCGAACACGGGTCTGAGCGCCCGCACACGGCTGACTCTCACAGGAGAACACGGGTCTGAGCGCCCGCACATGGCTGACTCTCGCAGGAGAACACGGGTCTGAGCGCCCGCACACGGCTGACTCTCACAGGAGAACACGGGTCTGAGCGCCCGCACACGGCTGACTCTCACAGGAGAACACGGGTCTGAGCGCCCGCACATGGCTGACTCTCACAGGAGAACACGGGTCTGAGCGCCCGCACATGGCTGACTCTCGCAGGAGAACACGGGTCTGAGCGCCCGCACACGGCTGACTCTCACAGGAGAACACGGGTCTGAGCGCCCGCACACGGCTGACTCTCACAGGAGAACACGGGTCTGAGCGCCCGCACATGGCTGACTCTCGCAGGAGAACACGGGTCTGAGTGCCCGCACACGGCTGACTCTCACAGGAGAACACGGGTCTGAGCGCCCGCACATGGCTGACTCTCGCAGGAGAACACGGGTCTGAGCGCCCGCACACGGCTGACTCTCACAGGAGAACACGGGTCTGAGCGCCCGCACATGGCTGACTCTCGCAGGAGAACACGGGTCTGAGCGCCCGCACACGGCTGACTCTCACAGGAGAACACGGGTCTGAGCGCCCGCACACGGCTGACTCTCACAGGAGAACACGGGTCTGAGCGCCCGCACACGGCTGACTCTCACAGGAGAACACGGGTCTGAGCGCCCGCACATGGCTGACTCTCGCAGGAGAACACGGGTCTGAGCGCCCGCACATGGCTGACTCTCGCAGGAGAACACGGGTCTGAGCGCCCGCACACGGCTGACTCTCACAGGAGAACACGGGTCTGAGCGCCCGCACACGGCTGACTCTCACAGGAGAACACGGGTCTGAGCGCCCGCACATGGCTGACTCTCGCAGGAGAACACGGGTCTGAGCGCCCGCACATGGCTGACTCTCACAGGAGAACACGGGTCAGAGCGCCCGCACACGGCTGACTCTCACAGGAGAGGAGGAGGAGATAAGATGGGAGGTGAGAGGAGAGAAGAGGAGAGGAGATGGGAGATGAGAGGAGAGGAGATAAGAAGGGAGGTGAGAGGAGGTGAGAGAAGAGGAGTAGAGGTGAGATGGGAGGAGAGGAGAGGAGATGGGAGGTGAGAGGTGAGGAGAGGAGAGGAGGTGAGATGGGAGGAGAGGAGAGGAGGTGAGATGGGAGGAGAGGAGGTGAGATGGGAGGAGAGGAGAGGAGATGGGAGGAGAGGAGAGGAGATGGGAGGTGAGAGGTGAGATGGGAGGAGAGGAGGTGAGATGGGAGGAGAGGAGAGGAGATGGGAGGTGAGAGGTGAGGAGAGGAGAGGAGGTGAGATGGGAGGAGAGGAGGTGAGATGGGAGGAGAGGAGAGGAGATGGGAGGAGAGGAGAGGAGATGGGAGGTGAGAGGTGAGATGGGAGGAGAGGAGGTGAGATGGGAGGAGAGGAGAGGAGAGGAGAGGAGAGGGCTTTTGTATGTAATCATTAATTAATTGACTGATGAATTCTGCAACATTGACGCTGTTATTTTCCTGTTTTTTTCTGTAAAGCTGCTTTGACAAAAGCTTTGACAAAATCTGTTTTGATAAAGTGAAATAAAAATTACTTTATATTTTAATATATTTTGTATTAATTTATTAGTCCTTCTTAAACATCCACAGGTTATAATTGTGTCTATTATTTATTTGCATTATGTTTGTTCATCCATCCATCTCTATCTGTGATCCCTCTGTACATATCTGTATCAATTTAATGTGATCATGTTTTGAATTCCTAATCTAAATACTAATATTATATCTATGTATATAACTCATATTAACAGCAGCCCCTGATCTGCGTTCTCTCATGATGAGACATGATGTACAACGTGTTGCAGATGTTTACGTTCATCTGGCAAAATAAACAAAATGGCCGCCTGTGTTTCTATCATCTCTGCGTTCACTGAGGAGAGAGCAGCGGTTTAGAGCAGGAACCCAATTCTCTTTCACTGTAATTTGATTAATTTGACACATGTTTATATCTTGCTCTTCACTTCCAGACCCCGTCTCAATGTTTCTGAGAGTTATAATTGTGCAGAAATGTGCTTGTTCTTCAGAGGTTAGGTTAACATCCTAATTAAGACCAATTTGATTTCTACAATAAACAGAAAGTTGAAACTGAGCAGAGAGACGCGTGACGGGACCGTGAATAAACCGGACTATCTACTCTCCACATACTGAAAGTTAATTAACAATTTGTTAATTGAATACAGGGCCTATAATTGTTGCATTACTAGCATAAACATCATTTTCTTCAAATATTATTACAGCGTTTTTTGTTGCACCTATTAGAGATTCTTGTCTGTGAGTTAATTTCATTATGCTAATGAGCTCTCTTCCTCTCAGAACCTTCGCTTTGATCCGTGTTAATTGTCGTGATCTTCAAAGACAAAGTCACCACTTACTTTAAATGAATTT
>NC_137110.1:463480-498480 GCF_949357685.1 Gobio gobio
CACACACACACACACACACACACAATCCTGTCAAGCTGTTGTGAAAAGAGCTGAACACATAAAGGTGAAATTCTTCAGTATAACTGATGGATCCAGTGAGTCCAGAACACACTCCAGGTAAAACTCTGTCCTGCTGTGGATTCACACACACAAACACACACACACACACACACACACACACACACACACACACACACACACACACACACACACACACACACACACACACACACACTGAAGGTCATTTATTGCGCGACACTCAAACAGAGGCAGGGATTCACGGATCTCCTGATTCACTTACAGCATCAACTGATTCCCTTTAAAATTGCATTTTTTGGGGGAATTGTAATCCCACTCAAAAGAAGCTGAAGCAGAGAGGAAGAGGAAGAGGAAGAGGAAGAGGAAGAGGAAGAGGAAGAGGAAGAGGAAGAGCTGATGCCAGATAAACGGATAAAACAGAGCTGGAGGAAGAGGGACATTTATCTGGAGTCTCACTCATGGTCAGAGATGGTTTCCAGTCCAACACCGGCTCTGATGTCCTTCAGTTCAGTGTGTGGATGGACAGCTGGAGGACTGGGATTGAGCTTTACTCTGGATTAAGCTTTACTCTGGATTGAGTTTTACTCAGGGATTGAGCTTTACTCTGGGATTGAGCTTTACTCTGGATTGAGCTTTCCTCGGGATTGAGCTTTCCTCGGGATTGAGCTTTACTCTGGGATTGAGCTTTACTCAGGGATTGAGCTTTACTCTGGGATTGAGCTTTACTCTGGGATTGAGCTTTACTCTGGGATTGAGCTTTACTCTGGATTGAGCTTTACTCAGGGATTAAGCTTTACTCAGGGATTGAGCTTTACTCTGGATTGAGCTTTACTCTGGATTGAGCTTTACTCAGGGATTGAGCTTTACTCTGGGATTGAGCTTTACTCAGGGATTGAGCTTTACTCTGGGATTGAGCTTTACTCTGGATTGAGCTTTACTCAGGGATTGAGCTTTACTCAGGGATTGAGCTTTACTCTGGGATTGAGCTTTACTCTGGGATTGAGCTTTACTCAGGGATTGAGCTTTACTCTGGGATTGAGCTTTACTCTGGGATTGAGCTTTACTCTGGATTGAGCTTTACTCAGGGATTGAGCTTTACTCAGGGATTGAGCTTTACTCTGGGATTGAGCTTTACTCTGGGATTGAGCTTTACTCTGGATTGAGCTTTACTCAGGGATTGAGCTTTACTCAGGGATTGAGCTTTACTCTGGGATTGAGCTTTACTCAGGGATTGAGCTTTACTCTGGGATTGAGCTTTACTCAGGGATTGAGCTTTACTCTGGATTGAGCTTTACTCAGGGATTAAGCTTTACTCAGGGATTGAGCTTTACTCTGGATTGAGCTTTACTCTGGATTGAGCTTTACTCAGGATTGAGCTTTACTCAGGGATTGAGCTTTACTCTGGATTGAGCTTTACTCTGGATTGAGCTTTACTCTGGATTGAGCTTTACTCTGGATTGAGCTTTACTCAGGATTGAGCTTTACTCAGGGATTGAGCTTTACTCAGGGATTGAGCTTTACTCTGGATTGAGCTTTACTCTGGATTGAGCTTTACTCTGGATTGAGCTTTACTCAGGATTAAGCTTTACTCAGGGATTGAGCTTTACTCTGGATTGAGCTTTACTCTGGATTGAGCTTTACTCTGGATTGAGCTTTACTCAGGGATTGAGCTTTACTCAGGGATTGAGCTTTACTCTGGGATTGAGCTTTACTCAGGGATTGAGCTTTACTCTGGGATTGAGCTTTAATCAGGGATTGAGCTTTACTCTGGATTGAGCTTTACTCAGGGATTGAGCTTTACTCAGGGATTGAGCTTTACTCTGGGATTGAGCTTTACTCTGGGATTGAGCTTTACTCTGGATTGAGCTTTACTCAGGGATTGAGCTTTACTCTGGGATTGAGCTTTACTCTGGGATTGAGCTTTACTCTGGGATTGAGCTTTACTCTGGGATTGAGCTTTACTCTGGATTGAGCTTTACTCAGGGATTGAGCTTTACTCAGGGATTGAGCTTTACTCTGGATTGAGCTTTACTCTGGATTGAGCTTTACTCAGGGATTGAGCTTTACTCAGGGATTGAGCTTTACTCTGGATTGAGCTTTACTCTGGATTGAGCTTTACTCTGGATTGAGCTTTACTCAGGGATTGAGTTTTACTCTGGGATTGAGCTTTACTCTGGGATTGAGTTTTACTCTGGGATTGAGCTTTACTCTGGGATTGAGTTTTACTCAGGGATTGAGCTTTACTCTGGATTGAGCTTTACTCTGGGATTGAGCTTTACTCTGGATTGAGCTTTACTCAGGGATTGAGCTTTACTCAGGGATTGAGCTTTACTCTGGGATTGAGCTTTACTCTGGGATTGAGCTTTACTCTGGATTGAGCTTTACTCAGGGATTAAGCTTTACTCAGGGATTGAGCTTTACTCTGGATTGAGCTTTACTCTGGATTGAGCTTTACTCAGGGATTGAGCTTTACTCAGGGATTGAGTTTTACTCTGGGATTGAGCTTTACTCAGGGATTGAGCTTTACTCTGGGATTGAGCTTTACTCTGGGATTGAGTTTTACTCAGGGATTGAGCTTTACTCAGGGATTGAGCTTTACTCTGGGATTGAGCTTTACTCTGGGATTGAGTTTTACTCTGGGATTGAGTTTTACTCTGGGATTGAGTTTTACTCTGGGATTGAGCTTTACTCAGGGATTGAGCTTTACTCTGGGATTGAGCTTTACTCTGGGATTGAGTTTTACTCTGGGATTGAGTTTTACTCTGGGATTGAGCTTTACTCTGGGATTGAGTTTTACTCAGGGATTGAGCTTTACTCTGGGATTGAGCTTTACTCTGGGATTGAGCTTTACTCTGGGATTGAGTTTTACTCAGGGATTGAGCTTTACTCTGGATTGAGCTTTACTCTGGGATTGAGCTTTACTCTGGGATTGAGCTTTACTCATGGATTGAGCTTTACTCTGGGATTGAGCTTTACTCTGGGATTGAGCTTTACTCTGGGATTGAGCTTTACTCAGGGATTGAGCTTTACTCAGGGATTGAGTTTTACTCTGGGATTGAGCTTTACTCTGGGATTGAGCTTTACTCAGGGATTGAGTTTTACTCTGGGATTGAGCTTTACTCTGGGATTGAGTTTTACTCTGGGATTGAGTTTTACTCAGGGATTGAGCTTTACTCTGGGATTGAGTTTTACTCTGGGATTGAGCTTTACTCAGGGATTGAGTTTTACTCTGGGATTGAGTTTTACTCTGGGATTGAGTTTTACTCAGGGATTGAGCTTTACTCTGGGATTGAGTTTTACTCTGGGATTGAGTTTTACTCTGGGATTGAGTTTTACTCTGGGATTGAGCTTTACTCTGGGATTGAGCTTTACTCTGGGATTGAGTTTTACTCTGGGATTGAGTTTTACTCTGGGATTGAGCTTTACTCTGGGATTGAGTTTTACTCTGGGATTGAGTTTTACTCTGGGATTGAGTTTTACTCAGGGATTGAGCTTTACTCTGGGATTGAGCTTTACTCAGGGATTGAGCTTTACTCAGGGATTGAGTTTTACTCTGGGATTGAGCTTTACTCAGGGATTGAGCTTTACTCAGGGATTGAGCTTTACTCAGGGATTGAGCTTTACTCAGGGATTGAGCTTTACTCTGGGATTGAGCTTTACTCAGGGATTGAGTTTTACTCTGGGATTGAGTTTTACTCTGGGATTGAGCTTTACTCTGGGATTGAGCTTTACTCAGGGATTGAGTTTTACTCTGGGATTGAGCTTTACTCAGGGATTGAGCTTTACTCAGGGATTGAGTTTTACTCTGGGATTGAGCTTTACTCAGGGATTGAGCTTTACTCAGGGATTGAGTTTTACTCTGGGATTGAGTTTTACTCTGGGATTGAGTTTTACTCTGGGATTGAGCTTTACTCTGGGATTGAGCTTTACTCTGGGATTGAGCTTTACTCTGGGATTGAGCTTTACTCAGGGATTGAGTTTTACTCTGGGATTGAGTTTTACTCTGGGATTGAGCTTTACTCAGGGATTGAGTTTTACTCTGGGATTGAGCTTTACTCAGGGATTGAGCTTTACTCAGGGATTGAGCTTTACTCAGGGATTGAGCTTTACTCTGGGATTGAGCTTTACTCTGGGATTGAGTTTTACTCTGGGATTGAGTTTTACTCTGGGATTGAGTTTTACTCTGGGATTGAGCTTTACTCTGGGATTGAGCTTTACTCTGGGATTGAGCTTTACTCTGGGATTGAGCTTTACTCAGGGATTGAGTTTTACTCTGGGATTGAGCTTTACTCAGGGATTGAGTTTTACTCTGGGATTGAGCTTTACTCTGGGATTGAGCTTTACTCAGGGATTGAGTTTTACTCTGGGATTGAGCTTTACTCAGGGATTGAGTTTTATTCTGGGATTGAGCTTTACTCTGGGATTGAGCTTTACTCAGGGATTGAGTTTTATTCTGGGATTGAGCTTTACTCAGGGATTGAGTTTTACTCCGGATTGAGCTCTACTCCGAGAAAATATAATAATATAAAATATCAGTGAAAAATCAGGACACAAATGTGTATAATGACATAGGTATTACAAAAAGAGGGTGAAATATGAGGACGTTCCCCATGTCCTCACTTTTCAAAATGCTTATAAATCACAGAATGAGGTTTTTTTTCACAGAAAGTGAACTGCACAGTCTCCTGTGATGGGTAGGTTTAGGGGCAGGGGCAGTGTGTGTGTGTGTGTGTGTGTGTGTGTGTGTGTGTGTGTGTGTGTGTGTGTGTGTGTGTGTGTGTGTGTGTGTGTGTGTGTGTGTGTGTGTGTGTGTGTGTGTGTGTGTGTGTGTGTGTGTTTGTGTGTGATGGGTAGGATTAGGGGCAGTGTGTGTGTGTGTGTGTGTGTTTGTGTGTGATGGGTAGGATTAGGGGCAGTGTGTGTGTGTGTGTGTGTGTGTGTGTGTGTGTGTGTGTGTGTTTGTGTGTGATGGGTAGGATTAGGGGCAGTGTGTGTGTGTGTGTGTGTGTGTGTGTGTGTGTGTGTGTGTGTGTTTGTGTGTGATGGGTAGGATTAGGGGCAGTGTGTGTGTGTGTGTGTGTTTGTGTGTGATGGGTAGGATTAGGGGCAGTGTGTGTGTGTGTGTGTGTTTGTGTGTGATGGGTAGGATTAGGGGCAGTGTGTGTGTGTGTGTGTGTGTGTGTGTGTGTGTGTGTGTGTGTGTGTGTGTGTGTGTGTGTGTGTGTGTGTGTGTGTGTGTGTGTGTGTGTGTGTGTGTGTGTGTGTGTGTGTGTGTGTGTGTGTGTGTGTGTGTGTGTGATGGGTAGGTTTAGGGGCAGTGTAAGGGGATAGAAAATACGGTTTGTTCGGTATAAAAACCATTACGCCTATGGAATGTCCTCACATTTCACAAAAACAAACATGTATGTGTGTGAGTGTGTGTGTGTGTGTGTGTGTGTGTGTGTGTGTGCTCAGGTGAAGGTGATCTCCTCAGAGTCTCAGGTGCTTCATTTGAACAGAGATAGTCTGCATATCTCAGCAGAGAAATGACACTCGGCACAGAGATAATTAAATTTCCACTCATCCCGGCCACCTTTCCAGCCTTTATGGAGATTAATTACGTTCACCATACACATATACACACACTCGCATTCTTTCATACGAGCACAAAAAACACACACACACACACACACGCGTGCAGTGATAGCAGCCATTACACTTGACTGGCTCCATGACCACAACACAAAGAGGCTCGTCTCTCTGATTCTTATCACACATGTTACTTATTCATTAATTTCAGGAGTTTATCAAGCATAAAGCTCAGTGTGCGCCTAACAGCACTGGGCCGCAGATAACACACAATGTACCTTCAGGTGATATTTAGACACAGACCGCCGTTTCCCTGCATGGATCGGGGAATATTAATAGCCTCACACACTCGCCATCCACAGAAAATAAAGCGAAACCTTCAGCACAGCTCACAGTAACTTTAGGGTTAGAACAGTTCCATTCTCAGTCCACCATTTTGTATTTGTGTGAAAAATAGTAAATCTGTCATTCACTAAAAAAAGTGCTTGTCCGGAAATAATTATTTTTGTGTGTGTGTGTGTGTGTGTGTGTTGTAAATTAAATTTATTCTGAAGCAATATTCTCACCAGTGTTCAATCAGCTTTGACATATTTAAATCTGCATATTTGTCATATTTGTACCTTTTATAAAGGGCATTTTCCCCTAATCTTATTAAATATAGGCTATGCTTCAGCTTTCCTTTTATATTCTTGAATTTGATCAATAAATTAAATTAGAATAATAAGACACTATAGGGCTGTTACCAATCAAATTAAATTATTTACACTGAAAAATTACAACTGCATTAAATAATGTTATGAGATTGTTTTAAATATTTTTTGAATATACAAATAAGAAAAGTTGGAAAGAATGTTTAACATGAAACTAAAACGCCAGTAGGTGGCGCAGGTGACCGTTTTAATGAGTGAGTCATTGAGTCGATTCGTTCAAACGGATGATTCATTCAGTAATGAGGCAGTTGCTGCGTCCCAATTCGCATACTATCCGTACTAAATAGTATTCGAAAAAAGAATTAGTATGTCCCAAATCTTAGTATGATGAAAAAAGTATTCCAAAGATTCCCGGATGGTCGACTATTTCCGGTCAGAATCCGAAGTGCAGATCGATGCGCACTCTAACGGCTGATATTACCCACAACACATTGCGAGATGGACGAGGATTCGATTAGAACTACAAACGCGGATAAAAAGTGTTTAAAAATTAACTAAATTAAAATTATTTAACCTGACGAAAAGATATTTATTCAATATTATCCACATTATATTTCTCCTTCAGCCGCATTGAGAACTTTTGTAATGATACGTTTGGCCATTAACTTTGCAAACACAAGAGAAGAGTCTCTGCATTAAAGACCCACGAAAGGCAGATCAACGAGCGACTACATTTCTCTCCGATACGGCAGGAAATTAAACTGAAAGTGGGGGATTAGAACTGTGACGATGATTGACAGGGCAGTTTAAACAGTGACGGGACGCACGTAACAGAGTCCGTTAAAGATGACGCAGTAATATGTCCCAAAGCTTGCATACTCTTCTGCTACACACTCAAAAGTATGTACTTTTTCTTCACAAAAAGAGTTCATACTTTTAGGACATAGTATAAGTAGGCAAATTGGGAGTCGTTTACGAACAGGTCATTGAATCTTTGATTCAACCGATTCATTCAAACGCTGAATCATTCACTAACACGCTGTTGCGGTGACACGCATTCTGCTGTGATCTTTTGGAACTATTTTTGCTACTGAAATAGAACAAAAACACTCAATATTGTATCTAAAATGTTAATAATTGTTCATGGAACTGTCATATGAAATCAGTGTCATTTTTCCTGTAACTTTAGGGCTGGGGTAGAACAGTTCCATTCTCAGTCCACCATTTTGTATTTGTGTGAAGATGGGAAAGGTTGTTCATGGACGCCAATAAAGACCTTTATTTACCACACGGATGCGGATTATTGTCCGCTTCATCCCCAAATAACCCTCCTGTCAACACACATGAAGCAATCCAACACACTTTCCTCATCCGCAGCAGAACGGGAAGAAGAAGACAGCTGGATCCTCATCTCCTGCGGAAGCCTCTGGACTGAAGGTAAAACAAAAGAAAGCACCTCGGCTTCGCATGAAAGAGCCGCTCTGGCAGCCGCAGGAGAGAGAGAGGAGAGCAGAAAGGTAGCAATCAATATTGAAACACAGAAATTAAGCATTTAAATCACTAATTAGGGAGTAGACTGCTCTTCACACCTGTACGGCGTTAAGCTCGCCAGCATCACACATCTGTCTGCGCGCACCTGCCAAACACCTGCCGGGCGCTCAATGCTGGCTGATTACAGCTCATTACCGCCTCCGCCCGCACACACTGATCCCGGAGCGGCTGCGGCGGAGGAGCGCGCGGCGTGGAGGAGCGCGGGCTGATCCTGGAGCAGTGGATCCACACGGCTGCCTCCTTTATGCCCCAGTTCCTGCTCTTCACTCGCACAGGCCGGAGCAGACGGATTATGTCCCGGATCACGGCTCGCTCGCTCCCGCGCTTGTACAGAATTCCTCCCTGTGCGATTTGCATATGTAATTTCTGAAGCTGAAGGGGTGATAGGGGAGCGTGTCTTTCTTTTCTTCACCTCTCCACATCTTTTTTTATCCCTCTCTCCCACCTGTCACCATAAAACCTCTTTCTTCGCTCCGTTCTGCTGCTGGAGCTCTGCATTATATGCAGGCGTTGGAATAAAACGCTGCTCTTCAACAAACGCGTGATTGAAGACGCTTTCATCGGGACGGCCAACAGAACCGCGTTCTGGAACACGAGCCATTCATCCACCGCTGCTCTAGAACACACACACACACACACACACACTCACACCCGTTTCAAACTCCAGAAAACAATATCCATCAGCACTTCTGTGCCCTAATTGGTATTTTGAATTGGTTGGCTTAACATTAATATATATATATATATATATATATATATATATATATATATATATATATATATATATATATATATATATATATATATATATATATATATATATATATATATATATATATATATATATATATATATATATATATATATATATATATATATATACACACCGATCAGGCATAACATTATGACCACTGACAGGTGAAGTGAACAGTGTTGGGCAAGTCACTGAAAATTAGTCATTAGTTACAGTTACTAGTTACTTCTTTTAAACGTAATTGAATTACTTTACCAGTTACTGTATCTCAAAAGTAATTAGTTACTAGGGAAGGTAACTTTTAAGTTATTTTATGTCTGCTTTTTAAATGTAAATATGAACAGTACTGACCAGTCAAACACAATAAACATAATTTTTAGACCTATTTATTGTAATCAACAGGACAAAAGGCCTTAAAATCCAGCAGTAGTGCAGTGTGTAGTGTCCAGCTGGGAGAGTATACTGGGAGAGTTATGGCCTTTTTACACCTGCTCACTTCTTTCGTTTTCTCTGACCAGATATCTATCCGATTGTGAAAAGACCAGACCAGTAAATGCCTTCCAAGATTCTTTCGAGATGGATTTAAATCCGATCATTTAAACAAACCAATTCAGACGGTGCAACACGCGTCGCCGAACATGAGTAAAGCAAGCCAACACGCAAACTGAAAGTAGATGCTCAAAAACACAATCATCTTCATTAAAACTAATGAGACTAATGATCTTAGCAGTGCTTAGTTCGCTCTCTCATATTGCGGTCTTTGATCTTTTAACCCTTTAAGACCTAAGGGTATTTTTACAATTAATTTTCCGCCTGGTGTTATTTACTAAAAAAGCTTGTAAAACATCAACCCTGTTGTGCACAGACAATTGACACACCTCTTTTTTTTCAAGACAAGCTGCACTGTCAGTATATTTGTGTTGCATTGATGTCACCTGAATGTAAAATAAGTTATGGGACCATAAAGACAAATGAAAACATAAAACGGAAATTGAATCACTCAAATATTTATTGAAAACACACACAAATAAATAAAAGCTAAGCATATTTCCTCTGGAAAACAGTTTGTTCAAGTCTTTGGAGTCCTGGAACTCAGGAATAAACATGATAACTTATACAGAACCAAAACTATTTACATTTTTCCAAAAAAAGTCCAGGCGCTTTTGGCCTCTTTGGATTTTGGATATTTACTGGTGCCAAGCCTCAAAACAGTTCCTATCAGGAACTTCTCCACAAACTTTCTTCTCAAACTTTTTCCTCAAACTTTCTCCACAAAACTGCAGCGCGTCTCTCTCTCTCTCTCCTCAACACTAGCCATGCGCCTCTCTCTCTCCACAATAACAGAGCTGTGGTAATGCGTAATGACGCACACCAACGTGGATGACGGATCAGCCTGTCATTGGTCAAACCCTCATCCAAAATGGCAGCTAGCATCGCGCTAGCGGCAAAAATGACGGAAAATTTATAAATTATGGACATCAAGTGGATATATCTTGGATGTAAGCGTTTTGATTTATTGCTGAACAACTCCAAAAAGATGCACATGTTCCAGGCTGGATAGAAAACCTTCTGTAAAGGCTACAAAGACACCAAAGACACCCCCGTGATGGCTAGCTCGTTAGCTTTCTGCTGGAAAAAACGGTAAGAAAATCGATAAAAGTTTCATGAAATAATATAGATATTTATCGGAGGAGCCGTGTGACGTCGTGGGCGATGCCGTCGGGCTCTGAGGGTTAACTGGTAAATTAAATGCAGCTCATATCTTTTGCTTTCGTTGACGTGAACTCTGTTAAATGTGCAGATAGCGCGAGAATTGAAGATCGGATTATATTTGTTTTGTGGAGAGGTGTAAGGCAAGACAACCTGCTCTTTCAGCAGATAATGCGCCGCCACAAAGCACAAATGCTTCAGGAATGCTTTGAGGAGCACAACAACGAGTTTGAGGCGTTGACTCGGCCTCCAAACTCCCCAGATCTCAATCCAATCGAGCATCTGTGGGATGAACTGAACAAACAAGTCCGATCCGATCTTAAAGGACTTAAAGGATCTGCTGCTAACATCTTGGTGCCAGATACCACAGCACACCTTCATGGGTCTAGTGTTTGGAAACACTGCTCTGAACATTCATAAACACCCATTCACACACACACACACACACACACACACACACGATGAGCCAGGAGCATTTGTCCAAATCCTGCTGTTGGAGTCGCTCTGAGTGCGGAGGAAACGTGTACGGAGGCTCAGAGGAAGTCGCCTCCTCCTCGCTCGATCTAATAGGATCATTCTCATTCTGCTGGAGCCGTTCAGCAGTTTCCGGATCACCATCTGTGTGTGTGTAAACCTGAGTCATTCGAGAGCTCTGCTCGGCAAGGTACAGCAGCTCCTCTAATGACTCTTAATCTTTTCTTTAATTAAATCGTGCAGCCAACCTGAAAAATCTATCTTAATGCAAATGAGCAGGGCCTTTTTGGCATTTGCTCACCGTAATGCACTAATAAGGTTAATTTAATAAAAATCTGTTCCAGTTTTTGCAGATAATTGTATGTTTTCTTGATCTAGACGTCTGTGTGTGTTTGTGCGGAGGTGAGCCGGCCATATTTCCGGCCTTTTCCAGCGGTTTCCATCACGAGGACAAGCGCTGGTCTCAGTAGAGCTCGTTTGGACACAGATCTGAGACCTTCGCCGTCTGAGCCGCTCATTACGGCCACTTTCCCCACAGCGCCACGCCATTACACCTCATGTAAATATGACAAATGCTTTGTTTACTTCATATCATATTCATGAATAATTTAATGTTATCTTGGCTAAGGTGTGAACTAATATGAAAGCCCTGAATTATTAATTTAATATGTGTCGTAGCAGGTGATGTTTAATCTGTACAGCAAACAAGGGCTTCCTGCGATTACCCAGCATGCACTGCAGGTCGCTGCTCATCTGACGGCCGGCTGTGAGGTGTGGAATGAGTCTTGAGCCGTTCTCAGGATGACCCGGGTCAGTCAGGACAGCGTTTGACCATCTCCAATGAGGTAGCCATGCATGACGAATTTAACTGATACACATATTTCATTATATGGACCTTTTCAGAGACTAAAAGTTATTAACATTGTAAATTTAGCAACGTTTTATATTTTCAACTGGTTACACTTTAATTCAAGGTGTCTACTGTATCACTGTAATAAAAATTACAGTAAAAAAAACCCAGCTGTCTTTGCCAGAAATTGACCACAAAAAATACATTAGATTTAAAGAGCACCTATCATGGAATTTTGAAATTTACCTTTCATGTAGTGTGTAACATAGATCTAAGTGAACAAAAACATCCTGCATAGCTTGAAATATGACAGTGCACTATATATAGTTATTTTCTTTCAAAAGTAAGAGTCGACTCTGAGTCATTTTTAAGAATCGTTAGAAGACCGAAGCTTTTTCTCTGACTAGATGACGTCAACTTGTCAAGTTATTTGAATACGATACGCCCACTTATTGCGCTCCAAGACGCCAGTGAAAACTAGAAAACATCATGGCCACGAGACGCTGTGTTCTGAAGTGCGACTCAAAAGCAAACTTTGTTCATCTGCCCAAGGATGAGCATTTGAAGACTAAGTGGCTTGAAGACAAACCATACATCGTTGCGATTGTGTGTTTATTAGTCGTCAAATGTCTCTATTTGCATGTTTCGCGATCTCAGGAAGCTTTTATTATGGACTTCTATTATGGCACATGGTTCTTCTTCGTCTGTCTTTATCATATATGGACTACATGTGCACAGAGCGCCCTCCGGCTGCCAGTATGAATTGAAAACAACACATAAGAGACTCAATCGCTCATGATTAGGCTACATCTGCGCATTTTGAGGAAGTATTGAATAAAAAATACTCCTCTGTTTAGAAATTTGACACAGACATATGAGAATCTATCAATATGTCTCCTCATCTGCACACTTTTGAACTGAAAGCCCTGAGGGATGTTGATTTGTCGCGAGTCTTCGTGAGGAGAATAGAGGAGTTTTTTTATGAATGAGATCAGCTGAGGCTCATATTACAATCAAACGGTTCCGACGCGGTTTTCATATTCATAACTCCTGACACATATTAACAAATGACTGTCACTATAAGACTTTGATGGGCGTTCCGTTTCCGAAAATATCTGCACAGACTATACCAATCACAACTGACTGGGTCATCGGACCAATCAGCGCAGATTAGCGTCACGTAAAGGCGGGGTTTTGAAAAGGGAATCACTAAAGGAATCATTTGAGAATCGCTGTCAAAACAGGTAAAAATAAATGCATATTATAAGAAAACTAAAGTCTTTTTTGTCATTGCATGCATGCAAAACTGTTGTTGGGGACTTCTAAAACAATATTTGGAACATTTTAAATGCCATAATAGGTGCTCTTTAAGTAAATTTATAGTAAAAAAAAAAAACACATAAATTACCAACCTATACTAATATCTGTTATGCACCTTTGATACTGACAAGCACCAATCACAGTGGAGATGAGAGTCACATGATGAGTCAAAGCTTTGAGGAGGACAACACTCACACAGTGTCATTCACACAAACACTAAACACCCTCATGGTAACACACACAACCTTTTAAAAATGCAATAAACATTAATTTAACAACATTAGATGTAACAAACCCCTAATGTACATAATTGATCAGAAAAAAACTAAGAAAAAAGTTATTTCAACAAAAATCCATCAAATGTGAATGTCAATTTACGGTTTTTACACTTACTTGTAAATGTAACAGTACTTTACTGTAAAATTACATTAACTGTAAGGTTAGATCTATTACAGTTATTCACCGTATAGTACGGAAACCATATTTCATTTTTACAGTCTTTTACAGTTAAAATCACAATCTTTTTTTCACAGTGTATACATCTAAGAACTATTAAATAACAACTATAACATTAGGGCTTGAATGGCTGAGTATTACCAAATTTGATTTCGATTCACAAACGATTCTGATTCCATATTGATTATTTGAGATATATCAGGTACAGTACACAATAACTTATCAAAGCATAAAATCTCAAGCTGTTTTATTGACGTCTTCCTGCGGTTGAAACTAGGACTGGGCTGATAAACGATGTCATATCGAATCGCGATACTATTGATGTCTATAAGCTCTGGACATTTTTACTCGATATGGATTAATCTAACAGCCAATCACACAGCAGAAATAAGCGCGACAGCAGCCAGTCAGCGTGCAGCTTTTAGCTTGCACATCATAATATACGCCCATCACCTACTCACATTGTAAGGTATTGGAAAAGAAAACCTGGCGACGAAAGTACAAACTGAAAGTGAAACTAATCACTTGCCATGGATTTACTGTAGTAACACAGACTGCACCGTGGTATTGTGGCAGAAATGTGGGATATTCATATAGTTTTTTTTATTATTTATTATTAATGAAGATGCAGTGTATTAAACACGTAGCCTAATGGAATATAATTACAGTATTTTTGTGATTACGCTATAACATTTGTACATTTATACTATTTGTGTTTATTCTACTGTACCACAGAAACCATATAGCTGGATTTTCTCATGGTGGTGTGGTGCTATATGCGTGGTTTTAACTGTGGTTATCATGATCGAAATGTATAAAACTATGGACGACCAATGGTTCATTTGAATAAAACTCAATCAGACAGAATATTTCAATTTTACCATATAAAAATGAGGTTGTTACAATTCTTACAGATGTCACTGTTTTTTAATGAACATAAATTTACACCTGCATCCTAACTCGAGCTACTACTGTCAACTGTGCATTTCTAAGAGACTAAACATGTAATATTAATATTGTAGAGCTGAAGATACACGCTATCAAAGTCAGGCAACACAAACCTGTTCCATGACTAGAAGCAATACCAGCCTATAGCACATGCAGAAACTAAGAAATTATTATTTTCTATTAAGTTATTTCATTTGTTAAGGAAAAATAAGGAAGAATTCGAAAACGTGAAGTGTAAAGAGTATACAATAAGGTTTAAAACCACAATTAATGGTCTGGTTTCTTCAACTTTTACTTTTCTTTGATTGAAATAAAGATTTGACATTTTTCGTGATAATTATCAATATCGACTAATATGAAACATTTTATCGTGATCATTTTTTTGGCCATATTGCCCAGCCCTAGTTGAAACACTGATTGCATGAGAGAGGATTGTTCTGTCTCTTCTATCATTCCTCCTGATGTTCATTCGTGTTTATCTGCTGTAACTAGTAGAAGATAGGAAGAGATGAACGGTTCATGCGCTGCTTCACTACAGCGATCGGCCAAAACAGGATTTATCATTTGACTTTCATTTGAATTTGAAATCTGAGATATTGTTTCATTTCAAAAGTAACGAAGCTTACTGTGATACAATGTTTCATTCATTTATCAACTGAAAACAGGAAAGAGATTCTGTAAGAAAATTTGACATCTTTCTCTCTTCTCACTGACGTAATCAAGCGCTCAATAGTTTGTTCTTCTTTTGTAAAGTCATAAACGCTGTTGTCACTGGAGAAATTGGAAACGCACAAGTTATGTGTTGCATTTTCCGTTCACCACTTTAGAAGATCTGAAAAAGGTCCATGATATGGCTTGAGGAAATTGTAAAGCATTAAACAAAACTAACCCTAACCCTTCTTCTGAAGCACATTGGAACTTGATTTGAAGCATCATGACACAAGCACTCGTGAGAAAGTGATGCTAATGTCCATAACACGCGCCGCTAGGAGACTCGCGGTGGCGATGGGAAACTGCATTGTGTCACTTTTTTAGCTGAGTTATCTGATTGGCTGTTTCAGAGCCAATTCAAATTCCTTATTAAATTTTGGTTGCAGTCTCAAAGTCTCACTGCTGATATTATGCCAAAATAAGTACCAGAAACAACCATGAGATCCTGAGAGGTGAGGCTGGAGCCGGTGGGCACGTCAGGTGTGTTCTGCTCAACCCGAGCGGGTGTGATGATGAAGAGACTGCATCTACAGCAGATCCTGTGATCACAGACCCAGCGTCCTCAGGAGAGCAGAACTCTAACGCTCCTCTGAAGAGGACCTGATCCCGGGTGTTTCCTCTTCTCAGACCCCTGGGAGAAGATGCTGCACCCTTCACACTCGCTTTAGCCGAGGGACTTTGGGCTGGTACTCAATGTTTTCACCACAGGGGTGAGGGACTTTGGGCTGGTACTCAGTGTTTCTACAGCAGGGACGAGGGACTTTGGGCTGGTACTCAGTGTTTCTACAGCAGGGACGAGGGACTTTGGGCTGGTACTTAGTGTTTCTACAGCAGGGACGAGGGACTTTGGGCTGGTACTCAGTGTTTCTACAGCAGGGACGAGGGACTTTGGGCTGGTGCTCAAGTGTTTCTACAGCAGGGACGAGGGACTTTGGGCTGGTACTCAGTGTTTCTACAGCAGGGACGAGGGACTTTGGGCTGGTGCTCAAGTGTTTCTACAGCAGGGACGAGGGACTTTGGGCTGGTGCTCAAGTGTTTCTACAGCAGGGACGAGGGACTTTGGGCTGGTACTCAGTGTTTCTACAGCAGGGACGAGGGACTTTGGGCTGGTACTCAGTGTTTCTACAGCAGGGACGAGGGACTTTGGGCTGGTACTCAGTGTTTCTACAGCAGGGACGAGGGACTTTGGGCTGGTACTCAGTGTTTCTACAGCAGGGACGAGGGACTTTGGGCTGGTACTCACTGTTTCCACCACAGGGACGAGGGACTTTGGGCTGGTACTCAGTGTTTCTACAGCAGGGACGAGGGACTTTGGGCTGGTACTCAGTGTTTCGACCACAGGGACGAGGGACTTTGGGCTGGTACTCAGTGTTTCCACCACAGGGACGAGGGACTTTGGGCTGGTACTCAGTGTTTCCACCACAGGGACGAGGGACTTTGGGCTGGTACTCAGTGTTTCCACCACAGGGACGAGGGACTTTGGGCTGGTACTCAGTGTTTCTACCACAGGGACGAGGGACTTTGGGCTGGTACTCAGTGTTTCCACCACAGGGACGAGGGACTTTGGGCTGGTACTCAGTGTTTCCACCGCAGGGACGAGGGACTTTGGGCTGGTACTCAGTGTTTCTACAGCAGGGACGAGGGACTTTGGGCTGGTACTCAGTGTTTCTACAGCAGGGACGAGGGACTTTGGGCTGGTACTCAGTGTTTCTACCACAGGGACGAGGGACTTTGGGCTGGTACTCAGTGTTTCGACTGCAGGGACGAGGGACTTTGGGCTGGGACTCAGTGTTTCGACTGCAGGGACGAGGGACTTTGGGCTGGTACTCAGTGTTTCGACTGCAGGGACGAGGGACTTTGGGCTGGTACTCAGTGTTTCGACTGCAGGGACGAGGGACTTTGGGCTGGTACTCTGTGTTTCTACAGCAGGGACGATGGTTTAAACGAAATTCCAGTTAAAATTGTCCTCCTCAGAAAGTCCCTGATTGTGAGGTAGTACTTTTTCAAAGTTCAGGAACTTTCGGCGGTGGGACTTGGGCGCTGAACATGCTGATTGGTTGAGCTCACACAGTATTTTATTTCAACCACCATTTCTAAAAGTCTATTGCGGTGCGTGCAGTGAGAGCCGTTTGCTATTCGAATCAACAATGGAGTTTAAAAAATACATGGGCTGACGACGAGGTTCAGGCTTTATTAATATGCTACGAAATCCAGAAATCCAGTGGGAATCCTACATCACAGAATCTTCTCGGTACTTTACACCGCGATGGAACAGCAACGGGTCTGGGGGGAAAAGTTCCTGGGGAAAATTGCTCAGGGTAATTTTGGTGGAAATGCATCTTTTTACTCTAAAGCCCAAAGTATACTCCAGCTGTCCGCGTGACGTAACTTTCACTTGAACTTTACACGCATGCGCCAGAAAGTCACAACAACTGCACTGCACATGTCAAACTCGGCCATCCACAACCTATGCAATACCACAGACAACCAAAGTAACATTTCAGAGGAAATAAAAATAAGAACCTTAGAATAAATATGTGCATAAGTGTGCACAGACTCACACACACTGAGCGTCTTTAAATTGTGGTTGTGTATCCAACAGATCCAGAGATCATAAACTATATTATCATATACACAATAATCCGTAATATAATCCTGAACGGAGACCCATGTTTCTGCATTAGTCATTTCAGTCAGAGAGAGTTTTAAATCTCCCTCAGTCTGTGATTTATCTGTCGTGGCATACGGCTTTCTCTGCTGTTTGTTGCCGGATGATTTGTGTAACAGGAAAATTTGGTATATGAAGCCTTGATTTGAAGCGCTTACGGCAGGAGTGAATCAGATGCAGATAAAGAGCAGCGGTCGAGGACTGGACGGACATCAGACGGCCAACAGAGCTCTCACAGACCCATTAGCAAACACTTTCCATTTGTTCACATTCTTCACCCATAAATCTGATCCACATCTGCCTTTCCGTTCAGCCATGAGATCAACAGAAACAACTTGGATTAAAAACCTGAATCCAATTTGCCAATGCTTGAGGACTTGCATCACTACATAATATAGCTACACCTTGGCAACCACCCAGAGTACTCCAAAAACCTGTATTCAGAATGCAATAAAACCAATGAGAACAAACTAGCAATGAGCTAAAAAAACAATGTTGAAATCATCTTAGCAACCGCATAGCAATGCCCCGGCAACCTCACACCACTGAAAACATCTTAGCAACCGCATAGCAATGCCCTGGCAACCTCATACCACTGAAAACATCTTAGCAACCGCATAGCAATGCCCTGGCAACCTCATACCACTGAAAACATCTTAGCAACCGCATAGCAATGTCCCGGCAACCTCACACCACTGAAAACATCTTAGCAACCGCATAGCAATGCCCTGGCAACCTCATACCACTGAAAACATCTTAGCAACCGCATAGCAATGCCCTGGCAACCTCATACCACTGAAAACATCTTAGCAACCGCATAGCAATGCCCCGGCAACCTCACACCACTGAAAACATCTTAGCAACCGCATAGCAATGCCCTGGCAACCTCATACCACTGAAAACATCTTAGCAACCGCATAGCAATGTCCCGGCAACCTCACACCACTGAAAACATCTTAGCAACCGCATAGCAATGCCCTGGCAACCTCATACCACTGAAAACATCTTAGCAACCGCATAGCAATGTCCCGGCAACCTCACACCACTGAAAACATCTTAGCAACCGCATAGCAATGCCCTGGCAACCTCACACCACTGAAAACATCTTAGCAACCGCATAGCAATGCCCTGGCAACCTCATACCACTGAAAACATCTTAGCAACCGCATAGCAATGTCCCGGCAACCTCACACCACTGAAAACATCTTAGCAACCGCATAGCAATGCCCTGGCAACCTCATACCACTGAAAACATCTTAGCAACCGCATAGCAATGCCCCGGCAACCTCACACCACTGAAAACATCTTAGCAACCGCATAGCAATGCCCTGGCAACCTCATACCACTGAAAACATCTTAGCAACCGCATAGCAATGTCCCGGCAACCTCACACCACTGAAAACATCTTAGCAACCGCATAGCAATGCCCTGGCAACCTCATACCACTGAAAACATCTTAGCAACCGCATAGCAATGCCCTGGCAACCTCATACCACTGAAAACATCTTAGCAACCGCATAGCAATGCCCCGGCAACCTCACACCACTGAAAACATCTTAGCAACCACATAGCAATGCCCTGGCAACCTCACACCACTGAAAACATCTTAGCAACCACATAGCAATGCCCTGGCAACCTCACGCCACTGAAAACATCTTAGCAACCGCATAGCAATGCCCCGGCAACCTCACACCACTGAAAACATCTTAGCAACCACATAGCAATGCATTAGAAACACTAAAAGCACATCAGCAACTGCCTAGCAACACCCTAGCAACCACATAGTAATACCCTGGCAACCTAATACCACTGAAAACATCTTAGCAAACGCATAGCAAAGCATTAGAAACAATAAAAGCACATCAACAACTGCCTAGCAACACCCTAGCAACCACACAGCAATGCCCTGGCAACCTCACACCACTGAAAACATCTTAGCAACCGCAAAGTAATACCCTGGCAACCTCACACCACTGAAAACATCTTAGCAACCGCAAAGTAATACACTGGCAACCTCATACCACTGAAAACATCTTAGCAACCGCATAGCAATGCCCTGGCAACCTCATACCACTGAAAACATCTTAGCAACCGCATAGTAATACCCTGGCAACCTCATACCACTGAAAACATCTTAGCAACCGCATAGCAAAACATTAGAAACACTAAAAGCAAACCAGCAACTGCCTAGTAACACCCAGCAACCACACAGCAATGCACTACCACTAAACACAACTGCTAATTATTTATTCACAGCTCATTGCTTTACTCACATGACATCTTTTTAAATTCTTACTGAACGCGATCTGCTAAACATTACACATGTGGTTCTTATCGCAAATGATTCATTTACTTTTCACAACGGTCAAAAACACAGCACACTTATTTACAGCCATAAAACACAGGTTAAAACTTACCATGAGTGTTTGACCATGTGTAGACTCCTCGGTAGAAACTCATTCTGTGTTGTGGGAGCTTTTGATTCGGATGCAGCGATTCATTTTGAGAACCTATTTGTCAGATTCATTTGAAAAGAATCGGTTCAATTGAGCGATTTGTTCGCGAATCGAACATCACTATGAAAATAAACTTTGCAGTACTAACATGTGACTGAACAGCTAAAATTAGAGCAGTTAATCGATTTTTACTCAAATGGAAGAAGTACATTTAAATGTTGATATTATCTGATTGAACGGAAAGAGAAACTGCGCCCAAGGGGATTTGAGTGTGTGTTAATTATCGTGCCAGTGTGTTGACCTCAATATCAAAGCTCTCTGAAGGTATGTTGAGAGGCATGGGAAGCGGATTAAATTGGAGTCTTTTTAAACGGGTGGCATATTAGTTTAAGAGCAGAATTACTTTTATACCACAGTAAGTGCATATTACATGAAAGAGAGCTCAGTTCCCAAAGCTAACGAGATGCATACAGCCTCGATAGACAGCAGATCCTCAGGTGAAGTGCACTAACTCAATGTTTGACATTAAACATCTGCTAAACTAAAGACAGGATGCCACGTTCACTAATGCCTGCAGCTGTACATGTGCTTGACTGAGGTAAGACCACAAGAGCCTCACTCAAGATCATGTTTGGGATGAAATCTGACACAATTGGTATCAAACATTTTGCTTAAATCACATTAAATAATCAGGCTGGTCCAGCTAATGTGCATGCACTGCCAAATCAGTAAATAACATTCCCATTAATTATGAAAACATTGTTTCCGAATGTTGAAAACACACACACACACACACACACACACACACACACACACACACACACACACACACACACACACACACACACACACACACACACACACACACACACACACACACACACACACACACACACACACACACACACACACACACACACACACACACACACACACACACACATATATGTATATATATATATATATATATATATATATATATATATATATATTGTCTTGCTTATGTGAACGTTAGAGAGAACATTGAGGAAGGTTTTCTCTATTTTATAATTTTGCAAGGATTATTGGAACTGTACTTTTGAATGTTCACTGATCTGAAAAAGTAGTAAATAGTTACAATATGATGGTTATGAGGGTTATGGTGGTTATGAGGGTTATGGTGGTTATGATGTTTATGAGGGTTATGAGGGTTATGGTGGTTATGATGTTTATGAGGGTTATGGTGGTTATGAGGGTTATGGTTATGATGGTTATGGTTATGGTGGTTATGAAGGTTATGGTGGTTATGAGGGTTATGATGGTTATGGTTATGATGGTTATGGTTATGGTGGTTATGAGGGTTATGGTGGTTATGATGGTTATGATGTTATGGTTATGGTGGTTATGAGGGTTATGGTGGTTATGAGGGTTATGGTGGTTATGATGGTTATGAGGGTTATGATGGTTATGAGGGTTATGAGGGTTATGGTGGTTATGATGGTTATGGTGGTTATGGTGGTTATGATGGTTATGAGGGTTATGAGGGTTATGGTGGTTATGGTGGTTATGGTGGTTATGGTGGTTATGATGGTTATGAGGGTTATGGTGGTTATGATGGTTATGAGGGTTATGGTGGTTATGAGAGTTATGGTGGTTATGATGGTTATGAGGGTTATGGTGGTTATGGTGGTTATGAGGGTTATGGTGGTTATGGTGGTTATGAGGGTTATGAGTAGGGTTGGGAACCGAGAACCGGTTCTTATTCAGAACCGAAACTGATTTTTGAAAAATACCAGAACCGCGCGAAATTCCTAAGTTTCGGTTCCGAAAACGGTTCTGGTGCAATGTGTGTGCGAAGAGCTGGAAGCGTATCCTTTCATAGCGAGTGACAGCCAGTGTTGCCAAGTCCGTGGTTTTCCCGCTTTCCCGTTTTCCACTGTTGCCGCGGGCTGTGTTTCATGTCCGCGGGTTGAAGCGATTGTGCAGTTGTGCGGGTTTTGTTGTGAAAACCTGGCAACCCTGGCTCATCTCATCATGAATATTAATTACGTTGCCTGCCGCTTCCAGGAGTGTAACGCAGTTCAGCACTGAAAGCCCTCGCGCTACACATTTACGGTTTTGCGACAGATATTTTCTCGTTGACCACCAGCATGGCGAAGAGAAAGTCACAAGTATGGATTCATTTCCAAAGAATGAATGATAATGAAGCAAAATGTGAAAAGTTAATAACATGCAAAGGAGGCTGCACTAGCAATTTGACAAAACATTTGCTACAGCACAAAGTGCCTCAGGGCTTAAACCAGATTTATAGTGTAAGGCCTATATATATATATATAATGTATATATGTATGTCAACCGTTTAGTCACCATGGTTTAGGTAAGAGTTTAGGCACAATTACCTTTGTAATGCTGAATTGCAATTTATTATTTACAAGTTCACTGAATAACTGAATTACTATTAAATTAATATACAACTAATTAATAAATATAACTAATAAATATAATTTATAACTTGGTTTTATTCAGAGACAGAGAGATAAAATGTAATAAGACAATTTCAGAGGTGTTCATTTGAAAAACAATGTGTTGCAAGAATGGCTTAATTAATACTGTAATATATGTACAGTACAGGACTTTTTTGACATTGCCAACCTGTAAATTAATTTTAGAGCAAGTAATAAACACAAAATGGATTGTTTGAGTTGCGTATTGTGCCTTTTTCCTTTACCACTATTTGTGTAATAATTTTAATGGAACCGGAATCGGAACCGGAATCGTTAGGCGGAACCGAAACCGGAACCGGAACCGGAAAATTTCTCACGATTCCCAACCCTAGTTATGAGGGTTATGGTGGTTATGAGGGTTATGATGGAAGTTATGGTGGTTATGAGGGTTATGGTGGTTATGGTGGTTATGAGGGTTATGGTGGTTATGATGGTTATGATGTTATGGTTATGGTGGTTATGAGGGTTATGAGGGTTATGGTGGTTATGAGGGTTATGAGGGTTATGGTGGTTATGGGGGTTATGAGGGTTATGGTTATGATGGTTATGGTTATGGTGGTTATGAAGGTTATGAGGGTTATGATGGAAGTTATGGTGGTTATGGTTATGGTGGTTATGAGGGTTATGGTGGTTATGATGGTTATGATGTTATGGTTATGGTGGTTATGAGGGTTATGAGGGTTATGGTGGTTATGAGGGTTATGGTGGTTATGATGGTTATGAGGGTTATGATGGTTATGAGGGTTATGGTGGTTATGATGGTTATGGTGGTTATGGTGGTTATGGTGGTTATGATGGTTATGAGGGTTATGAGGGTTATGAGGGTTATGGTGGTTATGGTGGTTATGATGGTTATGAGGGTTATGGTGGTTATGATGGTTATGAGGGTTATGGTGGTTATGATGGTTATAAGGGTTATGGTGGTTATGAGAGTTATGGTGGTTATGATGGTTATGAGGGTTATGGTGGTTATGGTGGTTATGAGGGTTATGGTGGTTATGGTGGTTATGAGGGTTATGAGGGTTATGGTGGTTATGAGGGTTATGATGGAAGTTATGGTGGTTATGAGGGTTATGGTGGTTATGAGGGTTATGAGGGTTATGGTGGTTATGATGGTTATGAGGGTTATGGTGGTTATGGAGGTTATGGTGGTTATGAGGGTTATGATGGAAGTTATGGTGCTTATGAGGGTTATGGTGATTATGATGGTTATGAGGGTTATGGTGGTTATGATGGTTATGAGGGTTATGGTGGTTATGGTGGTTATGAGGGTTATGGTGGTTATGGTGGTTATGAGGGTTATGGTGGTTATGGTGGTTATGAGGGTTATGATGGAAGTTATGGTGGTTATGAGGGTTATGGTGGTTATGATGGTTATGAGGGTAATGAGGGTTATGGTGGTTATGAGGGTTATGAGGGTTATGGTGAGGGTTATGGTGGTTATGATGGTTATGAGGGTTATGGTGGTTATGAGGGTTATGAGGGTTATGGTGGTTATGATGGTTATGATGGTTATGAGGGTTATGGTGGTTATGAGGGTTATGGTGGTTATGAGGGTTATGAGGGTTATGGTGGTTATGATGGTTATGATGGTTATGAGGGTTATGGTGGTTATGAGGGTTATGGTGGTTATGGTGGTTATGATGGTTATGAGGGTTATGGTGGTTATGAGGGTTATGGTGGTTATGAGGGTTATGATGGAAGTTATGGTGGTTATGAGGGTTATGGTGGTTATGGTGGTTATGAGGGTTATGATGGAAGTTATGGTGGTTATGAGGGTTATGATGGAAGTTATGGTGGTTATGAGGGTTATGGTGGTTATGAGGGTTATGAGGTTTATGGTGGTTATGATGGTTATGAGGGTTATGGTGGTTATGGTGGTTATGAGGGTTATGATGGAAGTTATGGTGGTTATGAGGGTTATGGTGATTATGATGGTTATGAGGGTTATGGTGGTTATGATGGTTATGAGGGTTATGGTGGTTATGGTGGTTATGAGGGTTATGGTGGTTATGGTGGTTATGAGGGTTATGATGGAAGTTATGGTGGTTATGAGGGTTATGGTGGTTATGAGGGTTATGGTGGTTATGAGGGTTATGATGGTTATGAGGGTAATGAGGGTTATGGTGGTTATGAGGGTTATGGTGAGGGTTATGGTGGTTGTGATGGTTATGAGGGTTATGGTGGTTATGAGGGTTATGAGGGTTATGGTGGTTATGATGGTTATGATGGTTATGAGGGTTATGGTGGTTATGAGGGTTATGGTGGTTATGATGGTTATGAGGGTTATGGTGGTTATGAGGGTTATGGTGGTTATGAGGGTTATGATGGAAGTTATGGTGGTTATGAGGGTTATGGTGGTTATGGTGGTTATGAGGGTTATGATGGAAGTTATGGTGGTTATGAGGGTTATGGTGGTTATGATGGAAGTTATGGTGGTTACGAGGGTTATGAGGGTTATGGTGGTTATGATGGTTATGAGGGTAATGAGGGTTATGGTGGTTATGAGGGTTATGAGGGTTATGGTGAGGGTTATGGTGGTTATGATGGTTATGAGGGTTATGGTGGTTATGAGGGTTATGAGGGTTATGGTGGTTATGATGGTTATGGTGGTTATGAGAGTTATGAGGGTTATGGTGTTTATGGTGGTTATGATGGTTATGAGGGTTATGGTGGTTATGAGGGTTATGGTGGTTATGAGGGTTATGATGGAAGTTATGGTGGTTATGAGGGTTATGGTGGTTATGATGGTTATGAGGGTTATGGTGGTTATGAGGGTTATGATGGTTATGATGTTTATGAGGGTTATGGTGGTTATGCGGGTTATGGTGGTTATGATGTTTATGAGGGTTATGAGGGTTATGGTGGTTATGAGGGTTATGGTGGTTATGAAGGTTTTGGTGGTTATGAGGGTTATGATGGTTATGGTTATGATGGTTATGGTTATGGTGGTTATGAGGGTTATGGTGGTTATGAGGGTTATGGTGGTTATGATGGTTATGATGTTATGGTTATGGTGGTTATGAGGGTTATGAGGGTTATGAGGGTTATGGTGGTTATGAGGGTTATGGTGGTTATGAGGGTTATGGTGGTTATGAGGGTTATGAGGGTTATGGTGGTTATGAGGGTTATGATGGTTATGAGGGTTATGAGGGTTATGGTGGTTATGATGGTTATGGTGGTTATGGTAGTTATGATGGTTATGAGGGTTATGAGGGTTATGGTGGTTATGAGGGTTATGAGGGTTATGGTGGTTATGGTGGTTATGGTGGTTATGATGGTTATGAGGGTTATGGTGCTTATGAGAGTTATGGTGGTTATGAGGGTTATGAGGGTTATGGTGGTTATGAGGGTTATGGTGGTTAAGATGGTTATGAGGGTTATGGTGGTTATGGTGGTTTTGAGGGTTATGATGGAAGTTATGGTGGTTTTGAGGGTTATGGTGGTTATGAGGGTTATGGTGGTTATGAGGGTTATGAGGGTTATGGTGGTTATGATGGAAGTTATGGTGGTTACGAGGGTTATGAGGGTTATAGTGGTTATGATGGCTATGAGGGTTATGGTGGTTATGAGGGTTATGAGGGTTATGATGAGGGTTATGGTGGTTATGATGGTTATGAGGGTTATGGTGGTTATGAGGGTTATGAGGGTTATGGTGGTTATGATGGTTATGAGGGTTATGGTGGTTATGAGGGTTATGAGGGTTATGGTGGTTATGAGGGTTATGAGGGTTATGGTGGTTATGAGGGTTATGAGGGTTATGGTGGTTATGGTGGTTATGATGTTATGAGGGTTATGGTGGTTATGAGGGTTATGATGGAAGTTATGGTGGTTATGAGGGTTATGGTGGTTATGATGGTTATGGTGGTTATGAGGGGGTTATGAGGATTATGATGGTTATGAGGGTTATGATGGTTATGAGGGTTATGGTGGTTATGAGGGTTATGGTGGTTATGAGGGTTATGGTGGTTATGATGGTTATGAGGGTTATGATGGTTATGAGGGTTATGGTGGTTATGAGGGTTATGGTGGTTATGAGGGTTATGGTGGTTATGATGGTTATGAGGGTTATGGTGGTTATGAGGGTTATGATGGTTATGAGGGTTATGGTGGTTATGAGGGTTATGGTGGTTATGATGGAAGTTATGGTTATGATGGTTATGGTTATGATGGTTTTGGTTATAGTGGTTATGGTGGTTATGAGGGTTATGGTGGTTATGATGGAAGTTATGGTTATGATGGTTATGAGGGTTATGGTGGTTATGATGAAAGTTATGGTTATGGTGGTTATGGTGGTTATGGTGGTTATTATGGTTATGGTGGTTATGGTGGTTATGATGGTTATGGTTATGGTGGTTATGGTGGTTATGATGGTTATGGTTATGATGGTTATGGTTATGATGGTTATGGTGGTTATGATGGAAGTTATGGTTATGATGGTTATGGTGGTTTTGAGGGTTATGGTGGTTATGATGGAAGTTATGGTTATGATGGTTATGAGGGTTATGGTGGTTATGATGGTTATGAGGGTTATGGTGGTTATGATGGAAGTTATGGTGGTTATGGTGGTTATGAGGGTTATGGTGGTTATGATGGAAGTTATGGTTATGATGGTTATGAGGGTTATGGTGGTTATGAGGGCTATGGTGGTTATGATGGAAGTTATGGTTATGATGGTTATGGTTATGATAACTGGAGCAGATGTTGTGTAGAGAGAGATGTTGTGTGAAGGTATGGCAGCTCAATGGCTCTGGAGTGTGTCTCTACATGTGCTTTACCGCACGCCTGATTGTAAGAACTAGCAAATGTGATTATTACGGTGTGTGAAGCGTGTTAGGGATTAATGTTGTGTTTCTCAGGTCTAAGAACAGCTGTTACCTGGTTCAGCCTCTTCAGCGCTGATTAGGGTCGTTTCAGAGGCGGAGCTACATGCGTACCTGCCACTTTATAGCCCTTTATAAAGCTCTTCTGCTTAATCTGAGACATTCACACATCCGCGCATTACTGCGCTGTCGTCTGAGTTCCAGGAGGTGTGTGTGAGTGTGTGAGGGAGAGCAAGAGTGTGTGTGTGTGTGTGTGTGTGTGAGAGAGAGAGGTTTATAATACTTACAGTTTTTACATTTCAAAACTCATACATTACTATATTACACATTAACATTTTTTTTAAACATATATAAAACCACAACTGTACACATAAATAATAATAAAATAAAAACAAAAAAATAAATAAAAAATTCAGAACTATCAAATCATGGTAAATTGTGCATAAAACATCATTAACACACCATATTTAAATAAAACTCCTGACATTGTTTACAATATTATAATATGCATTCTCTACTTTAAGCCTTCCAGCCACTAAACTCCTAAACATAACTTCAGGATCCGTACTTGCAAATTGTAAGCCTTTGTTCTTCCTGGTCTTCACTGCCAAACCTTGTCAAATTTCCTGAACCATTCCTCAAGAAGTTTAAAAAGACTTTTTAGTCTTGCACATCTTAAAAACAAATGTTCCAAATGCTCATCTTCCCCACAGAACCTACACCCCCCCCCCCCCCCCCCCACAGCTGGATTACAGTGTGCCACATGTCTGTCTGTGGCTATGGCCCTGTGAATAATCCTCCACTGGAGATCAGCTGTCCGCTTCTCTACTGGAGGTTTATACACCTGTACCTCAGAGAGTCTGGAGTCAACAGTCCTGGCCACTCAGAGGCTTTTACTCCCTTGAGTGATTCTTGATGAATGACCTTCACTGTGGTGTGATATATGGCCTTCTTCGATGTAGACTCGTAGAAGATTGAGCAAGCGTCCGCACCCTCCAGATCTTCCTTACTTGCGGGTGCTATCTTTATCTTTGGGAACCCATTCTCATTGTTTTCTTTTCTTGCGATGATCTCTCTGTAGCTGCTTGGTATTTCCTTAGTAAACATGTCCGTATACTCTCAGAAGATAAAATCCTTGTCTGTATCATTGGATTAAAAAACAAGGGTTCTTCAGTGACCCAGTGTCCTTGAGGATCTCCAGACCTGCGGTGTAAGCTCAGACAAGCTCACCTCCAGTCTTATTAGGAATAAATGATCCAATCCCAGTCCTCCTACTTTCTGTAGCAAAGCACAAGCAGTTTGAGCCGAGGTCAAGTCCTTATGGCACAGGAGTCTCTGTGCCGCTTGTATCCTGAAAGTATGGAAACGACTCTTCACATCCACCAAACCAGGGATGGAGATTAGCAGCCGCCACCAGCCAGATGCAGGTGATTTTGTGTTGTTGCGGGTAAACTCGCTTCACCTACCGGCCACCGTGGTGGGTAAATAAAAATAGCATAGCTGACTGTTGCACCTGGACGGCGGACACTTTTAGAGGAGGCACACCTTCAAAACAAATGTGGCGTTACAAATCAAATTCACAATCAGTAGTAGAGAAGTTCATTTGCGCCCGTGGTTGCGTTTTAGAGGCTTTATTGCCATAGCGGCGGAGTCTCAAGAACATGCGCTGGAAACTTGCGAGGTTTTTTAAAAACATGTCGCGCTTGCGTCGCGTCCACAGTTTGAACACAAGAGGATCTCCAGATATAGAGACTCTCTATATATATATATATAATAGAGCTGAGTAAAAAACAGGTATCAGTGGGTCTGTAAGGGAGGGAGAGTAAATGATGACAGAATGTTTTAGTTTTGGGTGAACTATCCCTTTAAAGTGCACCAAATAGGCTACTAAAGAGTTCTTTAGAAATAAATTAAATAATCAAATGTAAAATAATATGAAATGTTATATTTTATATTGTTGTGAATGGGTGTCCCTTATTCTGCCAGACTGAAGGTGGCAACCCTATGTCGTCAAAACGCTTCAGAAGATGCCCAAACTAATAGTTTCATTGTTGGGACTAAAAACCTAAAACTGGAAGCCATATAAGAGCACGAATCCTCCAATGCCACATCCATTAATCTGCCCTACTCATTTAATGAAACATATATCAGTTCATGGTTTCTGTGTGTATAAGAGAGAAAGAGAAAATGTCAGTATTTCATTGAGACTTGAGATTAAATAAACTGCTTAAGTATAGTAGAGCTTGTAGTATTAATTTCCACATGTAGTTACACATTGTCGGTTAAAAACAAGAAAGTGGCTGGTAAAAACATTGAGTGGCTGGTAGATTTTGAAATACAAAGTTAAAGTTTTTGAACAAAAAAGTTAATTTCCATCCCTGGACCAAACCCTGGCCTCGTTCCTGGACAGGTAGATCCAGTGCTGCTGGCCGAATCCAGTGCTGCCCACTCCAGAAGAAGTCCACTAATGCTCTCTGTATACGGCAGATCATCGGGTGGCTCCATGACAATCCTCCTGTGCCACAGTGTAGAGGCAGTTCAGTTATTAACAACCAAAACTCGCCCTCGGTACGACAACTGTGGTAATAGCCATTTCCATTTAGACAATCGGGCAATCACTTTCTCCAGCATTCCCTCCCAATTCTGCATCTGAAATTGATTATTGCCTAAATATACACCTAAAACTTTCAGTCCTTCCCTACCCCATTTCAAACCACCAAGAAGCCGTGGAGGTCCTTTCCCCACCCACTGTCCAATAATGAAACCCTCACTTTCCCCCAGTTTAATCTAGCTGAGGATGCCCTTTCATATAGTTCAATGCTCTTAGTTAAAACTGTAACATCATCAGCATAAGCCGATACAGACACCATAGAACGTATGTCTCCATTTGGAATTAAGACTCCGTTAAGACTCCTTCTCCTTAACCTGCACAAAAGAGGCTCAATGACAATGCTATACAACTGTCCTGATAGTGGACAGCCCTGCCTGATTCCTCTACAAACAGGTACTGGTGCGCTTAAACCACCACCAGCTTTAACAAGCACAAATGCATTTGAATACAACAATTGAATATATGAAATAAATTTGTCACCAAAACCAAAAAGTTGTAACATTATAGAGATACCCATGGTCAACTCTATCCAATGCTTTCTTCTGATCTAGAGAAAGAACACCAATTTCATAATTGTGACTGATTTCAATAATATCACGTAATAAAAAAATATTATCCATTATGGATCATCCAAAAGCTGTGATCCCATCTCAGAAATATCAGAGATTGAATCATCATCATCTCTTATCTCTTTATCCTCAGACATTTCAACCCATTCAGATGTCCCTGCCGCTTCATCATCAACACTTCCACTGGCCTCAGCCTTTTTACTTTGTGCAGACAAACCAGATTTTTCAACTTTCTCACTAACCTCATTGTCATCTCCATTATCATTAACAGTATCATCAGTTTGTTTAGCGCTTGAGGTTGACCGTCAAACGTGTCTCCAGCGTGAGACTCATGTTCATTCTCTACATCCGCAGCCTCCTCACTGTTCTCAGCTTTATGTGGACATGCCAGCCTTTTACGTCCCACATCTCCACACTCAAAACACTTCAAACTTCCAGAGTTTGCATAAACCATGTACGCCTTTCCTTCGTGCCATACCCTGAAAGAAACATCCAAATCTGGCTCGTTCAAAAACATGAAGACCTGCCTCCTAAACGACATAACATGCTTTAATGCTACATTTCTACAGCGAGGTGGAACCACTAGCAAACTAGCCCCCGCTCAATCTCATCATTATGAATAAATGGGGGCACGTTCGAGATAGTTATCCGTGTCGTCGGCGTAACCAGCGGGGAAACATTAAAGGGGTCATGAACTGGCTTTTTAAAATTTTTTATACTGTTGTCTGAGGTCAACTTATGATGTCTGTGTGGTTTTTACATTCAGAAACATCATAATGATCAGTAATAGGCTATTTTCTGCCCTGGTTTTGAGGCTCTCTGAAGAAACGCTGGGTTTTGATAGGCGTGTCGCACTGAAGACTTGGAGGTAAACGCCCACGGCTAGGATTGGATAAGATTTGCATATGTAATGAGCTTCAGCTCCTCTCAGTGCATGTGGGGATGGTTTTGAAAGCGCGTGGGGAAACGCTCACAGGACTCACAAAATATCTTTATCAAACAAACACAATGATTCATCTCTCATCACCCGCCATTGACTGGAATGTTATTTCTGTATAATTTCGCCCAATCATCAGTGAATATAACTGTGAACCGTACACACACACACACACATGCGCTAGAAAGGTGATAGCACGTCTGAAACACACACACTCCAGGACGTTGGGCTTTGTAAGCTGGTGTAAGTCCGAGTTTGATCCCGAATGAACCAATAGCAGCTTCTTCAGCCTGTAAGCGCGTGCTAAGGTGTGTAATCAATAGATATCAAACGATCTGTAACAATGCAATACTAACACATATAAACACATGTTTTACTCACACCAGTGTGTTGCAGCGTTCCTGTGGGATCCAGAAGCACAGCGTTGTGTTTCAATCTCAATATGTCTGCAGATCCAGTCTCCACCTGTGTCTTGTTTACAAACGAATCCGCGGTTAAATGAAGGAACAAACGCAATGTCTTACGCACGTGAGCTGGAACCGGCATTGTTAAGCTACACGAGTCGGTGGGCGGGGCTTGAGGCGGGGCTTCTGCATCGTTTGACGTCAATGGTCGACATATTCTGAGATCTCTCGTTTGCTGGGTCTGGTGTATATAAAAGCTTTTCTCTGACTAACACGGACGTTTTCAGCTCTGAAACTTACAGGATATTCTTATATTACGATTAACTTTTATATACCAAAGGCTCAAAGGAAAGTTGATTTCTTAATTCATCACCCCTTTAAAACAATCACCACTTACCACAACTCCGCTGATCCTCGAGGCGGAAGAAATGTTTTCAAAGCCGATCTGCTCTCCGATCGCCACTGGCGCAGGAACACACCTGATTCCATTACGCAGAGACACAGGTGTCGGTGGCTCTCCCCCGTTTGGGAACATGGCCATCCCAACACCGTCCCAAAAACTTTACAGATAACTCAACTTAACCTAATTTCAAAAATCAACTGTTATAAACCAAATTTTATAGATGAAAATAAGGGAAAAAAGTAAATAACAGTCATCCTCTCCCCTTGAGAATCCCCACACACACCCAAACGCTCCCAGCATGCACAGAGAGAGAGAGAGAGTGTGTGTGTGTGTGTGTGTGTGAGAGAGAGAGAGAGAGAGAGAGAGAGAGAGAGTGTGTGTGTGTGTGTGTGTGTGTGTGTGTGTGTGTGTGTGTGTGTGTGTGTGAGAGAGAGAGAGAGAGAGAGAGAGAGCAAGAGTGTGTGTGTGTGTGTGTGTGTGTGTGTGTGTGTGTGTGTGTGTGTGTGTGTGTGTGTGTGTGTGTGTGTGTGTGTGTGTGTGTGTGTGTGTGTGTGTGTGTGTGTGTGTGTGTGTGTGTGTGTGTGTGTGTGTGTGTGTGTGAGAGAGTGTGTGTGAGAGAGAGAGTGTGTGCGTGTGTACAGCAAAAATACAGCAAGAATTTTTTAAAAAACTCAATTTCTACATCTACGATCAATAAATAATTTCTACGATCAATAAATAATGTGTCAGATGTGTTTTTTGTTTTTTTGTTTTTATTAATTGTGTGAATGTGGCTGGAATGCATTGTGGGAACGTATTCTTCGACAATGGTAGTTTATTAAATATGATTTCCATTTTAATTCTACTTCTTTTAATGTGCTTTTGAATGGAATCCTGTTTGAAACCTCAATTAAAATCCATTCTTAATTCAGATGGTAATGTCGCAGAGCCCTGTGTGTGTGTGTGTGTGTGTGTGTGTGTGTGTGTGTGTGTGTGTGTGTGTGATAGGTAAATCACCGCCCGTATCCCAGCATGCTCCCTGGCGGCAGGCGTCTCGTGTCAGACTCGTAGCATGGCAACAGCATGTCAGCGTGACTACGACAACCGCTCTCCCGACGACCGAAGAAGACATCCGTCAATGTCTGGTTGCTGTGTGATTCCTGCGCTGGGATTTGCCGCTTGTGGAGATTCTATCCACAGGTCTAATCAAAACTCTACAGCTGAAGGAGGATGAGGGAAGATTTATCAGGATGAATACAGTGAGGCGGTTTCTCTGCGGGCCGATCTTCCCTCGCTCTCTTCCTCTGTTGTGGGCGTCGAGATCTCTGCACCTTCAGTCATGAGCAGCTTTACCTCCAGAAGAACAGCAGAGCTCCTGCCATCAGTCTCACTCATTCACACTCGCTAACAGGGTGAGAGAGAGAGATGGAGAGAGAGAGAGAGAGAGAGAGAGATGGTGAGAGAGAGAGAGAGAGAGATGGAGAGAGAGAGAGATGGAGAGAGAGAGAGAGAGAGAGAGAGAGATGGTGAGAGAGAGAGAGAGAGAGATGGAGAGAGAGAGAGGGTGAGAGAGAGAGACGGAGAGAGAGAGAGATGGAGAGAGAGAGAGAGAGAGAGAGATGGTGAGAGAGAGAGAGAGAGAGAGAGAGAGAGAGAGAGAGAGATGGTGAGAGAGAGAGAGAGAGAGAGAGAGAGAGAGAGAGAGAGAGAGAGAGAGAGATGGAGAGAGAGAGAGGGTGAGAGAGAGAGACGGAGAGAGAGAGAGATGGAGAGAGAGAGAGAGAGAGAGATGGAGAGAGAGAGAGAGAGAGAGAGAGAGAGAGAGAGAGAGAGATGGAGAGAGAGAGAGAGAGAGAGAGAGAGAGAGAGAGAGGGGGAAAGATTCCTGATTAAAAGAGGAAAGACAGACACAATTAGGCACAAGATTACGCCAATTCTTTGAAGAAATCCTTCACCCAAAAATGACAATTCTGTCATCGTTCCCTCACACCTCGTGTCACTCAAACCCGTCATTCGTTCAGCTACAGAAAACACACACACAGTGAGAAAACGACCTCACATGATGCTCTGTGTGAGGACGCAACACACACCAGTGTTCATTTTGACAGCAAATTTTGATTTAGTTTTAATCATATTTTAGTCGCCTGAATTGTTTTTTAATTTTAGTCTAGTTTTAGTCTCCTAAAATCTAATGAGTTTAGTTCAATTGTAATACATTAAGAATTTCAGCATTACATAACCGACTGTTATTTGTCCCGACATTTTGATAGTTTTTGACATTAAAAATACACGAAACAGCTCAATTCACTTCTTTAAAAACATCTGTATAGTTTTTATAACTTTGTATGTCTGTTTTAGTTAGTAGGCCATATCAGGTTAGGCTAAAGCTTCAAATACATGTATTTATTTATTTATTTTATTTCAGTTAACATTTATTTAATTTCAAGTAATTAAGTTTTTTTTTATGGTTTTAGTGAACTATTATAACCCTGATACTTTATTGAATATGTGTCAAATACTGGTCTTTCTGACTATGAATTAAATGGGAATTAAATTAAATACAGTTTATTGTGTAAGCAAAAACGAATATATAATGTGTGACTTTTAATTATAAACAAGCTGGAAATACACCAGGA